>NC_053436.1:109378356-109978356 GCF_007990345.1 Gossypium hirsutum
CGTGTCCAATCCTAACATTGAGAGTTATTTGTAAGAAGTAAACTAAAGAAGTGAGCTTGAAAAGCTCAATGTGATTCTAAACATATGTAAACAATGTATATGCGTACAAACAATCAATGAACCATACAACCATCATTATAACAGAACATATAGTAAATCATGGCATCAAAACCCTTAGTATTCCAATATTTTATATATGTCATGCTCATGTGAAGCAGTACAAAAGTCTTATCCATCCATCTGCTACACACGAGTTTCTTAGTAATCGTTATCTGATTCACCAAAACAGTAGGAGTCGTAGCTCAATGTAGATGAACCACCAGTAACAATATGCAATTAAACTACCAATAATTTGCAGACAAGCTACCAGTAAGTTGCGCACAAGCCCAAAACCCAAACCTAATATGATTTAAAATTGAATTAAAAGCCCGAACGTTTAGAAATTCTACTCGTGTAGTCTTCACTAAAACGATCATAAGTTAAGCTCTTGAACTCAAAATCGAGTGATTCAAAATGCGTTTCGAAGCTAAGAGATACATCTTAAAACGCCATGAAGACATCTCAACCCAGAAATGCTAGGATCCCATCCAAAAAGTCATTGTAAGTATGCTGATTTCCCGAGCCTGAAAATTGGTAGTTTTGATGATTGGAATTTAATAAATTTCACCCCATTTGTGCATGTATCAGTATGGCCTCAAACTTCACTAGAAATCTGAGGAATTTAGGTCTGGACTTTTGACAAAAAAATTCACGAAATTAGCACATGAGAAATGTAACACCCCTAACTCATATCCGTCACTGGAATAAAGTTACGAGGCATTACCAATCAATACACAACATTTCACATAATAACACATACATTTATGCATTCATAGTCAAAATCCATTCAACACAATCATATTGTCCCTTATTAGGGCTTACAAGGCCTTAAAACATGCTTTGAGATACTTATAAAATTTTCATGCAATAGGGATCACACGCCCGTGTGAACAGGCCGTGTGCGTCACACTGCTACCAGACATGCCTGTGTCATAAGCCCGTATGCCATAGCTGTGTGAAAACTGGAGGGTATACTGACTTGGGTAACACGGCCAGTCACATGCCCATGCGCCAGCCTATGGCACACGCCTGTGTGTTTAAGCCGTGTAACTCACTGATTTGTTTTAACAAGTTATAATAGGCACATGGTTGAGTCACACACCCCTGTGCTCAACCGTGTGGAACGAAATTAGGCTTGGTTTAAGCCACATTTCTCACCCTCCTCAAGCATACCTAAACCACATCAATTTGCACCTTTCCATACATTCAAAGGCAGCCAAAGCATGCCATTACATACACATATCATGCTATTTATAACCATTTTTTCAACTACTCAAAATCCATAACCAAAAACATACCAAGACAATATGCCAATACCAACCAATTCACCTATCTTCTCTATACATTTTCTCAACATTTTATCATCTATTTCATGCCTCAAAACATACCATTTCATTATCTCAAAATCAAGCCACAACATGTCATCTTCCAAGCAATAATACTCTAACTTACAACTATCCAATAGAGCAACCATATAACCATACCAAACATGCCAAAACATAAGGCAATATATACATCACATATTACTTACCAAACACATGATTCAAGCCAACTTAAATGGCCGTATACACACCAACATTAACATTATTTGCAAGCCAAATCTTATAGCTAATATCAGTGCTCAAAACATAACATCAACTCACTAGCCTATACATGCCATATACCATATTTACTAAGCATCAAAAGTACCAACAAGTAGTCGGTAGTGTGAAGACGGTTCCTGATGATCCCTGAGTCCGAGTTAGCTTCGATAATCTATAAAACAGGGAAAGAACACACAAAGTAAGGTTTAAAAGCTTAGTAAGCCATATACAAATAAATTTACATCATGAATCAACATCATTTCCATCAAATAAGCAAATTATGAATAAGCACATATAGATACACAAACCTTCTCATTGAATACCTATTCAAATTCACATGTAATTCATCAAATACTTCTCTTTTTAATACTCGTATGAATCTCGTACGTACCTGTATCACTTAATTCAATCCCATATTCTTTTTCGTCTTGACTTTGCCCATTAAACCTTTCGAAATTGACAAGGATACTCGAAAATCACATATAGCTCGTACAATGCCATATCCCAGATATGGTCTTACATGTTATCTCATATCGATGCCAATAGCCCAGCTATGGTCTTACACAAAATCACATAACGATGCCAATGTCCCAGACATGGTCTTACACATAATCACAATACAATGCCAATGTCCCAGACATGGTCTTGCATGGAATCTCATCTCGGTAATCCTAATGTCATGACATTTGTATCCTATACTATTCCTAAGGTTCGTACGAGACTTTCGGATATCATAACTCTGTCAATTCTTGTTCGTGTTGCTCGTCCAACATTCATAGCAGTTAATTGAAAAATAAACATATATAATTTAATTTAACGGTATTAATTTGTATATAAACTTACCTCGTAGTCGGAATAGAGGGGCTGGATCGACTATTCAATAACCTTTTATTTTCCTCAATCTAAATTTGATTTATTTCTTTCTTGATCTATATACATTCAAAATTAACTCATTTATTCATCAAATCATTCAATTTAGTCAACTAATACATATTTTGACATTTTTACACTTTAGCCCTTAAAGTTCTACATTTTTATAATTTAATCCTTAATTCACAAATACACAAAATTCATACAATTTCATTACACCCAAGCCTAGCCGAATTTCATATAAGTCCCTAGCACCCAAAACTTTCATTTATTTCATATTTTAACCCCTCAATTTACACTTTTCACAATTTAATCCCATTTAAGCAATTTCATCAAAAATCACTTTACAAAACATTAAAATCTATCAAAAAATATTCATTTTTCATCATCAAACATTCAAAAGCTCAAGCATTTTCAATGGAATTTCACAAAATCATCAACAATTTCAAAAATTAAGGGATGGGCTAGCTAGAACATGAAGTAACGATCACAAAAACGTAAAAATCATAAAAACCGAGCTAAAACATAACAAATCAAGCTTGCAAGTGCCGAATGCTTAAAACCTAGTTTGGCTTCTTTTCTTCCCTAATTTTTGGCTAGAAATGGTGAAGATGATAACAATTTTCATTTTTTTTATTAATGTTAACATTAATAAACAAATACCAAAATTACCTTTAATTAAAAACCATTTAAAACACCCATTTACTGCCCATTTATGTCAAATTCCACTAAAAATGGTTTAATATCATCATAAGGACCTTTCATGTAATAAATCATAGCAATTAGGCACCTTTATCAAATATAATGCAACTTTTGCATTTTACGCGATTTAGTCTTTTTCTCAAATTAAGCTTTTAATCGCTAAAATTATTTCATGAAACTTTCACACATATATAATCACATGCGATAAACACTAAAAATAATATTAAAATAATTTTATGACCTCGAATTTGTGGTTCCAAAACCACTATTTTGATTAAGCTAAAACTAGGTTGTTCCAAAGAAATTTGACTATAGACCCTGTAGTATTCGACCATCATAGGAAAAGAAAGGGAAAAAAGGAAAAAAAAATGAGATCAAATATGATCTAGACAACTTACACTTCCTAATTTTCAGATCCAAGATAATGAATCAACAGAAAATGATTAAACACCACAATATACCAAGACAGGAGACTGTTTTCAGAAACAAAATGAAGGAAAAAGAGAGGAAATAGGTGCGAAAATGGCAGAAAATCAGCAGTAAAGTTCAGCCATAACAAAGAAGTGAAGAGATGAATAAAAATTAAAAGAAAATGAGAGGAGAAGATGATCAAAGGGAGTGCTATGGCCACAAGTGGAGGAGGAAATGAAGAAAAAGACGATACAAAAATGCAAAAATTAGGGTTTTAAGGGTGACAAGACAAGGATGAAGAAGAAAAATTGAAGAATGAGAGGAAGAGAGGAGGGTGAGACGGCAACGAGAAGAGAAAAAAATTATCCAAAAGAGATTGAACAGAAAATAAAATACTATAAATAAAAATTGTACTAGGGGAAAGAATCAAACTCAGGTTTCAATGACAATTTCACTAACACTTCAATTCGTACAAAAAAATATCAATAAAATCGAGGAATGACAAGAGACAAGCAAGAATAAAAAAGATGCTAGTGTTTTGTAACAACCTGGGAGCTCTAAAAAAGAACGGAATATTAAGTATTGTTGCCTACAGCCTCCTGTGGAGGGTTGGATAAAATTAAATATGGATGGGGAAGTTTGCTTAGTTGATGATATGGCTACTACAGAAGGTGTTATGCGTGACCATACTCAAGGTTTCATTTGTAGTCTTGCAACGTTGCTCTACTTTTGGACTTGGAGTTACAGGTGCCTTAAAGGGGCCACCAATGGCCTTGGACAAAGGGCTATAGAAAGGTGATTTTAGAACTTGATAAGTTATTGTTAGTTAACATGTCAAATAGAAAGGTTGAGTGTGCTAATAATTCATTGTTATAGAAAGTGCAAACCTTGCTAGCTAGGGATTGACAGATCGAGGTGTAGCATCTTTATCAGGAAAGGAGCGAAAATGAGACTTGGTGTGCCGTTAGGGTTTATCTGTTGGGTTTCTTACATAGGAAGAAAAACAGAACTAAGTCATCTGGATAAAATATGAACTCTTGTTGAAGCTAGAGCAACAAAGCAATAATTCCGGATAAAATATGAAATAAGTTTGAGATTCAAAGAAATGAGAGTTGCAAGGAAAGCAACCAAAAACAAACAGAAGTAAAAGGGATGAGATGTAATGCTCGCTTACCCAAGACCGTCGCCGGAGTCGAGCACGAGGCATTACTAAACTTATTTGAGCACTTAAACAAATTCGGACAAGCTGTCCAACTGCGTCATAATTGCTTAAAAATTCATATCTCGAGTTCCGTAACTCAAAATCAAATTCCATAAATTTTTTCTTAAACTAGACTCATATATCTATCTACTAATTTTTTTTAGAATTTTTGGTCAGGCCAATTAGTACAGTTTATTAGTTAAAGTCTCCCCTATTTTAGGGTTTGACTGCTCTGACCTATGTGTATTACGAATCAGATATCTCCCTGTACAGAGTTTCAATGACTATGTCGTTTGTTTCTAATAAAACTAGACTCAATAAGGAATCTGTACATATAAAGCATGACTTCTAATTATCTTTTTACAATTTATGGTGAATTTCAAAAGTCAGAACAGGGGATCCAGAAATCGCTCTGGCCCTGTTTCACAAAAATTTAAACTTCTCATAAAATATAACTCATATACCTGTTTTGTTCCATCCATATGAAAATAGACTCATAATTCTTCAATTCTATATTTAATTCATCATCTAATTGTATCTCTACTATTTTTAATGGTTTTTCAAACTCACATCACTGCTGCTGTCTGAATCTATTTTATGGTAAATTTTGTCTATTTCATGGTTTCCATGGATTAGCTAGCAATTTAGCATACATAACACCAAATATGATCATGATTAGCCATTCCAATGGCTAATCATTACCAAGCATTTCCATACCACTCAATATCCATATCATAAGACCATATATACAAAATGATTATAATGCTATACATGCCATACTCAAAATATACAAGCCATTATGCCAAGATGGTATACGGATAGTGTGAGTGGGCCTCCGACCGTTCCTGATTTCTGAGCTGGCTTGTCAAAACTACAATGAATGAAAATGAGGGAGTAAGCATAAATGCTTAGTAAGTCCATATGAAATTAATAAGCAATTACCAACATGCTTTTAAGATAAAACACCACAATTGTACAATTATACATACTCAGCTTAAACTGTTTTATCGAGATACATTTACTAAATAATTTATTTCTGGAGCTACGAAACTCCAAATTAAGTTCCGTTAATTTTCCTTGAAACTAGATTCATATGCCTTTCTCTCATAAAATTTTTAGAATTTTTGGTTTAGCCATTTAGTACAGTTTATTCATTAAAGTTTCCCCTGTTTCGCTGTCCTACAGTTCTGATCTCTCTTCACTAAAAATTATTTATCTCATAATTCGGGACTTGGATGATGTTCCCGTCTATCCCTCTTGAAAATAGACTCGATAAGGATTTTAAATAAATAAATTAAAACTCATAATTATTTTTGTACAATTTCTAATGATTTTCTAAAATTAAAACAGGGGATCTCGAAGTCATTCAAACTCTATCTCACAACAATTTAAATATCTTATAACATAAAATCCAATTGCATGCACCGTTTCCTCTATATAAAACTAGACTCATCAGGCTTTAATCTCATATTTTATTCAGCCCTTAACTCAATTTTCACAATTTATGGTAAATTTCAAAAGATACACTACTGCAGCAACCTAAAACTGTCAAGGCCATATTTATTCATTCACCACTACTATTCACTAAATCCATACAATATCATTTCATCCATCATGGTAAGAACACATAATTATGCTTCATAAGCATAGATCCATAATCTCAATGTCATCAAGTATCAAGAACTTATTCCAAATCGTGTCATTTTCATAGTATTCACCAATTCTTAATCTTTTCGGGACATTTTACATTTTCGTTCATAATCAAATTAGGGAACGATTACGGAATTGAATACCTCATTATCACAATGCCATAGTAAAACTATGGTCTTACACATAGTCACATATCACATACCAAGGCCATAGCCCAGCCATGGTCTTACACGGATCACATATCACACTGATGCCATATCCCAGATATGGTCTTATACAATAGCACATATCACACCGATGCCATATCCCGGATATGGTCTTATACGGAAGCACATATCATATTTCTCCGAAGCCATAGCCCAGCTATGGTCTTATACGGAAATCACATTTCACATGCTGCCATGGTCCAACCATGGTCTTTTCCGTCAATTCGTCTTAGCCACTGAATGAAAGTACTCAAGTCCGTTGTTCCATTTAATTTGTACTTTTATTCAAATATCATTTTACAATTATCGCAGTTTAATGACATTTTATATGCAATAATATACTATATCATTCATGAAATTTTCATTTCAAAACATTAAATTACACATTGTATTATTAAAAATCATATGAACTTACCTCGATATAAAATATTAGCAATCGAGCCTATTCCTCGTAAACTTTATTTTTCCCTCGATCATGACTTGAATCTCGTTTCTCTTGATCTATAATATAAATTATTTCTACTCATTAACATTTATTTGATTTCTATTTCACTTCACAATTTATGC
This sequence comes from Gossypium hirsutum, assembly GCF_007990345.1. Classification (NCBI taxonomy): domain Eukaryota; kingdom Viridiplantae; phylum Streptophyta; class Magnoliopsida; order Malvales; family Malvaceae; genus Gossypium; species Gossypium hirsutum. The sequence continues at coordinate 109,385,646 of NC_053436.1, forward strand.
TGTTCAAATTTCAAAATTGTACTTCTACCCCAAAATTTACAGTTTTTACAATTTAGTCCCTGCTCAATTCACCCATCAATTGAACTAAATTTTTTTCTCAATTAACACTTTTATTTTATCATTATAAACTAATTAAAAACCTTTGATATTCTGAATTTCAACACCAACATCTAATTCACAACTTTTTCACAATTAGGTCCTAAATACCATTTTCTATCAAAATGACTTAATAAAACAACCTTAATATGAAATTAGAATTTAAATTTCATAATAATTCATCATATACTGCCCTTACCCAGCCAGGGTAACTTCCAATTTCACCCACCAAATCAAAAACTAATGAATTAGATGATTGGACCTAATTGTAAAAGTCACAAAAACATAAAAATTACTAAGAAATAGTAAAAATTGAACTTACATGGTGCAAAAATATGAAAAACCAGCATAGGAGACCTGCTACAGCGTTTCTGGCTGAGAAAGATGAAGAAATGTCTAGATTTTTCAATTACATCATTATTTAATTACTAACTTTTATCCTATTTCCAATTTTGCCCCTTGTTCACATTGTTTTCTTGCTTATTTCATACCCAAACCGTCCAGCCATTAACCTTTGGGTCTAATTGCTCTTTAAATCCATATTTTTAAATACTTAAGCTATTCAATCACATCTCACAATTTTGCACTTAGTTTAATTTAGTCCTTTTCACCTAATTAACTACCGAAATCTTAAAATTTCTTGACGAAACTTTAATACTAACTTATTTACACTCCATAAATATTTTTAAAAATATTTATGGCTCGAATTATGCATTCGAGGTCTTGATACCTCGTTTTAGACCCAATTTACTTATTAAATTCTTTTCTCTCTTTTTTTTAACACAAAATTCACTAATTCAAAATTCTTCTAAATTCACACTTGACTCATACTTATTAATTTATTAAATTTTCAAACATACTTGTCGGATTTAGTGATCTCAAATCACTGTTCCGATATCACTGAAATTTGGGCAATTACATGAGAAAACTGAAAGAACAATAATTAGTTATTCTCATTACCTTAATTTCATCAAATCTATGATGTACATATATAAAACTACAACAATATTTTTAACTTGTAGAAGTGAACAAACATTAAATACATCCTAATGATAACCTAGGACCTGTCTAAAACTGGAAAGTACTTGACCAACTTTATCCAGTCAAAAAGTTTTCTGTCAAATCATATACAGGTCGTCTATTACAAAAACATACTTCATCCGGATAACATACGTACATTTGTAGTTGCTGTATTTCATCCAGATAACATACAGACTACTGCTTGTTGCCACATTTAACACTCCTCATTGGCTACAAAGTAGCAGACTCAAATTTGCTTCTTTAAATACTTGAACCTGGTGGCAGCTAACGACTTGGTCAAAATATCTGCCAATTGGACTTCTCAGCAGCAATGGACCAAGTTGATCTCCTTTGACAACTCTGCCTCCCTCAAAAAATGGTATTTGATCTTGAAATGTAACGGCCCAAATTTCAGTGATATCGGAACAGTGATTTGAAATCACTAAATCCGACATGTGAGCTTAGATATTAGTAAGTAAATGTTAAGTGTGGTTTTAGAATTAATTTTGAATTAGTGAAATTATGTAGTATAGGAAGTTGTAGATAAAACAGAATAAAAACGAGGTATCGAAACCTCGAATTCATAAACCGAGCCATAAATATTTTTAGAAATATTTATGGAGTGTAAATAAGTTAGTATTAAAGTTTCGTCAAGAAATTTTAAGGTTTCGGTAGTTAATTAGGTGAAAAGGACTAAATTGAACTAAGTGTAAAATTGTGAGATGTGATTAAATAGCTCTAGTAATAATTAAAGGAGAACTAAATAGGCAATTAGACACCTATTATTGGGCTGGACGGCATGTGTGTGCAGGAAAATTAAAAATCAAGTGTGAACAAGGGGCAAAATTGGAAATAGGGTAATAATTTAATTGTAAAATATGATATATTAGGTAAAATCTAGAGTTTTCTTCATTTTTCTTCATCTTCATCAGCTAAAAACACCATTAGAGAGCTTTTAAGAAGCTGGTTTTTGTATTCTACAGCATGTAAGTTCAACTTTTGATTATATCTTGTAATTTTGTGTTTTTGAGACTTTTACAACTAGGTCCATATGTTTAATTCATTAGTTTTTGATTATATGGATAATTTTGAAAGTTTCCATGAACAAGTGCTGAAATTTTATGATGATTTATCATGGAATTGAGGTTTTAATTTTATTATATGATGATTTTATAAAGAGATTTTTATAGAAATCATTATTTAGGACCTAATTGTGAAAGTTCTGAAATTAGGGTTTTGTGATGAAACTTTGAATGTCAAAGGCTGTGAAATAGTTTATAATGTTTAAATAAAGTGTTTTTTGAGAATAATTAGTTCAATTGATGAATAAATTAAGCAGGGACTAAATTGTAAAAATTTGAAAAGTTTGGGGTAATAGTGTGATTTCAAAAATTTAAGGGCATAAATTGTGAAATAGAATAGAATTGTAATGGATGCTAATGAAGGAATTATTTTATAATTATAGATCAAAAAAACGAAGTGAATCGTGGAAAGGAGAAAATTCAAGAATAGTTCTTGAATTTCTATGACTTTTGCAAATTAGCCTAGGTAAGTTCATATGGCAAAATTTAATGTTTTGTTATGAAGATATTATGATTTTTAAGTATATTATTGTAGATGAATACTATCAATTTGTAATAAGTATGAAATAATAGTTAAATAAAAGTACACATTAGTTGGAACAATGGATTTGAGTGCTTTCATTTTGTGACCATGGTGAATTGACGGAAAGATGTGATAAATGCGCCCGTTTAAGACCAAAGATGGGCTATGGCATCGGTGCAATGTGATATGTGTTCCCGTATAAGACCATAGCTGGGCTATGGCATCGGTGTGACATGATGATGTGATTCCGTATAAGACCATATTTGGGATATGGCATTGGCATGTGATGTGATCCGTGTAAGACCATAGCAGGACTATGGATTCGGTGTGTGATATGTGACAATGTGCAAGTCCATAGTTTCCTATGGCAATGTGATAATGAAGCACTCAATTCCATTAGTGTTCCATAATTTGTCAATGGAAATAAATGAGAAAAAGGGGCCCAAGGAAGTTAAATTTGTAAATAGGAATATGAAAATTATTCAAAGGAGCTTAATAACGGATTTGTGATTTACAGGGTAAAGTAGTTAAATTAAAAGATATATGATTGTGTACAATGTTCGGTAAGATTTGTGTTTTTATGCCTATGAGCTTACTAAGCTTCAATAAGCTTACTTGTGTGTGTTTGATATTTTTTTTATGTAGATTGAATTAAAGTGAAGTTGGTAGATTGGATCAACACAACAAGGCACACTATCCAAATCAATTCCGGTAGTTTTGTTTTATGTTTAAATATTTATATGGCATAGAGTTTAAATGAATTGAAGTAAATATGTTATAAACTAGTTAACAATATTTTGTACTAAAACAGTTTTTGGTTAGTAGCAGTAGTTTGACTTTGAAAATTCACCATAAATTATGAAAATCTAATTAGAGGTTGAATAAAATATTAAATTAAATCTTATTAAGTCTAGTTTCTTATAAAATAAATTATGTAAGAAATTGAATTGTAAATCGTGAGATATAATAACTTTTGTGAGATAAGGTCAGAGTGATTTCGAGCTCTCCTATTCTGATTTGTAAAAATCATTAAAAATTTTACAAAAATAATTAGGAGTCATACTGTATATGTTTGGATTCCTTATTGGGTCCATTTTTAAGAGAAATAAACAGCATGGTTATTTGAATTCTGTACAAGGAGAAATTTGGTTCATAGTTCACAGGGCTCAGAGTAGCCGAACCCTGAAATATGGGAGATTTTAACTAATAAACTGTACTAATTGGCCCAACCAAAAATTCTATAAAAAAATTAGTAAGTAGATATATGAGTCCAGATTCGGAGAAAATTTACATATTTGGATTTCGAGTTTCGTAACTTGAGATATGATTTTTTTAGCAACTATGACGCAATTAGACAGCTTGTCTGGAAAGTATGATATAAATTGTCTGAATTTGGTTAAGAGCTCAAATAAGTGTAGTAGTACCTTGTGCTTGACTCCGGCGACGGTCTCGGGTAAGGGGAGTTACATGAAATGCTTAGTTTTTCCATGAAACACAGGGTTCTTGGCAATTGCAACAGCTGACTGATTGTCAACTTTGATTTCTGTTGCTTTAGCTTGACGAGCATTCAAGTCCTCCAATAGCTTTCTAAGCCAAATTGCTTGATTAACAGCCCCAGCAGCTGCAATATACTCTGCTTCAGCTGTTGATTGAGCAACAGTTTGTTGCTTCTTTGAGCTCCAGCTAAAAACTCCTAATCCTAGAGTGAAGAAGTATCCCGATGTACTCTTCATATCATCAACCGAGCCAGCCCAATCACTGTCTGAATAACCTACCAGCTTCAGTTCTTTAGCTCTCTCAAACTTCACACCATGGCCTAAGGTGCCTTTGACATACCTTAGGACTCTTTTAGCAGTTTTAAAATGTGCAACATTGCAGCAGTGCATGAATCTCAATAGAAGACTAACAACATACAAGATGTCTGGCCTTGTTGCTGTCAAGTAGAGTAGGCAACCAACCAAACTCCTATACTCCTTTTCATCTATTCGATCATGCTCATTGATGCTTGAGAGTTTCTCTCCTAATGCAACAGGAGTGCTAACAGGCTTGCACTTTGACATGCTGAATTTACTTAAAACTTTCTGTGCAAATGCTTGCTGGCTTATGAAAATGCCATGCTCATTCTAATTAACTTCCATACCAAGGAAGTAGGTCATCAAACCTAAATCAGTCATCTCGAGCACATCTAACATTTGTTTCTTGAAATCTTCAATCAGCTCACCCTTACAACCAATAACTAATAAGTTATCCACATAAAGTGAGACTATCAACAAGGTTTCTTTCTCAGCCTTCTTCACATAGAGTGTAGGCTCACTTATGCTCTTCTCAAACCCAAGCTTCGACAGGTATGCATCAATCCTATCATACCAGCCCCTTGGAGCCTGTTTTAGGCCATACAATGCCTTTTTGAGCTTGTAAACCTTGTCTTCCTCACCAGGGACCTTGAAACCCTCAGACTGTTCTATGATGATTTCTTTCTTGAGAAATCCATTCAGAAATGCTGACTTTACATCCAATTGATGCACTTTCCACTGTTTTTGAGCAGCTAAGGCAAACAATAACCTTATGGTGTCTAACCTTGCAACAGGTGCAAAGGTTTCAAAATAATCAACACATTGCTGCTGATTATACCTCTTCACAACTAGTCTGGCTTTATGCTTGTTCAGAGATCCATCTGCATTGTTCTTGGTTTTGAACACCCATTTGACACCTATAATCTTCCTGTTTACCGGTCTATTAACCAGCTCTCATGTGTTATTTTTATGAATCATATTCATTTCAACTTCCATAGCCTTCTTCCAGCATTCTTCTTTAGCAGCCTATTCAAATTTTGAAGGTTCAACTATTGCAACATTACATCTTTGATAGATGTCTGCAATAGTCATTGTCCCTCTCATAGGTGCTTCATTAAAATTATCATCAACTGGCCCTTTTTCAGCTAACTCCAAACTGCTGTCCTGCTGATCTTCATCAGTCAACCTTGCATCAGCATCATTCCAGCTCCATAGTCTACCTTCATCAAACCTCACATCCCTACTTACTAATATTTTCTTTGTTGAGGGATCATACACCCAGTAGCCCTTATTAGTGTTTCTGTTGCCAATAAATATTCCTGGAGCAGCCATTCTCTCGAGCTTGGTTCTCCTCTCAACTGGAATAAGGGCATAGCAAATACAGCCAAACACTGTTAGGTGTGAAATAGAAGGTTTGATTCCATGCCAGGCTTCAAAAGGAGTCTTTTCCTTGACAGCAACGGTTGGCAACTTGTTGAGTAGGTACACTAAGGTATTGACAGCCTCAACCCAAAACTTGTTTGGCAGCTTGTTCTCAAACAGCAAACATCTAGCCATGTCAAGTACTGTTCGATTCTTCCTCTCACATACTCCATTTTGCTGAGGAGTATAGATTGTTGTTAGCTGATAATGAATCTCAGCTTGTTCACACAACTTTTGGAACCTTTCAAACAGATACTCAGTGCCATTATTTGTTCTCAAAGCCTTAATCTTGCAACCAGACTGATTTTCAGCCAATGCCTTAAATTTGTTGAAGGCTTCAAACACTTCAGATTTCTGCTTCAAGAAATAAACTCAGCAAAACCTGGTTAGATCATCTATAAACAGCACAAAGTACTTACTGTCAATTGAAGAAGAGGTCTCCATTGGTCCACAGATATCAGAATGGACAAACTCAAGTCTTTCTCAAGCCCTCCATGCCACATTAGCAGGAAAAGGCAACCTGGTTTACTTACCAAGCTGGCAAACCTTACAGACAGTGTCTTTGGCTTCAACTTTTGACATGTCTTCAACCAAGTTCAACTTATGCAACTGATCAAGTGACTTGTAATTCACATGTCCAAATTTCTTGTGCCATAGAGTAGCATCATCAACAAAGCTGGTGTAAGCCTTCTTCTCAAGTCCATTGACATTAAGCATAAAACACCTATCTATCATTGCTACTATGGCCAACTCCTGACCATAAGAGTCTTCAACAATACATGAGCCATTCTTAAAAGCGAGTGAGTAACCTTTTTCTACAAGCTGACCAACACTAAGTAGATTCTGATCTATGTCAGGCACAAAAAGTACATCAGAAATCACTTTGTTACCTGACTTTGTGTTGATCACCACATTGCCTTTGCCTTTGGCTTCAATCAGGTTCCCATTGCCAATCCTAATCTTTGAGGCAAAACTTCTGTCGAACTCTTTGAACAACCTTTCATCAGCTGCCATGTGGTGTGTGTAGCCACTATCCACTAGCCAGTCACAACTGACCTTGCTCGAGGTTGCAAAACAGGAGGCTGTAAAAACATGCTCCTCCTGAGTTTGAAGATCCTCAGTAGCCTTGGCTTGCATTTGTTGCTAAGCTTGTGCCTTCACTTTATTTTTGCACACCCTCTCAATATGTCCCAGCTGTTTACAGCTCCTGCACTGAACATCTGGTCTGTACCAGTAGTTCTTCTCCAAGTGTAAAGTCTTCTTGCAGTGAATGCATGGTGGAAATCTATTCGTCCCTACATCTCTCCTTGATTTCTCCCTTCTATCGACCCAAGGTTTCTTCCCCTTTTGACTAGAACCTGAGCCTTCCTTGGCCTTTGTTTGGAAAGCTCCTTCAAGATGCTCTTCTTGCCTGTTGGCCCTCTCAGACAGTGAGATGGTTGATAAATCCCTCGAGTCCTCTAATGAATAAATCTTTGACTCAAACTTCTCTGGGAGAGTTGTAATGACATTTTCAACAACTCTCCTCTCACAGAAATTATCACCAAGGAGCCTAATGTTGTTGACTATGGCCATTATTCTGTCAGAGTACTGCTTAATGGTCTCTGACTCTCTCATCTTCAGATTCTCAAAATCCCTTCTAAGGTTGATCAGCTATTGTTGTCTTGTTTTGTCTGACCCCATAAACTCCTCATTTTGTGACAGCCCTAATTTGACCCCAGTCGGAAAGTGGTTTCGGGACCATAAAATCGAGTCATAAAAATAATTAGATGTTATATTCTGTGCTTATTATATGTGAAGGTGCATGTGTGAAAATTTCATGCTTTAATACTGTCATTTGTGAGTGAAATTATTAAATAGGACTTATGTGAAAATTTGTGAAAATAAGATAGGTTATTTTTGTAGTGGCCAAATAATTAATGGTGTAAATAAGTGGATTTGCATGTCAAATTTCCCACTTTAGTTGTAGTGGCCGGCTATGATAATGATGATAAGCAAAATATGTATTATATAATAATATGATAATGGTAATGACTTAATTTATGAAATAAAAATTAAGTAAAATAAGAAAAGATAATAGAAAAACAAAAGAAAAAAAATGTTTGTTTCATCTTCTTCCTTAATAGCCGAACCTTAAAGAAGAAAAGGGGAAATAGCATTCGGTCACTTTGAGCTTGAATTAAGCTCAAGAGCATAGAAGGGCAAATTCGGATAAGGGAAAAGAGAAAGTAGTTGAATAGCCGATCCGAGACTGTTTGAAAATATTCGAGGTAAGTTTTAAGTAGTTAAATATATATAATATTCAAAAATGACATGACAGACTATGAGAATTAAGTGTTACTTATCATATATGTACATGGCCGAATGGCAATTTGTATTGGAAGTAAAAGGTGATATGTTTTCATGATCAAATGATAGTGTTAGATGAAAATGAGTAAGATTTTACGTGTAAACTATTATGTATTTAAATGTTAGTGATGAAATGAGATAAAAGTGAATGAAATGTAGGATGATATATTGAATGATGTTTGTACCTAAATTGGTGTGATTGTGTTATATAAAACTTGTTGATTTGAATATTGTGCAGTACAATTCGGGCCTTTGAGCCTAGCAGGCTATAATGCCGGTGAGATATTATCCGGGCCTTTGGGCCTAGCAGGCTATAATGCCGGTGAGATAATATTCGGGCCTTTGAGTCTAGCAGGCTATAATGCCAGTGAGATATTATTCGGGCCTCGAGCCTAGCAGGCGAAATGCCGGTGAATGAATTCGGGTTTTTAAACCTAACAGGCTGAATGCCGGTGATTTGATAAAAGTCTAAAACTAAGATACCTCGTGTTAGAACGACGAATGAATACATTCAATACGTTAAGTTGGCTAGGTACGTATTATGTATTTATATGTGAGTATGATTTAAATTAAATCATAAGAGTATAATTTGATACATATGTGAATACATGATATATTTATATCTATGATTATGATACATTCGGTCAAGTGTGAATGTATGTGAAAATGTTCGATTTATTTATGCCATATGAATTCAGATTAAGTGTAATTAGAATGCTAAGTGTGCATTATATGCTTGTGTATATTCGGCCAATGGTAATAAATATATAGGAAATGACCTTTTGAGAAATTGGATAATTGACGTATAATTGAGTTTGTCTGTTGTATTGCTTAAAACTTACTAAGCTTATGAAAGCTTACTCCTTTTGTTATATTTCTCTGTTTTATAGATTGTTGATCCCAGTTACCTGCTCAGAGAGGGGATTGTCAGCAACTCGTCACACTATCTGTCTTTTTGGTACTGCTATATTTTAGAACTAGTATGGCATGTATAGAATAGACTTAAGTGAATGATATTTTGAAATGTTGATGTATATAAGCCATGCGAAAATGGAATCTTTTGAATGTTTGTATAAAGTTTTTTTGAATGCATATAAAAGTTAATGTTCTAATATCAATGTGATTGTACAAATGTGGTATTTTGGGTTGGTAACACTTCATAACCCATTCCGGCGACGGATACGGGTTATAGAGGTGTTACACCTTTAGCTTCTCTTATGCTTGCTTTGGTGAATCACAAGCCATTATTCTTGTGAAGATCACATCAGAGACCCCATTTTACAAGCAGGCCATTGCTTTATACTTCTTGGCACACTCTTCAATGTGTTACCTCATCTAAGCAATGGTTGGATTGGCCCTCAATGGAGGTGGTTTAGCATCATTCTCGATCACACTCCACAAATCATGTGCTTGAAGGTATGTCTTCATCTTAACTACCCAAATGTGGTAGTTTTCTCCAGCAAACACATGTGGTGGTGGTGGTGTGAAACTCATCTTTGCAGCAAACAAACAGACTAACAAAAAACAGCTTCTGCTTCTTTTCTCTCAAACACAACCAAGGTCTTCAAAGACTTACGCTCTTCATACCATTTGTTGGATTTTTCACATAGAAAGAAAAATAGAACTAAGTCATCCGGATAAAATATGAAGCTCTTGTTAAAGCTAGATCAACAAAGTAATAATTCCGGATAAAATATGAAATAAGTTTGAGATTCAAAGAAATGAGAGTTGCAAGGAAAGCAACCAAAAACAAATAGAAGTAAAAGGGATGAGAAAACTGAGAAAACAATAATTGGCTATTCTCATTACCTTAATTTCATCAAATGTATGATGTACATATATAAAACTACAACAATATTTTTAACTTGTAGAAGTGAACAAACATTAAATACATCCTAATTATAACCTAGGACCTGTCTAAAACTGGAAAGTACTTGACCAACTTTATCCAGTCAAAAAGTTTTCTGTCAAATCATAAACAGGTCGTCTGTTACAAAAACGTACTTCATCCGGATAACATACGTACATTTGTAGTTGCTGTATTTCATCCGGGTAACATACATACTACTGTTTTTGCCACCTTTAACATTATCTTTTATAATTAACTACCCTTTTGATACAATTTTGAGGCTCTTCGATGATGATATCAATGAGTTAAGCCATAGACGGGTTATTTATATGTAATCAATTTTTAGTTCCTACAAATAAAAAATTTACACTATCCATAACTAAAATCATTGGGATGATTTCCTGATTAGGGAGGTTACACCTCTAATATACCCTTACTTTTGACAATGTCAGCAACAAAGAGTTCCTGATTTTAACTGTTCCATAGGTTCCAATAGATCACTCTAAATAGCATGACCCCACTGGGCACCACCGCAAGAGATGATCAATGGATACAGATCTATTTGTACAAAATTGGTAACATATCTATCCTAATAATTTCTGCATGCATGCAAGTTATCTTGATTAGGCCCGTTACAGATTAGGCCCGTTAATGTGTAAATATTATATACTAAAAGAGAATCATGGTAAAATCAAATCGGTTAATGATAAAAATAGTATATACTAAAAGAAAGTAAAGAAACAAATAGATGTACGTAATTTAAGGATTTCAAGAGAAATATTGAATGGTGAAGAATGATTGTATTAGAAGGAGTTGTGTTGTATAAAAGGTAAGCCAACATGCAACTCAAATCATCTCAAACAAATCTTCTTCCTCTAAGAGGGGATAAACAGTCTTAATTTATAAAATTATATAAGAGAATTTGAAGCCAATAAAATGGCTCCATCGACGATAATAGCGGTGTTTTTCCTCTGGGTAGGATCACTGCTTATGGTTCAAGGTGGAGATCCCACCATTAGTTTCGAGTGGAAGGTCACTTATGGCACTATATCTCCTTTAGGTGTTCCCGTTAAAGGTATTCTTATTAACGGGCAATTCCCTGGGCCAAATATTAACTCTACCACCAACAACAATGTTATAGTCAATGTGTTCAACAACCTTGATGAGCCATTCCTTTTGACATGGTAAACAAGAGTACTTTTTTTCCCATTTGATTATATTAGTAAAGAGTTGAGCTTAATTACATATATATATATGGAAATGAAATTTGTTGCAGGAGTGGCGTGCAGCATAGGAAGAATCCTTGGCAAGATGGTGTGCTTGGAACCAACTGTCCTATCCCCCCCGGGACGAATTACACCTATAAATTCCAGGTGAAGGACCAAATTGGCAGCTACATGTATTATCCAGTGACGGGTATGCATAAGGCGGTTGGCGGTTTCGGTGGCCTTCGTATTAACAGTCGTTTACTCATTCCTGTCCCCTATGCTGATCCAGCTGATGACTATACTATCATAGCAGGAGATTTTTTCAACAAGGGACACACCACCCTCAAGAAAATTCTTGAGAGCGGTCGTAACCTTGGTAGATGTGATGGTGTCCACATTAATGGAAAAGTTGCTAAAGGTGATGGTAGCGATGAACCTCTCTTCACCATGGAAGCAGGCAAAACCTACAAGTATAGGATTTGCAATGCGGGTCTCAAGACATCTCTGAACGTCAGGTTCCAAGGCCACAACATGAAATTGGTTGAGATGGAGGGTTCCCACACAGTGCAAAATGACTATGAATCCCTTGATGTTCATGTTGGACAGTGCTTCAGTGTGCTTGTTACAGCCGACCAAGAACCAAAGGATTACTTTGTTGTGGCCTCTACCCGTTTTACCAAACAAGAGGTTACAGCAACTGGTGTCATCCGTTACACCAATGGCAAGGGCGCACCCTCACCTAAGTTGCCACCACCACCAGTTGGTTGGGCTTGGTCACTCAATCAATTCCGTACCTTCCGTTGGAACTTGACTGCCAGCGCTGCTAGGCCTAACCCTCAGGGCTCCTACAAGTATGGTTCCGTTAACATTACCCGTACCATCAAGCTGGCCAACACTGCTCAAAAAGTAGATGGCAAGCTTCGATATGCTATTAATGGAGCCTCCTATGTCGAACCAACCACTCCACTAAAACTTGCAGAATACTACGGCGTAGCTGACAAGGTTTTCAAGTACGATACCATTCCTGATGACCCACCAGCTGAGATCACTAAAATAACCATGGAACCTATTGTCCTCAACCTGACACACAGAAACTTTATGGAAATCATCTTCGAGAATCGCGAAACAGCCATCCAGTCTTATCACTTGTGTGGCTATGCCTTCTTTGCTGTGGCGTAAGTATTTGGTCTTTAAATTCTTCTAGTATATAGTCATTACTTTCCGTTTAACTAAATTCTATAATCATTTGTTGCAGTGTCGAGACTGGGCAATGGAGCCCTGAGAAGAGGAAGAACTACAATCTTCTTGATGCCGTGAGCAGACACACCATACAGGTTTTCCCCAAGTCCTGGGCAGCTATCCTATTGTCATTCGACAACTGTGGAATGTGGAACATCAGGTCAGAGATATGGGACAGGCGTTACCTTGGGCAACAGCTTTATGTTAGTGTTCTTTCCCCTAACAAATCACTCAGGGACGAATACAACATGCCTGAGGGTGCACTAGTTTGCGGTGTTGTGGAAAACATGCCAAGGCCACCACCAGCTTACACCTAATTTAAAGCTTATATAAACCTGGAACCAGTTCCGCTTCAAATACACATAAAACGGCCTTTGTAGTGACTAATGCTGACTTTTCCAATAAATTAATTTTCTTGATTCAATAATAAATTCTTTCATTTTTTTCTATTTACAGTGTGTGTGAAATATATTTTATTTTTTTAAAATATAATTTTTTTCGTAAATAATATCAATAATATTAAAATAGCAAAAAAAAACAATACAATCACAATCCAAATAGATGAATATGTAAAAATTTACATAAATTAACGAATTATTAACAAATAAAAGTTAATTAATATTTTTAACTGTTGAATTTATTATTTTACTTGTGATGCAAGTAAAATTTCGAATTAATCTAAATACCATGATTCGAAATTTTTACATTAAAAAATATAGTTAAGTATTTAAAATTTAATCCGAATTGAAATTATGATGGTTAAATATTAATACACAAAAACCACCATTAAATAGAAAATTTGCTTGGTATTGGCAATTTAGAAATAAAAATAATAAATCCCTTCTCTCTAAACAATGGTGGCTATACGTCAATATCTAAGTATGGGATAAACAATGAAGTATGAATTCCCTATTGTGCCAAGAAGAATATGTCTAGTACTTCATGAGAAAACCAGCAATCCATTGGTAATGAAGGGTGTCGTTGCAATTAATTCTAGTTTGATAAATGGGTGTCTGACAAACCCTTGAAATCTTTGTTACCAACAATCTTTAGGCTGGTTAGGATCAAATTGAAAAGTAGAGAGAGTAAAAATGATCAAATTAAAGAACATGAATTAAATCCACAACTTATAGTAAAAGATTAATAGTATAATTTAACCAAATAAATTTAGTTGTTATTGTTTTTATTATAATTGAAATTTCAATTGACCAATTCGAAAGGTATCAGAATTAAAATTGACCAAATTAGAGTGTAAAGACTAAAGCTATAGCTTACATGTATAATATAGGAATGAATAGCATAATTTGACAATTTTATTTTTCGATTTAAAAAGCAAAAGTATTAATATGACCTTATAAATATATATTAGCTATTATATAATTTGACTTTTATATACTTAGCCAAAATAATTAGGTACATACAATTGAGTGACATCAATTTGAGAGTGAAAAGGTTAAAATTGGTAAAATTAGAAAGAAAAAGTGAAAAAAAAAAAAGTAAAAACAAAACGTGAGTATGGTTTTCATTGCCATATTTATAAAATTAGCCCTAATGTTTATCTAGTTTGTCACTTTAATTTTAATATTTTAGTTATTTTGAATTTTAATCAGATTTTTTTTTAAGATTAAAAAAAAGTTAGTTGAACGATTAAAATTTTAAGCAACTCGCACACAAAAAATTCATAAAAATAATTTTAAATTTTTTTAACAGACCATATTTTTAAAATTATTTAAGTCAACAATAAATTACACATAAATTACTATGAAGGTTGCCATTTTATTGATTTTAAATTTTAACAATTTAATTAATTTTCCATTAAAAAAAGTAATTTGATTAATTTATAAAAGTTAGGAACTAAAATGATCCAAAATAAGAATTAAGTCTAAAGTGACAAAATAGATAAGCATTCGGAATTTTTTTTTTTTTGAGTAAAAAAGGTTGGTAGTTTTCTAATTAATTGAATCAAATGAGGTAGAAAATAATATATGGCGGTGGAATAGGACATACTTTCGGGCTTGTGGTTGTCCCTCAAAATAGGTAATAAAGAAAATGAAACATTAGGAAGTTAGAATTTGATGGTCAAAAAATGGAGAAAATGGAGGAAATCTCGGGTTAGCCATTTCACCCATTGCAGTATAAAAATGGTGAAGATGGACAAAGGTAAAAACAGTGTGGAAGCATCTTCTTCCGCTCATATAAGTAGTGAATAATAAGGAAAGGGTTTTCAATAGTTGTAGAAAGAGAGCCCTAGCAGTCATTTAAACTTATAAACAGAGAGAGATGGCAGCCGAGGTGATCTTGAAGCTCACAATATGCTTCCTAGCATTAATGGTTGGTGTCCAAGGTGGAGACCCTTACTTATTCTTCACATGGAACGTCACCTACGGCACCATCTCTCCATTGGGAGTTCCTCAACAAGGAATACTCATTAACGGTCAATTCCCAGGACCCGAAATTAATGCCACCAGCAATAATAATATCGTGGTCAATGTGTTCAATAACCTTGATGAGCCATTCCTTTTAACATGGAGCGGTGTTCAACATAGGAAAAATTCATGGCAGGACGGTGTACTTGGAACAAATTGTCCTATTGCACCTGGTACTAACTTTACGTACCAATTCCAAGTAAAAGACCAAATTGGTAGCTATATTTATTATCCATCCACAGCTTTACATAGGGCAGCCGGTGGTTTTGGTGGTCTTAGGGTTCATAGTCGTTTACTTATCCCTGTCCCATATCCTGATCCTGCTGATGAATACACAGTTCTTACTGGTGATTGGTATGCTAAAAGCCATAAAATTTTGAGGGGTTTTTTAGATAGTGGTCGTCCTTTAGGAAGACCAGATGGTATACTTCTTAATGGTAAAGCTGGTAAAGTTGGGGTTAAACAAGAACCACTTTTCACCATGGAACCAGGCAAGACATATAAGTATAGAGTCTGTAATGTTGGGCTTAAAGCTTCACTTAATTTTAGAATCCAAGGTCATAAGTTGAAGCTTGTTGAAATGGAAGGTTCACATACTGTTCAAAACTTGTATGAGTCCTTGGATGTACATATAGGGCAATGCTTTTCGATCCTTGTTGCAGCTGATCAAGACCCAAAAGATTATTACATGGTAGCATCCACTCGGTTCCTTAAAGAAGTACAAACGACCACAGCTATCATTAGGTACAAAAATGGCAAAGGTGAAGCTTCAACGGAGCTTCCACCTGCACCTATTGGTTGGGCTTGGTCATTGAACCAGTTTCGTACTTTCCGATGGAATCTTACCGCTAGTGCTGCTAGGCCAAACCCACAAGGATCTTACCGTTATGGTGCTATTAACATCACGCGTACAATCAGGCTAGTAAACAGTGTTAGCAGAGCTAATGGTAAGCTTCGTTATGGCTTTAATGGTGTCTCACATACCGACCCAAATACCCCATTAAAATTAGCTGAATATTTCAACCTTGCTGATAAAGTCTTCAAATACAATGTAATTAAAGATGAACCAGAAAAGACCACAACCCTCACCATACAACCAAATGTACTCAACATGACATTTCGTAACTTCGTTGAAATCATATTCGAGAACCATGAAAAAAGCCTTCAATCGTTCCATATTGACGGGTATTCCTTCTTTGCGGTCGCCGTTGAGCCGGGAACATGGAGCCCTGAGAAGAGAGAGAACTATAATCTGCTCGACGCAGTGAGTAGGCATACGGTGCAAGTGTTCCCTAAATCATGGGCTGCTATACTTTTGACGTTTGATAATGCAGGCATGTGGAATATCAGGTCGGAGATATGGGAGAGAACATATTTAGGGGAACAGCTTTACGTTAGTGTTCTGTCACCAGAAAAATCACTAAGGGACGAGTACAACATCCCTGAGAACACGCCGCTGTGTGGCATCGTCTCCGGGTTGCCCAAGCCTTCACCTTATACTATCTAAAGTGGCCATGAATATGAATGCAATGTAATGTATATATGGTTGATGAACTCCCATATATTAATTTGACTGCGAGGGCCTCTTATAAATTATGTAATTATTGCACGTATATATATAACAATCCTTTCCCATATTTATACTAGACTTTTTTATTTCTACATTTTAATTTGTTTCCTTACATTTACATTATACTTTGTTTTCCATAGACAAAAATTAAGCATTTTAACAAATTTTTAAATTGTCGAATGAGTATTAACTCGATTAGTATCAGTATTCTTATCAGTGTAGGAGGTCGTGGATTCGAATACGCTAAAGTGCATTATTCTCTTATTTAAGAGTTGGAGAGAGACTATGGTTAATTATAAATATTATATAAAAAACGAATATATATATGATAAAAATCTATAACGAGAATAATATTATGAAAATAAATTTTTAAATAAAAACGAAATAGGATAGAATTAAAGTTTATATATAAGGAACTCTTAATGAATTTACTTTTAAAAATAAAATTAATTGAATAATTTAAAAAAAATAACCAATAAAATCTCAAATCACTAGATGATGTGATATTAACTGGATTTCTTTTGGCGAAAGTATTTTCCAAGTTCTTTTTCCATTTTTCGGCTTTAGTCTTAAATGGTTAATAATACCCCTAAATAAAGTAAGCATCAAATTTGTTTCTCATTCCTCACATTAAAATTAAAATTTCTCCCCACATTGTTGAATTTCAATTTTGAGGCTTGTAATTCAACAATTAAGATATTAATTTTGTTTGGAGTGGGATTTACTGGTTAAATTGTGTATATATATTTGGATTTTTTTTTAATTGATTAAATAGTTTATTTATTTTCAATATTTAGAGAAATAAATCAATTTTGAAAAGTATGTGCGAAAGCATGTCCAGCTGGACGAGCTTGCATGCCAACTGTGCAGAAAGCTGGACAAGCTAGACAAGCTTTCTTGGTAATTGTGCGGAAAACTCGCACAGCAAGACAAATTTTCCTACCAACTGTACAGAAAGCGCACCCATTGGATTTGCTTTTCATACTCTCTGTCAAAATCGACCTATTCCCCTAAATCTTAACGAAAATGGCTTATTTGACTAATTAAAGAAAAATAACAGCATAAGGCTAATTTAGCCTGATTTAAGCTTAATTTTATATTTTAATAAAGAATAAAGGAGAAAAAAATAGAGGAAAAAAAATCAGTTTTACTATTATTTAAGTATTTGATTAAGTGTCAAGAGTCAAAAAAAAAAAGGATTGAACTAAATTTTAAACAAATTAATAAATATTTTTATAGAATATTTTTATCTTTTATATTTTTATACAAATTAAACTATATATTAGATCCATTTTAACCGTAACAGTTTAAGTTAGAATTGAAATTTTAAATTTTCAAAAGTATAGAAACTAAAAATATCAAATTGGTTTTATTAATAAAATACTTTTGCATAAAAAAATATCAAATTGGAAATTTTAAATTTACGATTTATGCATAATACGATATTAATACTCTTAATGAATTTTATTACCATAGTTTGGACCATGATTAAAATTTAAAAATTTACCTAATTAAAGTATAATAACTAAAAATGATTTAAGAATAATACATTTTGGAAATTTGAAATCAAATTTTCACCAAATCAAGCTTTGCTTCGGTTGGAATATTTTGTACGTGAGAGAAAAGAAGCGTTAATGAATAGGTTGACAATATCGCATTTGAGCTAAATCTATGTACAATTTCAATATTATACCCAACTTTATATTATAATCTGATATATTCATTTTTTGAGTAAATTATAGTAACTATCCTTAAATTTTATTTAAGATTACGTTTCAGTTATTCAACTTTTAAAAGTTACATAATAGTCACTAACGTTATCAAATTATTACATTTCTAACACTTTTCCGCTAACATCTATTAAAAGTATGACGTGGCCCGATAAATGAAAAGTTTAGTAACAATTTTGGTCCCTGAATTATATCAAATAAATTCATTGTCTTGTCGATGATGCCACCAACCTCCGAGCTGGTTGCTTCAGTCTTATCATGATAACGCATTATAATAGTGTTTACAAAAATGGACTCTGAGATGATGCTAAAGATAGACCATCGCTGATGCAATGAGACTCTTAATAATGGTTTATTAGTTGACCTACATATATCGTCAAGTTAGTTTAATTATAGTGAAATTAAGATATAATTTTTAACGGTTTAATTAAAATATGATTTGATTAAAATGATGCATCTTTGATTTACTTTTGAAATCTTTTAAAGTTAGCTCCTCTTTTGACATTTGTAGTATATGTCAGGTCTTACTATATTTTCTTCAAAATAATAATACTAATTTGTGATTTGAATAGTAAATATTAAAAAATAAGGACGGAATAATTTGACCTAATTAAATTAGTGGGAATATTTCTCCTGAATTCAGAGATTTTATCAAATTATCCAAAGCACAAATGGAACATTAACCATCTTTAAACAATGCAATAAAAAACACTCTTACCAAAATGCAGCAAAAAGAAGAAAGAATTCTTTCCCATTCCTTGATCTAAAAATCATACATAGCAAAATGATTTAGTGACTCACAGTTCAATTGTACTAGATAGATTATTTCGGCCGAATTAAGTTTAATCTCTATGAGTAACATGGGATCTAGAAAATGCAGCATCAGTTCAAAAATCCTTATCAAATAATATCAAATATAACAAGAGAGGTCCACACACAGTGTATCAGACAGGTATCCCCAATTCAGATATTTTCCTTATCCTTCTGTCAAGTGAAACCCTTTGCTGCCTCAAAAGTGATGCCATTGAAGCAACCTACTATGGATGTCAAATTGGTAAATTTCTGATCAGGGATTAAGGGGTTTTTTTTTAAAACTGGCAAAGGAGCACTGAAAAGATAAAAAAAAAGAAATGCAGGACTTGCCTCTGCTCGTAGTTTCAATGCCTCCCTTCCAGGGATTTCTCGCAGTCCGTCCATCAAATCTATAAGGAACATTGAAGAAATTGTTAAGGTACAACAGCGTCCCGTAAAATTTAAAACCACCCCAACTTGTCTCAACTTGGACCAGACCCACCTCAGCTCGGGTTTGGGCAATGAAACCCTATCCCTCCCCGTTGGAGGTTGGACATGCCCAAACTAGCATGATAGACTAACCATATAGCCAAAGATTGCAGCATGTCTTAATCTAATTAAACAAAAGAAGGAAGTCCCAACTAGACAAATTGTGAAGAACCTAAAACAAACTCAAAACAAAACCAAAAAGTACAACATTGAAAGTAATAACAAGTAGACAAAATGTTTGGCGGAAAAAAAATCAAAATAAGGCAGAAAGCTTAGTTGCTCGGTAAAGAAGAAATAAGAGCAAAAGGGCGTCGAGAAGTCTCTAGACTGTGTAAAAGGCTGCTGAAAAGAAACCCTACTCGGAAGTGTATATAAATAATAAGGATATGGAATAGTACAATATGAAGACATTCTAGTAAATATGCCCAGGGCAGAGTTGGATTTGCATAAACCGGACTCTGCTCTGACCCAAGTTCTATTTTAGAAAAAACCTTGTCCTACCCTGCCTTGATATTCTTTACAAAAACAATATAAAACAGCAAGGTGGCTTGGAAATGGTTAGCCACAGGTTAATTTTCCAACATTATACGTCGATACCAATCTCATCTTCAGATTGATACACATACCTTTTCTAAAACCAACATGCTTGACAACAGCCAATCTAAGTTCTACTGTTGGTTTAAGAGTTATATGGTCTAAACGACATTATAGGAGAGTGGACACCATAGCTGCATGCTAGAATAATTTTATGCAAAATTTAAGTTTCTAAACATCCTATTACAAACAACCCTTCTTTACTGTACTAAGAAGAGAGTAAAAGAGAGCCCAGGGACAAACGAGATGGTTGAAAGCACCAGATTCATCAAATATAAATAATGACAAACTAATATGGGAAGCCAAAGTCAGTCAAGCTTCCCAAGGGACCCAAGATGCCAACAACTGTTTACCAAAAGAGAACAAACTATATATATAAAGAAAATATGAGCTTTAAGCATACCTACAGCTTCAGCCTCAACCTTGTAAACTGATTTAGCAAGACGGTGAATCTGACCTCCAGAATTCCTACACAAACAATGTGGAACAGTTAAACAAGAAAATTAATGAGAACTTAGAAGCATAACATTTAAGAAATTCATACTACTTACATGAGCTCTTTCTGGCCACGTTTCATATCCTTTTCTGCAAGAGCTGCCCTTTCAAGCAGCTTACTGCTCTCCTTTTTCATCAAATCAACAGATAGGCTTAACACTTTTACATTCTTCTCAGCCCTAGAAAATTTTGCCTGTAGGAAAGTTTAGCAGAAAGGAAATGTATACAAGAGCTTAGAGTCGAACTTTATACTAAGACACATAATATCTAGAACCTGAGGTTTTTGCTTTGGCTTAGTAAAGAATTCAAAATGACAGGTCATGCAGCATATATAGTGCAAGCAAACATTCAACTTATAGTTCCACTAAGTGGAGGAAGCTTCAACCAAATTAACAGGGTAGCTACCTCCTCACTTTGAAATCGACCCAACGTATTACGGAATAGAAACCTTCTTGGGCCTGCAACAAATACTCTGACATCAGTTTGTTTTAAATTTAAAAGCCAAACCAAATAGAAAGTTGTGCACAGAAGTCAAATGAATGAATATGAAGACTCATCAAATACTTTCATTTCATAACCCGTGCAATAGATCTAAAGAAGGGAACCCAGAGGCCAAAAGGAGGACGTAACTCGAACAAAATTGATGCAACCTAGACTTATAATCCGAGGAGTACATATCATCACTGTATATGAAAAATCTTAAATCTTTGGCCAAACTTAATAAAGCTTTATTTAAAGGGAGGAAAAAAGCCTGCTAACAAGATGGGAAGAAGGTGGAAGCCCATCATTCAAAATTGCCAAAGAAGACTCCTGATCAGGCCTGCTAACAACAACATAAACAATGCCAACGACTTCATTCCCCCGGCCCCCAATCAATTCCCCCAGAAATACACATTTATTGCACTTCGCATTTGAGTTTCTTATACCTTATTTAATTTAATAATTTCCTACAAGTAAAGGATCCAGATTTAAAAGCTTCTAAATGAAGAAGCATCTAGAGGGCGGACTTTTGATACAGTCAAAGAGAATCACATAGCTCCAAGGACAGGATTTGTTATTCAAATCAGTCAGCCACCACATGGTCTCATTGACATAGTTAAACATTATAGCTATGTTCACAAGAGAATGATGGTGTTGCTTCACTAGCATTGCTTCTAAGGATAACACTAATTAGTTTTACCCATTTGATCACAACAAAAAATTTACACCATGAAACAAAGAAAGTAGAATAACAAACCAAATCCTTTTAACTTAGAACCAAAAAACTCAACAAATTTCTAAAGGACTCAGTTGTTTCCACCAAAACAAAATCTTCTTCAAATACTGTTTTTCCTTTTCTTTGGTTTACAAAATCAGATAAGAATCAAGTGTTGCAGGCAATCATCGAAATGAGAAATGAAAATCAGGAAAGAACAAACCTCGCATGAGACAGAGAGCAGCAGTCAAAGTAATCCCAACAGCTGCACCTGGGTTTTCCTTCGCAATCATCACCCCCTCTTTTTTTTATAATTAAAAACAAAGAACAGTTACAAACTATTCAGTTATTAAAATCACAACCATCAATTAAATGAAAAAAAATGATTAGAAAACCTTTAAGTTTGCTGAAAAAAGCATCTTCATAGGATTTATAGTAAGAGGATGCTTGTGGTAGAGAATCCTACAAAACCCAGAAATTTATAATCAATTCTTTTAATTTCTCATTAATTACATTATATGCTTTAATAAAATCATTGTTATATAATAAGGAAAAAAAAAAGAAACCTGGAAAGTGCGTAGATGGGTAGAGGAGTTATGGAAAAGGGATTGAGCAGAGCGAATCGCTAAGTCTTTAGAATCTATAAGGTTTTCGATTGTCGGCAATTCCTCCACCCATGGCTTTGTTGAAGAATTAGCAGCGGGGATGGTGGCGGTGGCGGCCTCACGACCTTCTTCTTCTCCGCTCATTTGCCGATGCCGATCACTCGTTTCTATTGTTTTTCTTTCTTTCTTTCCGCTTTACCCTTCGATTTTCTTTTCTGAACTTTGCGTTAAATAATGTTATGCTTAAATAATAAATATGGTTACTATAAATAATGGCATTGAAATTCGGTTTAAAAATTACAAAAATATTAATTTTTCACTATTTAAATGTTTGGTTTAACTTAGAGATATTCATAAATTAGGCCACGCTTAAGGATAATATTTAACATATTTTATATTAGTTTAAGTTCGGCTTAATTTAAAATATGAGTTAAAAATTTTCTTCAATTTTATCTATGGTTATAAATAGCGAATCTAAATTCGTTTTAAACTCGCTCATATTATTTTTTCCCAAAATTTTGTTAAAATATATTTATAGTATTTATTTAATATTTTTTATATATTAAAATCTTATATATAATTATCTTAATATCTTTTAACATTTACATTTGTTGAGGGGAATCCGTTCTATTATTAGAAGAAATCTTTAGAGTATCGTTTTTTGATCAATCGATCTAGATCTCGAACATTAGAGGTATTGTACTCAAGATGTCTATGCTTGATTTTACCCTCGAAGCTTTGTCTTCCGACTTCGAGGAGAGTCCAAAGGGGATCATGAAGCTTATCGGAAGCATTTAGGGTCCACCAAAGAAATACTTTGTCATTTTGACTTTGGTGAATTTCAAACCCAAGCCTTTAAAGGGTTTTAAAGGGCAAGAATACTCCCACTTGGTTAGCCAAAAAAGTGATTTTCAATCGTAAAATCTATTGAGATTGGTCTACCATTAAAGTATACAAAAACAAGTTGAAAAGAGAATATTTATAAGCAATCATTTGCAACATTAAGCCTACCAATCATCTCAATTAATACAATTAATTCTATGGCTTGTTCAGCCTCGTAAGACAAGATATAACATTTATAACTTCTTATCTTTTACTAAGTCTATGATAGACCATTTCGCTCTACCTTTTACAATGGCTAAGATAGAACTACTTTAGTTTTCAAGTATATATCAACCAAAATCTCCTTGGTTTTTAAGGCTAAACTGAAAATCCTGTCTTTTTCAAAGATAATTTGGTGTAAACTAGAAAGACCTCTCTCCAAAGTAAACTCTCTCAAATACAAATAGACAGTTGGATAAAGAAATGAAACTAAACTTAGCAAGTGTTTATGTACAAAGTGTGAAAATGAGAAGAATAAAAGAAAGAACCTTCAAATATAAGCTCTTGATCTTTGAAGCTTCTTCTCTTGTGTTTATTGAAGTGTTCTTGGACTCTATTTATAACCTCTCTTTGATTTCTAACAGTTTGGAGTAGTGAGAGGGAAAAACTGGTCATCTAAAGCAATTAATTTACGTATGAAAGTCCTCTTGTAACATGAGGTATTGATACTCTTGAGAAAAGTAAACGACAGAGACAAAGGAGTAATGATACCATGAAGTTAGGTATAGATCCTTTGCGCTAAATATTAATATATCAAGAACAAGTATCGATACTTTACTCTTCTAAATTATAATGTGGCTACTGACTTACCAAGGTAACTATACCAATACTTATTGTACCAAAATATATAAAATGACTTGAAATGACTTTAAAAACATTTTCAAAGGCATTTCGTTAACTCGAGATTATAAGACATGATTGAAATCAATAACAAGTATTCTTGAGTTTATTTTGGATTTGAGAATATTTTCAAAGATATTTCTTTTTATTTCTAACATAAATAATTTAAGGAAAAAAGTAGAAAATTAGTCTTAAATATTATTATATCAAAAGCTTTATAAATTAAAGCTAACAATTAAGAATTAAAAAAATTTACGCGGATTAAAAAGTTCAATTAATACTAATTCGGTTTGATTAACAGTTAAAAGATTAAAAAATCGATTAATTCGATTAATACTAGATCAGTTCAGTTAACCATTTGATCACCCTTAACTATAAGTGAAATGAAAATCAAGTAAAATGTTGATTGTAAACATAATCGTACATGCTAATGCATAATTAAAATTGGTATACTCATATTACCTCTCACCATACCACATGCTTACGTCAAAACGTAAATTCTAACAAAGCTCATTATTGTAGTTTCGCCAAAAGTTTAGTCTCAGCCTTACACATCACATAAGGTGAGTTCGTGTAATCTCCAGAAGTTATATAGGAAAGAGCTCCTACCAACATCTATCAATTCATCACCTTTCTAATCGGAGTGAGTATTCGATAGTGTCATGTTGAATTGAGTCAAAAAATTTCGAATTAGTCGAGTTGACAAATCTTAATTTAGCAACCGAACTCAATTGATTTTTTTTTTAAATCGAATCAAATACAGTTAAGTCAAGTTAAGTTATATTCAATGTTGCGTTTACATGGACCGATTATTTAACTAGTAGACGAAGTACAAGATTATTTAACTACATAAACAATTTAATGATTTTGTTTTTTAACTTAATGAGTAAACATTTATCAAAATAACATAGTTTTGTCTTTTAACTTAATGGTTTTGATTTTTAACTTTAGAAAAGGTAAACATTTATTAGAACGACGTAGTTTTGCCTTTTCTTATTTGGATTTTTGGATAATTAGAATTGTGCAATTCATATTCGAGTTAAACCAAAAAACTTAATTTTTCATCCGAGTTGATCCGAATAATTTGATTAACTTAAATAATTCGAACTATTTAATTCAAAATTTAAATTTTTTATCAAGTTTTTCGAATCAAATCAAATTTTACTCACCTTTACTTTCTAACCCTAACAATATTCTATCTAGTCACTTTAGAATGACTCTAACAATGCTCTCAGCTGACAATCATCACTCTACCCCTACACATGAGGAATACAATGCTTGATGATTGGGACACATGCTCAGTTGACCTCTCTCTACAAATACCTCGTCTCAATACCAAAACAAAAAGACTGGAAATATATAAAAGAGATCTGAAGAGAACTATTAGTCATTACCCTGTAAAAAAACTCCATACTAAATGATTCTCTACATCGCCTATCGTGTGAACCACTACTATAATACACCCAAAACTTTATTTAACTTTATATAACAAAAATATTTCCAAGAATTTGATTTTATTTTAAAAATTAATAAATTAAATTTAAAATAACATTAATTTCACCAAGAATTCTCAAATTATCGCTAAATGAGTTTTAAATTTTAGAATATTCTAAATAAAGTATTATAAGATTAATATTATATTAATCAAATTCTTCTATTAAATTAACCATCAATTTAAGCATAAATGTTAGATTGGACTTAATGTAAAGTATATCTAAAATTAATGGATCAAATTATAAACACGTGTATATTGATCGCATGCATGACTAGAATCTAATGTGTTAAAAATAGTTTCATTAAATTTTAGAAAGATTATTTTTTTTAGACATGTCTAATTCAGGTTATCCATGTAGGTGGGCACATATGTGTTTATAATTTGATCGATGTGTTTTAAATATGCTCCACGACAGACTTGAGCTAGCACTTGACATCCAAGTTAGGCTAACAGAAAGGCCTAATTAATACAATATTGATATTTCTTTTGACCAAAACAATACTAATACTTTAAAAACTAAATTTTGTTATAAAAATAATAATAATGAGATCAAATAACAAGAGATATAGGAGAACAAATAAGAAGTATTGTTTTTATTGATCAATAAGGATATTTATAATGTTTTTCTAAAGTATATATTTATAAACATAAAAAGTATAAATAATATAGCTTTACTTCTAATAAACATCAGAGTCCTGCCAATTAAGTTCTAGCTCGATTGGCATGGGTATTGTTGCCAATGTAGGAGAACATAGGTACAAGTGCATCGAAGCATATTATTCTCCCATTTATGGGTTAAGGTGGGGCTATGGGTTTTGTCAAAAAGAACAGATATGATTAGAGCATGTAATAAGATTGATAAAAAAAATTAAATCCTAATAATAAACATCAGAGTCATAATGTATATCAAAACTCTCAATTTAATGAACATCCATTTTTATAATAATAAAATATTTATAACAAATTAAAATTTTAAGAGTATAATGTGTTTCAATGCACTCGAACTCATATCTTCTTGTATTGACAACAATATTTATGTCAATCAAGATAAAACTCAATTATAGATTGATATTTGAGTCAAGCCCAATTATCCAAATTTAAAATATTATAAATCAGTAGCCATCCAAATCCAAAACAACCTTAAACATTTCAAGACTTAAATTGACCTTTTTAGTTAGTTAAATAATGTAAGTTAGAAAGTTGACAAAAATAGAAAAAAAATCTGAGGAGGAAAAGAGAGAATGGAGTTGGATTGTCCTATAATGAGGAAGAAGAAAAATGTAAATCTTTAGCCATTTCCTTCTCTTTTCTTCAACAACAAAAAAAAAAAATTAACCCAAGATTCTTCTTCTTCTTCTTCTCATCTTTTTTGTTTCTTTCATGTTCTAATTCATAGCCACCAACAATCTTTAAGAAAAATAAAGGTAATAGGTAAAAAAAAATTGGGATTATGTTTCTCTATATGAAACCTTGTTATTTTGTGTTATTTATCATTGGGTCAAATTTTTCTCATGTAAAATGAAATTTTGATCAAAGACCAGAAAAAAAGGTGGGGGTGGGGTTAAAGAAATTCTTTGTTGTTTTCGAGCCCTTTTTCATGGATTTGAGGTTGTTGTTAAGCTGTTTGTAGATTATGAGTCCTTTAGTTTTCTTTTTTAAGAAGAGCTCCTTAACAAGCTTTTCTATTGCTATTCTTATTCTCTTGTTGCAAATTATGTATTCATTTTTAAGGTTTTGGTGTTATTTTGAATCATTGTTTTCAATTTTTGATAAATTTAAAAAAGTATACTTGAAGGGATTCAGAACATGGATTTACTTATAAAAGGGTATGAATTTAGGAGTTGCTTTCTTCTTGCGGTATCAATCACATTGTTCTAGATGTTTTTGTTGTAGATTGATTTTTTGAGGGGAAACTAACTCCTTTTAAAAAAGTTTTTAAGGTGTCATCCGTTTGAAGCCTACAAACCCTTTAATAGATTGTTATTGTCCACATGTCAAATCGAAATTTTATCTCATGACTCTATTAACAGCTTGAGTATCTCATCAATGGCACGTAAGCATCAATCCACATGGTAGGGTTTAAACTCTTGTATGATGTATGACATCTAAGGGCAAGGGCTCAAACCCTACCAAGTGTGTAATGCTCACATCCACGTGAGCATTCATGTCCAATGAGGCATTTTTATTCTATGAACTCGCATTCCAAAGTAATCTCTTTAGGCACTGAAGCTCTTGTCAAAGTTGGAAGACAAAACTCTAATTTAACTTAATGAA
Organism: Gossypium hirsutum; assembly: GCF_007990345.1. NCBI lineage: Eukaryota > Viridiplantae > Streptophyta > Magnoliopsida > Malvales > Malvaceae > Gossypium > Gossypium hirsutum. Next base: position 109,413,614 of record NC_053436.1, read on the forward strand.
ATACTAACTCATTGAAGGATTTGTTGGCTCTGGACAAATAACACTTCAAAGACTATTTCGAAACGAGTCAACCTCTCCTCAACAGCTTCCATTTTAGTTCTACAAATCAGACTTCTTAATGTTATTTGTTGTTTGTTTATGACAGAATCCCTAAAGGAACAGAAAAGGAAAGGTGAGGAAGGAGGATAAAAGGCCATAAAAGAATGGAGGAAGCTATGGCAGAAAATTACTGGTGTTACCAATGCTCTCAAGTGGTGACCCCTATTATGGGAATTGAGATTAAATGCCCATTTTGTCAAGGTGGGTTTATTGAACAAATGAGCAGTGGTACAAGAGGCAGTGAAGACATGGATTCTGATATGGGATCAGACCGAGCACTATCTTTGTGGGCACCAATCTTGTTAGGTATGATTGGTAATCCCCGTCTTCGTAGAAGATTTGATCGTATTGACTTTGAAGAAGAGAATAATGAGAATGACAATGATAATGGTGAAGGTCGCCATGAAGGAAATACTGATTTGGACCAAGAGCTCGAATCCATCATTAGAAGGAGGAGGAGAAGCTCTGCTACAATTTTGCAATTGCTTCAAGGTATTAGAGATGGAATGGCATCCGAAGTGGAGAATGCTGCGAATGATAGAGATCAGGGTATGGGTACGAGCAGGGATCGGGATAGGGAAAGAGAGCGTGTTATTTTGATCAATCCTTTCAATCAGACTATCATCGTCCAAGGTCCTTACGATTCCAGTCAGAGTGGTCTGAGCCAAAACTCGAACCATACAAGGTCTTTAGGCGACTATTTCATGAGTCCTGGACTCGACTTATTGTTGCAACATCTGGCAGAGAATGAATCGAACAGATACGGAACTCCACCAACGCAAAAAGAGGCAATCGAAGCTTTGCCCACCGTGAAAATTGAGGAGATGCTGCAATGTTCTGTGTGCTTGGATGATCTCAAGACCGGTAACGTGGCAAAGGAAATGCCATGTAAACATAAGTTCCATGGCGAGTGTATACTGCCATGGTTGGAGCTCCATAGTTCTTGTCCGGTTTGTAGATATCAAATGCCCACAGACGAATCAAAACTGGATTCCGAGAGACCAAGGGCTAATACCAATCGAAGAGAAAGCGGAAACAATGTGCGCGGTAGCAGCGAAGAGGGCGAAAGAGATGGGAGAAACGGGAGCGGGAGAAGGTTCTCAATCCCGTGGCCATTCAATGGTTTGTTCTCGTCAGGATCTCAATCTAGTGGAGCCAATTCTTCCGATACTTCATCGTCGTCTCAATCCACAACTACTTCACAAAGAGATGAGAAAAATTGACATTTCCAATAAATAATTGGGTAGTATTAGCATAGCATCCTCCTCCTCATCAGTCTTCGCTATGCTGCCTAAATATTTTCTGCCTTTGCTTTTTATGTAGATAGTAATTTTTCATTGAATTTGAATCTTGGGGGAAAACACATATACATTTGTGCTTTTGTTTTTAATTTCTCTATTGTTGAAGATCCTTGGCCTTGGAAGAGTTTCCCATATTGATTCTTACCTACTCTTGGATCCTCATATATGTAATTTCTTTCTTTTTTTATTTATCTATATTCATTTGATAAAAGTTAAATTATAAATGGTGAATGTTTCGATTGGTTTTACATTAACCAAATTCAGCACCATGATCCATGGATAAGATCGAGGACGTATGTTTTATCTATACTACATGTCTATATCGATAATCAAATTAAGGGAGGAGATAGGCGAAGGGTGGAGAGCCATTAGGAGGAAGAGAGAGAGAATGTTTTTTGGGTACCCCTCTATGATAAGGCAAAGAAGTTTTTATATAAGAAACTTGGGAGTAACTCATGGAGGAGTCTCACAAGTGAGTGAATCATCTCATCGACCCCAAGTGAAGGAGACAATGAGATCTTGTAGAGTCACGATGTGATGTTATAAGGTGATTTTCGTAATAAGTGATTGTTGTCATGTCGTAATAAGGTGTACCCCTTAGTGAAAGTACCTTGTGAACAAAGGTGTGCGTGGAGGTAATACAACATTATATTTAACAATTTGATAAATTGAGTTGTTGCTATGAATTTCAATTATGTGAAATTAACAAAAAATTATTAGTTTTATAAAGTAACAAATATTATGCCATATCTTGAAAAATTAACAAAAACTCATTACTTTAAAATTTGATCCATGTAATGATGTGATACTCTAATATTATGTCGTGTCATTGTTTAAAAAATTAATTTTTTTATAAAATATTTTAGGTGATGGTGTGGCACAATCTCAAAATACCGCATTATAACATGAATCAAAACTGGAAAAAAAATTATCAAATTCAAATACTAATATGTACTAAAAAATCAAAAATCAATCCGTGTATGTCATATCAAAGAGTAAATTAATTTTTTTATTAAAATTTTTATCAATTTTTACTATTAAAATCTAATCTTCAACATAAAATATATGTTTAATTATTCAATCAACCACGTCAATTTTTAATAAAAAAAATCAAATGCATTATATTCATAAAAAGCACGGTTTACGTAAAATAAAATAAAAAGTCTTCAAAAAATTCTCCCAAAAAAAATTCATGAATAAACTCAAATTTTAATTTCACTTTCACTTAGCAGTCAAGATCTTGATTACAGATGCAGTCCCGATTCGATGCAGAGCAACCACTGAATCCCCTTCTTTACACAATCCCATCGACTTTGCATGCTTTATAGCAAACCCTAAAGCTTCCTCCGTCGTTTCTTCATGTGATGCTCTCGCTGACCCAGCATACAACACCGGGATCAACCCACGAAATATTAAGCTATGCCTCGCCGGCCTTTCATCGCTACACGACCAATCAAAAGAATCCGTCATTATCTCCGGTACAACCACCGATAAAATGGGTTTTCCTGGTCTGTACTTAGCCACCAGCTTCGCCGTGCTCCCTCCCCTCGTTAACACCAATATAAGAGCTGCACTTGCTGAATTCGCCGTCCTAACAGCCGTGGCAGCCAAGCTTTCCAATGGACTCATTGGTACCGGGGAGTGTTTCATAATCCTTTTGAAGACATCTTCGTAATCGAGTGTGCTTTCGGCTTCAACGCATATTTTGGCCATTGTTTGAACAGCTAGTTCAGGATAAGCCCCGGCAGCGGTTTCGCCACTTAACATGACGCAGTCGGTGCCATCGAGGACTGCGTTAGCGACGTCGGTGGCCTCCGCCCTGGTTGGGCGGGGAGACTTGATCATGGATTCCAACATTTGGGTGGCGGTGACGACGGGTTTGCCTTGGATGTTACACTTGTAAACCATGACTTTTTGGGCTAGAAATATCTTTTCGATTGGAATCTCCATTCCAAGGTCACCTCGTGCCACCATGAATGCATCTGAATTTGCAAGGATGTCATCAAAATTTGCCACCCCTTCTTGATTTTCAACCTACCACATAATTTTCCACAAATTGCCATCATTGAAATAGGGTTAACTCCACCAAAATATCACCAAACTATCACATACATTTTAAATTATCTTTAATCCCGAAAATGTTTTAATCGAGTCTTCAAACTATTAATATTATAATAATTAAGTTCTTCTATGAGTCTAATCGTCAATCCATATATTAAATATTAGTGTGCAATATCAAATCAATTACCACTTCATAGTTAGTATGCTTTATAATCTTAAAAATTATTACCATCTTGTAGATATTGAGTACATCTATTTTCACCCCATTTTATCTCACCTCAATTTCATTTTTCCTAGTTATTTTTAATATTTAAAAAAAACAAATATTTAAACATAATTCTTTAAAAATATGACATTTTTCTCTTTTTAATAATATATAAAAATAAAATAATAATTTCATATAATAAAAAGAGATAGAGTAAGACAAACAATTATTATGATCGCTTTATACTCACAATAAAAAAAATCGGCCACATCCACTTTTTTAGGAAAATAAATGCTACAACATATTAGATGGAAATCTATTTGGTGGTTTTAGTTTTCCGTCCCTACCGTCTTTACTTTTTTTAATCATCCTTAGCACCTACAGTATGGATTTGACATTTAAAAAATCAATAAAATTTATGATGATTATTTCTTTCTTTTAGCACATCAATACAAGTTATCAAGTACACGCATATTTATAATTTAATTAACACTTCACATTAAATTTGAATTAATATTTAAGTTCAAGTTAATGGTTAAGCTAATTTTATCAATCTAATTGATTCAATATTAATATGTTAAAGACTCGTAACATTTTGAAGTTTAAGAATTAATTTAAAATTTAGACCATAACTTGAGAACTTCTAATGCAATTAACCCCATTTTACTATTAGATGATTACTTCCATAATTAAACTTGTTTATGAGTTGGACTACGTTCAAGTTCAAAGGCTCACTCAAAATTTGAGAAGATTCGAGCAAAAATATTAGGCTCTAAAAATAGGCTTAGGTAAAAAATTAGGCTCATACGAAATATAAATCAAGCTCAGGCTTGGACATCCAAGACCCAAGCCCAAGTCGGCCCTTTAGTTAAGTTGTAATGTTTTATATTATATAATTTATAACACAAAAAATTTAATCTATAATAGTATATAATACCACTGCAATGTAAATATTAAAAAATATTAAGATCACTATATATAATTTTTTTATAAATAAAAAAATTAGATTATTAAATATTAAATTAAAAAAATTTTAATTTTTTTAAAAAAAATAATATTACCAAGCTTAAATGAACTTAATTATCTATTTATAAATATAAATAAATTTGAATAAAATTTTAAACCATATTTCGAACCGAACGAAACTTCCACAAGCTAAAAATATGTTAATATAAATCAACACTACTATTCATAATACTTTCTAAAAACTCAGGCAAAAGCAAATGAGACTATTCGTTACATGGTTCCTAACTGAGTGCAAGTAAAATAGCATCTATATATTTATGCATGGCATGGCATGCATGCATGTACGTATAGGTATATATGTATGTATGAAATTCTTCAAACATGCATACCTTGGACATGAGAAGAATGTTCTTAGAATGCTCTCCGAGCACCTTACGAACCTCAACCAAATCCGAGCCTTTTCGAACAAATGAAAGAGCAATCATATCGATTTTGTTAGGAACCCCCCATTGCAATATATCTTCCTTATCTTTATCCGTCAATGTAGGGAGGTCGACGACCACGCCGGGAAGGTTAACGTTCTTCCTCTCGCCGAGAACGGCAGAGTTCTCGCACCGGCAGTGAACCAAACCCTTTTCAAGGTCGCAAGATAAGACGGTAAACGAGATTGTGCCATCTGCACAAAGGATAACCATCCCAAGTTTTACATCCTCGGCCAGCTTTTTGTAGCTCATGCTTATTAGTTTCTCGTCACCCTTTATGCCGTAGTCTGTGGTAATGGTGATTTCTTCACCCTGTTTCAGCTGAACTTTTCCATCTTTGAGGAAACCTGTTCGAATCTCAGGACCCTGGAATTTTATTTTATTTTTTAACGTAAGAATAAACAGCTAGGGTTCGTCAGCTAATCAGCTTTTCCATGTGGTAATTCCGATTAAAATAAATAATTTTCACTTTAGATAAGATTCGTCTTATTCATGTCCGCAATATATCTACTAATTCAATGATGTTAAGTTCATGTATAACATTGTAATTGGATTAAAATTTATGTACCATTTAATATTTAACCCATTAATAAAAAAGAAAAGAGAGAGAAAAAAAAGGTTGTTATCGGAAAAAAGTACCTTGGTATCGAGCATGACGGCGCAAAAGATTCCGGTATTGATCATTGCTGCCCGGAGATTATCAAGAGTTTCCTGATGATAATCATGAGATCCGTGAGAGAAATTGAAACGAGCGACGCTTAAACCGGCTTTCAACAGCTTCTCGATCATAGGGACGGATCTACAGGAAGGACCGAGAGTACATACGATCTTCGTCTTCGGCTTACTCTCCATTACAGCTGATCCAATAGCAACATCATTATTCATTTTTTATTTTTTTTATTTTTATTTTGTTCTTCTCCTTTATTTTGAAATTTTTTTAGAATTAATTAATTATTTAAATATATATAATACTAATAATAATAAAAGCAAGTATTTGTAAGAGGAAAAGGGAAACTAAGTGAGACCCCGTTTTTCCCTCTGAATTTCCCAGGTGTATAACTACGTAGTAGAATGTAGAACAAATCAAATGCATTTGAATTTTCCCTTTTAGAAAGGCAGTTAATACTTTATATGAATCAACTAAAAAAATTAAATTGCTCAAAACAAAAGAAATATAGGGGCTAATTGTATAATTTAACATAAAATTTTCGTTTGAAATGATGATTTAACGTATCATGTCCACTTACCTTTATACCATTAATATAAGTGACTAAAATGTAACTTGAGACAAATAAAAGTGACTATTTTAATAATTTACCCTTCTTTTTTATTTTTTTTACAATTAAATTTCAATTATAATCTCTCTATCCTTTAATTTTGACATAATTAAATACCTAAACTTTTATAATGCAATTATTTAATCTAAATACTTTATTTTAATTCAAATGCTACCGTGAATTTAAGAATTGTTAACACAGTTGAAATTCTCTATTAAATTTAGGTCCATTATAAAAAAAAATTCCTTATTACATAGATACCAAGTGAGTTTTTCTAAAACAATAATAAAATTTTATACTAATAAATTTAACAAAATAATTTTAACAGTGTTAACAAATGAATCTGAATTTTAAATCCAAAAAGTTAGAATGACTAAATTCTTGAAAATAAATTTCAAATATAAAAAAACATATTATAATTTTTAAATTTTACTTTATAATTTAATCAAAAATAAATAATTAACTCAACTCAAAGCATACTAATTTTTGTATTAAAAAAAGATAAAATAAATTTTAAAAATTAAAATGCAATTTCTACTATATAAGCCAAAACACCTAGACCTACCTATGTCCAGAGATTCAGTTATTTGTCATATTGCTATGTGCTTATTCTATCCACTAATTATTATAGTATTAAGGGTTAATTAACATTATAATTTTTTATAAAAATTAGGGTAAATATCATAACTTTGATTCAATATGTAATTATACAAATAAAATTTTGATTTTAATTCAGATATATACATAAAATTTTATTTTGATTCAATTGTATACATTTAAAAAAATCAATATATCAATTTGTTTTTATATAAGTATTATATTAAATGATATTATTTTGATGATATTAATTATTTTTGAAAATTAAATCAAAACAAAATCTCATGTACTCTAAAAATCACCAAATTATAACGGTGCTTTCAATTAGATTCCACATATTTTTTAAATTTTTTGAATCATACATAATAATTCAATTCAATTCTGCAGGCATAGAGTAAACCGATGCTTATTTTCTAGATACCCGTCATTGTTTCTTCTCCAAGAAAAGAAGTTCATGACCCATGGACCTTCTACGTCCATGCGGCATTGCTCTATCAGGCTTTCGCCCATTGCAAAAAATTCCCCACTACTGCCTCCTATAGGAGTCTAGGCCGTGTCTCAGTCCCAATGTGGCTGATCATTCTCTCGGGTTCTCAGTTTTTCCATACTACTTTTGAGTTTTGAATTTTTAAATTTATTTTGACAAAATGACTAGTAACTATTATCATCTCTCTTACTTTATAAATATAAATTATATTTATAATTGTCCTTTGAAGATATTCAAATAAGTAAATGACAGTACCTATTATTAATATTACCAAAATCAGTAAAACAGAACCTCAATTCATCCATCCATGTATTTGCAATCTGAATGAAACATTCTCTGCTATGATAAAAAAATAATAATAATAACAAATACAAGGTACAATGTTGGTCGTCTAATACAATGCTTCAAATTCATTTTACTCTACCAGCTCAAAAAGTCCACATTCCATATTTCCTCAACATCTTATACCTGAACCGGACTGTCAAAATTACTATCAAGGCTCCTCAAAGTTCATCATGTTCCCGAGGTTGTTCTTTGTTCATCAAATCTAGTTTATGTTGCAACTCCTAACACAATTAACATTTACAAACCTTTAAAAAGCAGTTCTAGTAAGTATTACATCACTAAATTCGTTATCGGGAACAGCCGATTACCTTTAGCTTATCTTCCAGACAAACAGCTGGGGTGGACAGTATCGCTACGTATCTGCCATGACAAACTAAGTGTTAGGAGGAACATGCGTGCGTGCATGCATGCATGCATGGATAACACATACACGCACAGAGAGAGAATCTTACTCGCATCGGCTGGGTTCGTCAACATCAGTGATCTCATTCTTCAAACCACATCTCAACTTCACCTGAAAGGATGAATAATATGTATAGAAGAACAAAAGTCTACAACGAAATGCGGAAAACAAAACCATTTCGAAATTGAACAGCCCACTCATTCAAGGAAAAACACTATTGGAGATGAGTTCCTTCGTTAACAACAAACCAGAACACGAAACCACATAACACAACCGTACCTTCATACTTCTATCAGGGCCATTCCAGCAATTTTCTCCATTAGAAAATACCATCATCCTGTAGGATTCCTCGAATTGGTCCCAATTCCTAGTAGACAACTCATGAATATGAAAATTATAAATATTCAGTTTGAAGAGACATCACATGAAAAGGCTTTTAAAAAATTCCTACATGACATCATCCATGCACGCAACAAAAAACATGTTACTACACAATCATATATAATCCTATGTTACTCAAGTTCAGAGGTGAATGTTGAGTACGTGTCCGATACACGTAAATTCATTTGTTTTCATTTTCCATATATCCGAAAGGGTTGGGCTTCCATTCCCATGTGTGCCATGCATGTTGGACATGGATACTGCAAGGCATATACAATAAACACGGATGAACAACAGTTTTAACTGCCCAGGAATCTGATGAAGCATATGAACAAATAGAACACAAATGCTCCAAATAATGATTCAATTCTAACGATTTCCGTTGGCAAGAATAAAATATTTGTTGATATTAAATTTGAGAAAGATTTCAAGTAGTATATCCTATCCCCTTTATCACCCAAACGACACCAGAAGTTTCTATTGTACATAAAGGACAAGAATCCAATCAATGAGAGAGCATAATAACTGCAATACACCTACCCCAAACTGGTTGATGTGTAGCCCTCCTCTTGAGAAGCTTGTTTGTATGGACACACTTTGTAAACGTACCTGAAGCCAGAAGTCTAGGTTGTTAAAGGCGAAACAAATGGAAATATTAGGCAATCTATATTTCAGAGCAAGTGATAACAAAACAAAACTACTACAATGAGAAGTCCGTAACTTATTCTGGTTGGTCTCAAAACAATGACCATAGAATGCATAGAACTCCTTCTCTGGTCCTGTAGTATTAAAACCCGAGTTCAGTTTATAGAAGCCAAAGCAACCCAATAAATTTTCACTGCTTAGACATTGAAACAATGCATTACATACCAAAATCGTGTTTTAGCTTTTCTTTCAATTTTGATATCCTTGATTGTATTTTAGATAACTTGGTACCGGAATCAACATATTTCTTGCGTACAGTAGCAGCCTCTGAGAAAAGACAAAACAGCTTTCTCATTCCATATGCTCACTTAAATTTTTAGTAAATAACAGTAGGAGTTCAGTATATACCTGTTAGGTTTACAGGAGTTTGAAATAAATTAAAAGCCTTTAGAATGTTCCTAGCTTTTTGTTGTATCTTCTCCAACCAAGAGGAGTTATATGAGGATGTTGTATCTAGCAACATAAATAATAGTAAGATTAGGGGCTGAACTAGCCAGGTTCATCATCATAGTTGTATCCATAAAAGAATTGCACACCTGACAAGTCAGGTTCATCATCATAGTTGTATGAAGACATATCATCATGACTCTCCTCTTCATAACTTTCATCCTGTTCATCATCTATTTCATAATCATATTTTTCATTATCATCTTTTCCAGTGTCTACAACAGTATCAGTAGCATGGTGATCATATTGCTCATCATGTGTGTTCTTAGGTGTCTCTTCATGGCTGTCATCAGCATGATCTTTATTACCACCTTGATTCTTAGTACTTTCCCCAGTCCAACGGGAAGCAACAATGCGACCTAACTCTTCCCTCGACATTCCCTCAGAAATATCAGATGACACTTCATTCTCCTGCAATTATTTAGACAAATAAAGCTGAAATACCTTAGAAACTTGTCAAACCTATCAATGCCAAAAGTTGAGAGAAACTATTTGTGCTGTTTCTTGTTCAGAAAAATATACCCCAACTGGGGTAGAATGTACTCAAGTAAAAGCCCCCAAAAAATCTGTACTTCACACATTGAAGTACTCCCTGACATGGAAAATAGTTATTGCATAAATTCAAATGTGGATCTATCAATTTATTGGCAAGTCAACAAATAAAACCAAAAGATTATTGCCAAATCAGGAGAGACAAAAGAGGTGGGACAAAGTCTTTTATTTAAAACCTTACTTCATGATTTGATCTTTCTTTCTCCTTTCTACGACATTTTTGAGCCCTTAAATCTCTTGCTCCTAATACATTTTTTGATCTATTTTAATCGGAGTAACCATGATCCAGGGGTTAGATTAGCTATTCTATCAAACTTTTCCAGCAACATGCTTCAACTTATTTCCAAAAAGCAAATTGAGGGGGCTAATCCCCTTAGTCCAGTTTGATAATCACTATAGCATAGTATCACAGAAGTTTCTTATAAACAAGGAAATATGATGAGTAGAGAAACTTACTTTCTTGTCTACATCAGGTGATATTTTGCTTCCAGCATCATCAGCAATTTCAGTTGCAACAGAAGAAACATCGTCGGTTGTTGGTGAAGCAGACTCGTGCGTATTTTCCGAGGCATGCTACATAACAAAGTTCAAACATGTCATGGTGTAACATAGAATAGAACTATGGTAGACAAGCATTTGGGGTTCTATAAGGAGGACATAGGCCATTTGGGGTGATAATGACAAAGACGATAAAAAAACACAACCAGAAGAAGCAAAATGTACAATGGAAAGACACCTAAAGAGACAATTATAAACAACCAGGCTGACCTCCTTTGAAGAAGAATCCTCCACGTTACCAATTATATCATCATGTGTGCTTTCTGTGGGTTGGTTTTCAGTGCTAGCTTCTTCCTCAACCTTTTCATGTTCCACCTCCCCTTCCTTGTCGGCTTTCCCTTTTTCCTTTAAATCTTCCTCTGCTTCTCTTTTTCCTTTTTCTTCCATCTCTTTCTGCAACCTTACTTTCTCCTCTTCTTTCTCTATCAGTTCCTTATGTTCTGCAAAAATAAAGTAAACAAATCATGTAGCAATAAGCTCAATATTAACAGGTATAATATCAACAAAATGGACCCTTAGGTCCATGTAAATGAATAGTAAATCATAATGAAGAAAGAAAATCTTCGAATCTCTTGTTTTTCAATGCATGAGCACCATATTTGATAAGATAAAGAACAAAGAAGGAAATAAAAATCACACATAAAGAATGGATTAATGTATTTTGAACACCTACTCAAGTACTAAAGGAATTGGTCATAAAATGGAAGGGCAAAGAGAATAAAAGGTAGTCAAGAGATTCTTCTTCTTCTTCTTCTTCTTTTTTTTTTTTTGTATGTTTAATAAATTCATTGGTTGGTTTATGAAACAAAATGGGCACACTTTTTGCTTTTCCACCTATTTAATGACCCGTGATTGATGACTAGATTCAAACCCAAGATCTCAAAATATTCCAATAGGAAGCATTAACTAATTCACATTAGATTAGATTACGGCATCATGACAAGTACTTTTAAGTCATAAAAATACCCACAAGTTATATGAAAGTAGAACATTGGTACACTCACAATGACAACAAGATGAACAATTGAACATCAAGGAATCTTCATGGAAAAGTGTTTACCTTTTAGCTCTCGAACACGAACTTTCAATACCTTCTCCTCGTTTTTAAGTAATGTTAGTTCAGCTTCTTTTTTAGCTATGGCTACTTTAGCCTTTTCAACTTCCAGCTTTCGTAATGCAGCCCCTTCCTTATACGTAGCTATTTTCTTGATCAACCTATCTCTAGCCACTTTACCAGCCTCCCAACACATATTGGGACACTTCACTTGACCATCATACTCATCGCTCCCATCACAACAATCTTGAGTATTTAAAACCAATGAAAAGCAATTCAACATAAAAATAGAATATGAAGATTATCAACTAGACTTTACTTACAGAACACACTTACCACAAATACCATCATTCACTCTTGAAGAAAACAAGAATTGGGGAATGTGTCCAGCGTTTTTACAGTAAAACTTTGCAGTGGGACAAGCGGATGTACCTAATAACAACCAAATGAGAGTTAAATAACGAAACGCCCCCTCCCCCCCCCCAATACCATAAATACCCATTAAATCAATAAGGAAAACCCAAACCAGGCTCGTCGGTGCCATCAAGGCAATCACAGAAATCATCATTGAACTGGGATTTGGAGAATTTCTTGGATCCATCTTTGCAGCTAATAGTATCGGATGATGACTTATAGTAATTCTCATCTGGGTATCATTCGTAACAGCTATTGTTAACTCGGAAAGGAAAAATGGTAAGTGTAAAATTGATTAAAAAGAAAGAGCACCTTGAGGAGAAATTCCGAGAAAATGGTGTTTGGAAGAAGATGATGATGGGAGAAATGAACCAATGAAGAAGAGAATGAAGATGGAATATACTCTCATCTTCTGATAATCTGAATAGAATCAATAAAAAACCTAACCAGAATCACTCTCAGAGATGCAGAGACACATACAAAAAGCAAGCCTGCACAACTGGGTCTGGCAGAGACGAGCGAGGCCAGTCAGAGCGAAGTAGTGCGTTTGTTTTCAGGACTTGCAATTAAACGACGTGCCGTTTTCATTACACGAACTAACGACGTCGTTTCATGATAGTCGGCTTTTCCTTCTTCCCCTCTTAGTATTTAACCTTTATTTTTTTTAACTAAATTCGAGTATAATTTTTTAAAAAGAATTAGATCGTTGTTTAATATAAATATTAATTAAAATATTATTTTTTAACAATGTTATTGTGATAATTATATAATAAATAATTTTAAAATTATAAAAATATTTGAAATTAAAAAAAAACATAAAATATATATAGATTGTTATGTTTAAGTAATAGAACGAAGTATGTGTGGATTTAGGTTAAAAAATAATAATTTAATTCTTTTTAAAATATTGATGGTTAAATTTGACTATTTTTAAAAATTGAAGGTCAAATTTAACTAAAAAATAACTAAATTAATAAATATATATATATAAACATTGAGAACTAAGTTTGATATTACGCCAAAAAACAATAATTTTACACTTTTTTTTAATTTTAATACCATTAATACTTTTTAATTTTATTGGAATTATATTGTCATTTTTTTAATTACATGTAAGGTTTTCAAAATCGAATAGGTGGTTGAACTAGTCAAGCTATTGGTTCGACAATGTTGGTCTAATCAATACGTCCAATTCAATTAAATAAATTATTAAAAATTTATAAAAATAAAAAATATTAAAAAACTGATTCAACTGGTTTTTCTGTTTAATTTGTGCTAGTTCCTAGGAAACCAGTTGAGTGCCCTTCTCTGGACCAATACCCAGTTGGTTCTCGGTTTGGTCCAGTTCAAAATATCTTGACTACTTGGCTATCTAGCAAGTTCTTTTTTATTTCAAAATGTTACACTAGCAAATTTAACTAAGAAAATTTTAATAGCGATAATAGTTGCACCTGAATTTTGAAATATATAAAGAAAGAGGACTAAATTTCAAAATTTTAAAAAGTATAGGGACTTATGACATATTTTAACCTATTGATTTTGAGAGTCAAAAGTAACAATGATATTGGACTGCCCTTCGAAGACTGGAAGCCCAAGTTTTAAGCCCCATTTCATATATTTTCTAATGGGCTTCATCCGTTATCACATGTGATTTCTTTTGATGGGTTTATTTTTTAGGCTTAATTTATGATCTAGCCCTTAAAATATAACCATTTTTTTACTTTAGTACCTGATTCTTTTTGTTCCAATTTGATACTTAGAGTATCAATTTCTTCCATTTTTGGTCCATTTTGTAATGTTAAAAAATTGCTAGGTAACCTTGGCCAATGAAGCATCAAGTGACATGTATTGGCCAATAAAAAAATATCACATAGCAATCAGGTTTATTTAAAATAAAAATATTAAATTTAAATTAAAAATAGGAAAATATAATATTAAATATTAAAAATCATTTTTTACTTTGATCGACTATTGACTGATGTTGACCTGTATTGACTGGTCATTGATCGGCCACATGGCGCTATTAGAACACACTAGGTTTCCCTTTTTTTTAGTATTATATATGTTATATTGATTAAAATGTAAAAAGAATAATACATAATATATAAAAAAGTTTAAAATAATTTTTTTATAAAATTCTAAAATATATAATTATAAGTTTTAAAAATTCAAAACAATATATAAAATTTGAATGATGTTATAAAAATTTAAAAAATATTTTTAAATCTTTTTTAAAATTTATTTTACAGTTTTTATTTTTTTATATTTTTTTACATTTTTTGTAATAATATTATTAATTTCAAACAATTTATTTTTAATTTTTTTTGTAAATTTTATTTTTATAATTTATATTCTTTTTTCTAGATTTTATATATATATTTCTAAATTTTTATATATTTATTTCCATTTTTATATTTTTTAATTTGTATATACTTTTAATAAAAGAAAACATTTGTTTTTTTTACATAAAGAGGCACATGGCACTTTGTGATTGGTTATAATAATTTTTTTTAATATCTATAAAAAATGGAATAAAAAAATATAACGGTGACATACTTTAGATACCAACTTGAGAATTCTAGTATACGTCAGATACTAAATTGGGACAAAAAATTTAATACTTTAGGAACGAAATCGTGAATTAAGCTATTTTTTATTATATCAACTGTGATTTTTATTTTTGTATTTTTAATTTAGCAAACATAATTAAAAGATTGAGACATAAAATAACGAATTCGAGTTTAAAAGTCCCAACACAATATAAAGTATAATGAGTTGCAAATCAAAATGTATCTCTAACAAGATTCACATTCGATGCAACTTAAATCTAAAATAATAGTTTTAGAGAAAAACTACATAAGCATCTATACACAATGAGAATCAAACTTTAACAGTAACAATCTTAGAGCTTCGATTTTTTTTCAATATTGTCAATGCTTCATTCGTGGAATTCAGATAATTTTTAAATTGAATTAACTGTTCAACTAGTTGAATCAATTAAGCCGAAACTAAATTATTTAATTAGGGGAATCACATCTAAGACTTTATACAAATTTCTAGGGTTGCTTGGGTAAGAAAGAATCATTGAAAATTCCTAAATCCTTACAACCTAAGCCCTTGTCTATTTTCACTATAGCTAAATCATCCCAAATCTTCTAATAAATTCTCTTCCTCACCCCTTTTTTTTCTATCTCCACAACCTAACCATCAAAATGTTCAATTCCAAACACAGTTTTCTTAGGGTGAGTTTGGATGGGCGGTGCGTTTACCTGCGGTTAGTGTAAAAACAGCAGTGGCGGTGAGATTGGATACTGTAGCGATACTGTAGTGTGAGACAAAAAGTAAGCTAAATGCACCGCACCGCCGCCCCAAACCCACCCTTAGGCAATTTGTAAAATGACCTACTATATGTGTGTGTTTTACTAACAATAGTTTTAGGCTTAATAAAAAAATTTTAAAAAATCGAAAATCAACTCAAATCGAAATATTTGAATGATTTTTGGAATATATATTAAAAGATTGCAATTATCCAAATTGAACTAAATTCTATATTTATTGTTAAGATAATCAAAATAACTTAATAGATTTACTTTTAAAAAAAACTATATAATAGTTATTAATTTTTTTATTTACTTGAATTTTTTTATTATTTATGAAAAAATATTGAAATTTTATCAAATAATATTTAAAAACTATAAAATAAGTCCCAAAACCCAAAAGTAGTATAAAAACATGGAAAACCAAACTATCATAAACGGTTCATAAATAATTTTTGTTTTTGAATAATTCTATTATAGGTTCTGATCATATATGTTCTTTTTGATACAATGATTAGAACTATTCATACTCACTTCTCAACCCATAAATAGGAGGATAATGCGCTTCTACACCTTTGAACTAAATTCTTCCTGCATTGATAACAATACCCACAGGGGTGAAGCCAAAAAATTTTTTTAGGGGGGCCGGATGAAATTTTAATTTTTTATAATTTATATTTTTATAATTTTTAAAAGATTAAATTGAATTTTTATAATTTTAAGGGGGTCAAAGTGCAATTTTACATTTACTAATTTAAAATTTTTAAAAAATTTTAAGGGTCTAAAATGAAATTTTTTATTTTAAGGGGGCCGGGGCCCATGCCAACCCACTGGCTACGCCACTGAATACCCATACTGATCGAACAAGTGATACCTTCTATGAGTATAATTTCAAATTTTATGACCAATAATTTTTTATCATGATAATTTCAATTTCACAATTTTAATAAAATAACATATATTTTAATTTCAATATAAATAATTTGATTTACTAAAATTCCTTTTAATAAAACAGAAAAGGGACTTCAACTTGAGATGGGGCATTGCAATAATTTGAGTGAGTAATGGGGCAGTTGGCATTCAAAGTGCACAGCTGCCTCTTTATGGGATAGGCACATTATGATATTATCTCTTTTTCTTTTTTGTTAAAATGGGAAATTTTTAGTTGAATGTTGTAAAAATAAACAAAAATTTTATTTTAAATTTCAAACTTATCTTTCAATATTTTTTAGGGATACTTCGATAATTATGAGATATCGAAGTTCGTGAGATATAAATTACTTATGAAATTTGTGACTCTAGTAATTAAGAGAAGTACTGATAAAGTACAATATTAAACTCTCGACACCTATAAATTCTTATTGATGGAATGTTCACCACAGTAATCTAGAAAATATATATTATTCATGCTATTCAAACTAGCACTTTGGAAAGTAACAAAATTAACAAATGACAATTTGAAGAGTAAATAAAATCTATTTGAATTTAAATAAATATGCAGAGTAATTTGAAAACAGTAACATAAATTAATAGCAATTAATTGAAGAGTCAGAATAATTATTTCCTCATAATATACAATTATTGGTTGCGATGCAGTGGCAATGCGACGGTTTACTAATCCAAAATCGATAGGTTATAGGCTTCTCTCAAAATCACTATGTTCGATCCTATAATTAATTTAACATATATATGTGTCAAATTAATGTCAAGAATACAATTGCAAGCACCATTCCTATAGGATTATGCACGGTAACAATATATGTCTATATCATTACACATTTAAAATCGAAGAAATTAAACATGCATCACTCAAGTGTGATATTTATATCCCAAAAGGGACTAGGTTAACTCCCTTTCCTATTTTAATTTTTGTCCTCTTGAGAGTGTCTGGGCCTTTACATTTTCGCATAGCTTATTATTATTATTTTTTCTATTTTTGGTCATTATCAACATTTGATTTAGAGATGGGTTAAGCCCAAAAGTTAATGTGACGTTCTTTTAAGTGTGAGCTTCCCAATTTGTTCACGCCAGGCTCAATACTACAACATTTGGGCTTAAGATGCCTAAATTCAACATATTTTTTCTCCACTTTTTCAAAGTTCTATCAAACACCTTTAAGAATAAATTTTCATATTTTCAGTGTCTAATTTAAAAAGAATATATTATTAAAATAAAACTTTAAAAGTTAACTACTTAACATCAATGTGGCTAAAACAATTACAAAAATACTCTGAATCACTCTTAACTTAATTGAAATATAAGCTTAAAAATATTAAAATAACTCTATACCTTAGAGTTATAAGCTAGAAAAGTATGAACACTAACCACAACATTCGTATCTATGACCATGTTTGCAGAAGTAAACAACTATTTAATTCATTGGTTTAATATTGTGTTTCCCTGCAAAGTGGCCTATACAACTAAAAAAATTCACAATAGATACAAATGCATGGCTTGTTGTTTCGAAATAGTATTCATCCTATTATCCAAAGCTTCCAATCTTAAGTCTATTCGCTCAACCATTGCATTAGTTAAAGGTGCCAATTTGACAAGTTTCTTCAACCAAGTGAATTTCTCCTTTACCATTTCATTCATTCTGCTCATTGATCAACCGAACACCTAATAATTAATGACAAAACAACAATAGCTTGTTATTACTATCTTTCGTCATTAAAACGATTTTTTTAGCGTCATAGTTGCTCTCTTGAATGGAAAATGAAATGTATGTGTGCCTCCATCTTTCCAATAAGGTACCAAGCAACTCCAACATCATATAAAATTTAACTTTTTTAGATGTTGTTAATAAACCAACGCTTGTTAAGTGGTCTTCCATATATTAATCCGTCTCGAAGAATCTAATATTATGTTGAGCATAAATAGTTCTATATTTTAAATCTGATTTTTTTCCATAGTAATAGATTATAATTACTACAAAATTCAATAAATAACACAATTTTAAAAATCGAGTGAGTAATCTTATCGAATTTACTGCACGGTAAGTTATATGTTTTTCTTGAAGCCTTAAAGAAACCATTTTTATAGAAAGAGAATGTCGAAAATTTAGAGCTTTTTTACCATGTAATAAAGGTTTAATTAGGGTGTTTTTGAAAGGATTTCCAATGAAAGCAAAAGAAAATGAGGTGGGGGTATTTATAGGAATGAATCTTATAACACTCATAGTTGTCAAGGTCTGATCATAATATTATTATGGTATTTATTGCCTATAATTTCTAACCAGCTTCTTGTAATACAAAAACCTCCACAACCATTAGTCTTTAGGGGAAAGGATTGTATGAAACAGAGACTCCACGTCATCTGTATCCCTTTCCAATAGTTTTATGCCACATCAGTACTCTTATCCTGAATTTTAGGATTTTATCCTGAAAAAAATCAAATCCAGGATAAAATCCTGAAATTCAGGATAAAAATCCTGAAATTCAGGATAAAAATACTGATGTGGCATAAAACTATTGAAAAGGAATACAGATGACGTGGCGTCACTGTTTCATATAATCCTTTCTCTAGTGTTTAGATCCCTGAATCCTACTTTATCGGTACTCTTCTTGCCAACTAAAGGTACAAACAAGTAAAAATTTTATACATCGCAAACCTTGATAAAAAAAACTTTCAAAACTTACATATTTGAAGAAAGAAAACTTATTTTTACAAAATTTTAATAAAAAATCCTAAGTCAACTAGACTTGAGCACAGATGGCAAAGGTATAAGCCCCGGCTTTTAAGTATTCAGGTTCAATATTCACCGTACACAATTATATCAGTAAGTTTTCGAGTTCTATCATATATATATATAAGTTTTAGTACAATTTATTGATATTAATTTAAATGGTACCAATTCTTAATCCTTTATGTAGCGATATTAAGTACTACTTTATAATTATTCCAACATTTTTTTTACGTATTTGCATTTAATTTATAATACTTAAAAAAGTTTCCTAAAATTGGATTCTTGTGGCTAATGATTTAAGAATAAATTCGATTCTCAAAGTGATTAGACAGCAAATTTCTAGCACACTCAAATATCAAAATTCCCAACTACTAAATCTATAATATTCTCTCTTTCAATATGTAAAAAAAAAAAAATTAAACACGTCATCATGTAAATAGAAAAAAAAATTTAATATTTTTATCAATTGAATTTTAACTTAATTAATATGTTTATTATTGTTGATATAAAATGACGTAATTTTATTTACATTAAAATGTATTATGTTCTTATATATATATATTGGGGAGAAATATAAATAATTTTAGACATTAAATAAAAAACGTTCTTTAAAAGTAAATGTTAATAAAAAATTAGATTAAAAGGTAAAAAGGTGAAAACATTAATCATTAAAAGAAAAAATAAATTAATGGAGAGTAGTTGTTATGACCTTGCAGTGGAGATTTCGATTAGATCCCAAGTGTCTCATTGAATTCTATTTGTTAAGTTATCTTCTTCCATGTGCTACCAACTTCTATACATCACTTTTATAATTGTGGGAAAATGAAATTTTTGGTTCACAAGTTTAAAGTTACAAAAATTACAAAATTTTGAGTGAAAAGTTACAAAATGATCATTCAACTATTAGTAATTTTCTTTTTTCGGTCACCAAACTCTGAAAAGTTACAAAATAGTCACTCAATTATTCAATTTTATCTTTTTTAATCACCCAACTATTTTAGATTTTTAGGTGTTTCCATTTTTATGTTAACTAGCTGGTGATAAAAAAAGACAAAACTAAATAATTAAATAACTATTTTATAAATTTTCGCAAAAGAAATTATAATTAAGTTACTTCTACCCTAATTTATCCTAAAATTAACTATCAATCAAATGTGTCAACTTCACAACAAAAATACAAGTGCATGTCCCACAAGTGTCGAGTTGAAAAATCTTTAGTGCTGACACATGTGATAGGCTATTAGCCAAGTTTCACTTTAGATTTATTTCAATTTTGAGTAAATTCATCCATTTTAAAAAAAATAAAAATCATTTAATATTTATTAATTTTGAAATTGAGTATTTAAATATAAATAATTATAACATTAATGTTTTACATTAATTTTACATAATTTTAGTCAATATAATAATAATTTTAACTTTTAAAATTTAATATTCCGTAAATATATTTGAAGCTAATTTAAATTTTATAAAAATTTTCAAATAATTTTTTTTAGTATCATGATCAGATTGACAGAAAATGTAACATTAAGAATTTTTATTTAAATTACTTTTGTTGATAGCACGTTTTCTTCGTTTGCTAATAGTACAGGGTCAAATTTCTAGGGTTTTTGGGGCTGCTTGAGATTCATAAATCTAGATTTGGGGCAAAATTTAAACTAAACACGAATATTCAATACTATTAACCATCAATGTCGATTGAGTCTTATTTTAATTAGGTCTTATTTCGATTGGTATAGACATTGTTACCAACACAAGAAGACGTGAGTTCAAGTGCGTTAAAGCGCATTATTCTCCTATTTATGGTTTGAAGAGAGACTATAGATAGATCTAGCCATTATGTCAAAAGTAAAAACAAATATGATCAGAATAGAAGATTATTAAAAAAAATATACTATCAACCATCAATAATATTAATAAATAATTTAAATATAAAATTAATTTTATAAAGAAAATTAAATATAATTGGAATCAAACAGCCACTATGATTGGTCCAGCTTTCTTTTTCTTAGTGTGGTAAACACGGTTAACCAAATTATTAAGCAACTAGACTGAAAAATCCACACGCTCTAAAATATATGGTTAATATATTATTTGGCACTTGAATTTTATTTCAATATTCAATTTGGTGCTTATTTTTTTCTCAATTTAGTAGTTGAGAAGTTTATTCCTCCCAATTAAGTACCCATGCTTATTTTACTTGAACACATATGTCAAATATCAACTGTACTAGATGATGCATATTGGTTTAGTGATCAAATTGAACATTGAAGCCACATGCAAATATTGAACCGAGACAAAAAAAAAACTTAAAAACCAAATTGAATATTAAAACTAAATTCAGGTACCAAATAATATAATAAACCCTTGAATATGAACAAACACAAAATTTCTTTAGTTTGTCCCTTCTCTCGTTCCCTCGTTCTTTTTCTTCTCATTCCCGCGTGGAAAATTCATGTAAACGAATGAAATGTCCTTTGATTTTTAAGAGAAAGACAAATTATTTATTCTAAGCATTATTCATTAATTGTTGAAACAAACAAATATGTAAAACATAAGTAATTAAAAATATTCTTTTAGCTCAATTAATATGGGTATTGTTAGAAAGACGTGATTTTGAGTATGCTGAAACATATTATCATTTTATTTATAATTTAAGAGGAACTATAGATAATTTTAAATATTGTTTAAAAAAGAATAAATATAATTATTAATAGAGATAATTGTAATTTTAACCCTTAATAATAAAATTTTTAATTTAAATATTTTTAGCTCTGATTAATTATGAAAATATATTTGTATTCCTTTAAAAAAACTATATGTCATTTTAGGAAATGAAAAGTACAAAATTTTTTATCTTACCCACTTAATATGATTTTTGACTTTGTCCTTGTTTAATCGCTAGCAATATCATGAAATAGTTTAATACTTGTGTTTTTTTTATGTCATATAAGTATACAAGTTTGACCTCAATGTTCAATTTAGGACATGAGTTTTTTTTTGTCCTAATTAAGCACTTATTTTTTATTTACTAAATTTCAAGGTATTTTAAATCGAATTGATGGTCGAATTGGTTAGGTCACCGGTTCATTGGTCCAATTAATTCAATTAAATAAATTATTATAAAATTAATACAAAATTTTGAAAATATAAAAAAAATCAGTTCAAACGATTCGTATCGATTTTAAAATCAACTGGTTTAGTACTCTTCTACTGACCGATATCCCATTCAGTTCTCGATCCAACTGGTCTAACGGGCTATTTGATTTAGTTCAAGCAACCTTGCTAGAAATAATGTGTGAAACATTCATTAACTTACTTGTTCTAGATACCCAATTAAATATTGAAACCAAAAATTAGGTACCAAATTAGAATAAAAAATAATTTAAGTACTAAATAAAATATTTGAAAGAAAACACAGCTGGCAGTTAAGTAATTAAAGAATCCCCAAAACGGTATTTCATTACAGTTTCAGTCACTCCAAACAAACCAAAACAAAGTATAAAGCAAAAAGCATTTAAAAATCTCTACTCTGAAATTCAAAATCCAAATTTTTCTACAAATCTCATTTTCCTTAATTTCCTCGGTGACTATATTTTGTATGTCCTTAAATATAGATAAAAGTACTCCCACCTTCACTCCCCAAAAAAAATACAAAAAAGAAGATTCTGGAAAAAAGAATTATGAATTCGCCGACGACGGCAAGGGATTCATCGTCGCCGACACGGATCGTGGCTCGTTCTTCGATGACGGACTGGATAAGAGCTTGTGGCTTGTCGGGATTAGCCGGTATGAAGATCGATAAAGAAGAACTCAGACGAAGGCTTTCGATGCCTCAGTATCTACGCCTTGCTATGTTAGATTCCATCAAGAAAAAAGACGTCGACGGTGGCGATGAACATTTCCGTTCGCGTTCTTCCGACTACGATGCTACTGTTCCTCAATCTCCTATCGTTGTTTTTATTAACTCTCGCAGCGGCGGTCGCCATGGTCCGGTCCTTAAAGAGCGTCTCCAGCAGTTAATCAGCGAAGAGCAGGTAACTTTTGTTCTTTTATTATTTATTTTTTTATAATTTCCTTTAAATTTTTAGAGACTTTATTTGTATGCATGTTAGTTAAAGAATTTCTAGTTTTGTAAATGTAGGTGTTCGACCTCCTCGATGTGAAACCTCATGAATTTGTAAGGTATGGATTGGCTTGCCTTGAGAAGTGGGGTAACAATGGAGATATCTGTGCGAAAGAGACACGACGGAACATTAGAGTTGTAGTATGTTTCTACCAACGTACAACTTGTTTTACCCTGTACTCTGTGTCTGTGCGTCAGTTACAGTTCAGTTATTATTAAGTTTTAAAAGTAATTTTTTAAGTATTAAATTTAAAAAAATAATTTTCTTTTCTTTTCTTTTCTTTTGATGGATAAAGTACTTGATTTTTACTTTTATGCAGAACCTTTGTGTTAAAATTGGTGTTTTACTTGTATATTATTCATTGGTTAGATGTTAATAAAACATCGCAAGCTGATGTTATACCACTCTGTATGACTGTGCAGGTTGCTGGAGGTGATGGTACAGTTGGTTGGGTTCTTGGATGTCTCGGAGAACTTCATCAAAAAGGTCGAGATCCGGTTCCTCCAGTAGCTGTGATTCCACTTGGTACTGGCAATGACTTGTCTAGAAGTTATGGTTGGGTAAGATACTTTAAAATTTTTAAGTTTTGATGTTGTTTGCTTGTTTGTTTCTCTCTCTTTGTTGACTAGTGCCCTGAATGTTACTGCAGGGAGGTTCATTTCCTTTTGCTTGGAAATCGGCAATTAAAAGAACTTTGCACCAAGCTACTACTGGTCCAATTTGTCGTTTAGATAGGTAAGCATACATTTATCACATGATATTGATTAGTACTCTGTTTTGCTGTTGCGTACTGATGGTCTTTAGTTGATTGCATTCTATTTATAAGTTTGATTATCCACTGTTAAGGACTTTGGTGTATACATCAGTTTCTTATAATTGAAAATGAGTTAGCATAAGAAATTATTGTTATATACATATATATATATCTTAGTTTGTTGTTATACCTCTGATTGCTTCTTTGATGGATCAGTTGGCATGTTGTACTGCAAATGCCTGGTGGAGAAGTTATTGATCCTCCCCATTCTTTGAAAGCTACTGAAGATTGTCATTTTGATCAGGTAGCAACCTCTATGCTTTAAACCCTCTGTTTTACTTGCATGGCTATATTACCAAGGATTGACGTGAAGTTGAGTCCTTTGGATAGTATTTAAGTTGTCTGTTTTGAGTTTGTAGACTTTGGCTGTTAAGCTACTTAATTTGGTATTATTGAGTTCACCAAATATCATTTGTGGGCTGTTAAGCTACTTAATATGGTATTATTGAGTTCACCAAATATCATTTGTGGATAACATCATATAATTATGTAAGGACGTTTTATCTGTCTATTTTTGCCTGTTAGTAAACTTATACAGACAAGTTTTTTTAAAGAAAAATGTACCTTTTAGGTCATAGATCAGTTTATGCTTTAATGATTTGATCCAATATATTGCACATTATCAAATGAACTATGACATCATATAACTAAAACCTCTTCCTTCTAAATCCTAGTGCCCTGGTTTACTATCTGTTACTTACACTTGAAAATTAGTGTTTTTTTTTTTTTCTCTTGGTTGTGATTTTATGATGTGGAATTTCAAATTCAAATGAAAAATTCTTATCTGTGACTGCAGACTTTGGAGATTGATGGGGGCATTCCTGACAAAGTGAACTGCTATGAAGGAGTATTCTATAATTACTTTAGCATAGGTATAGTATACTGGTTTAACTTATACATCCTGGTTGGTTTAACTTCATGCATGTGTAAATTCACTTGTTGAGC
Organism: Gossypium hirsutum; assembly: GCF_007990345.1. Classification (NCBI taxonomy): domain Eukaryota; kingdom Viridiplantae; phylum Streptophyta; class Magnoliopsida; order Malvales; family Malvaceae; genus Gossypium; species Gossypium hirsutum. The sequence continues at coordinate 109,438,836 of NC_053436.1, forward strand.
AGCTCTACCATCATGTAGAAGCTTGATAATCTTAAATTTGGTAAGTTAGCTGCTAATTTATTTTAGGAGAAACTGAATAGGGTTTCAGCTTTTTAACCAAATCCTTAATAGATTCCATGGATGACTGAGCTTTTATAATGATTCCCTCTCATCTATTCTATAGAAAAAAAAGTCAGATTTTTTTTGGGGGGGCCATATGACTCTTAAGACGTAGGACAACTCATTAAATCCTTGCTTATGATGTTTTGTTCTCATTATTGTTTTGCATTCAGGAATGGATGCGCAAGTTGCTTATGGATTCCATCATTTACGTAATGAGAAACCTTACCTTGCGCAAGGTCCTATTACAAATAAGGTATTAGGTCTTCTTTTTATTTTACTTATTGGCCGTAAGATGAAGATTGTTTTGTTGTAATCCCTCAGCGCTATACCGTCTATCAAATGTATATATTTGATTTTTAAAGTTGCTTAATGGTAATAAGGCCATCTGCCAAACGTACAGGGATATCATCTATAGATTATATGTCCAGATGATATTAGTGACTACCACGTTTTTTTGCTTATTAAAATCTCAATTTTATTATTTTTGTGACTAAATATTGCATTCCAGTCTTGTAATACCTATATTTTAAATATTTTCTGCTCATAATACTTTGACATGAGATGAGGAGGACTCATGAAAAGATATAGAAGTAAAATGAATCTACATGAAACTGGTAGGGAAGTCTTGTACGTTTCTTATGTGGGAACATTTCTTGTTGTCCCATTTTTCACTTTCTGCTTTCCTTGTAATAAAAGAGATCTGGAGTTCTTCTGTAGAAGTATCCAATATTAGTGAATATGCTGGGATGTTTAGACTTAAACTTTCTGTTCTGATTTATCTTATAAACAACTTAATTGTAATTTTGGTTTATGCAGTATCTTTTATTGTTTCTCCCGCTATTTTTGGCAGGATTTGCCCAAAAGATAATGCTAGTTTTGCGAAAGTTAAATTAAATTACAGTGTGCAGCTTAGTATTTTCTGGTCTATGATTTGCTTTGAGAAAACTAATATTGAATTTTGTGGCAGATTATCTACTCCAGTTACAGTTGCACTCAGGGCTGGTTTCTCACACCTTGTGTGAGTGATCCAAGTTTAAGGTTAGATATTATTTATGATAGTTGTTTAGCTTGCATCTTAAACCTATTATGGACATTGGATTTTCTAAATAACAATATTTTGTGTCTGTGTCTAGTAAGCATGTGGTTAGGTTTGACTTTTGCTTAAACGGTATAGGCCTTGGTGCCAAGATAAACCGCAAGAAAAGACTGCTTTAAATTTATGGTTATTACATAGGCAGTCAGTTTTGGCAACAGGGGGCCGGGTCAGGTGATTGAACCAGTGACCCAATAGGTCTGGTTCATATCTAAGAGCTGTGAAACCAATGAATCAGTAGGAAAGTGGATCAGTAAAGGACTGGATTTAAGCTGATAAAAAAAATTTTTTTGGATTTTTTTATAAAAACTAATTTTGCAAGTGATAAGATGAACTTTTAACTTCTAAATCCCATTAAATAAAATACTTGTTTTCATTAACTAATTACTAGTTAAATACTTATCTAATATTAAAATCATATATTTAACTTTTAATTGAATAATTTGGTTCAATTGGTTGGACCAGCTGAATCAGTCCATAGGTCACACCGGATTGACATCTGATTTGGTTTTTATTCATTGTAGACAGTGTGGCCCAGGCAGTGGTCTTGGTGCTGAGGCCAAGGCTGAATTTGCTTTACCAATCAGAAGTCTTTATGCATGCATTGATTTGAAAGACAAGGGTTGACAATTGACATGCCTCTGTTAGGCATCAAGTATTCTTCTATAATTTTAAAGTCTAAGTTGACTTGACAATATTAGTATGTTTAGAAAAAAATGGTATTTAGCATTATATCATCTCAGCACCTTGCTTTTCGCAGGCAAATGCCTTTTTGCTCTTGTGCTGTAGAAATCATAAAAGTTCTAGTTTCTGGAGGGTGTCTCCTTCAGCCACATTGTGTTGTGCCTTTATTTTTTTAAAATTAATAAAACAATCATTTTAATTAAAATGCACATTCTTTGAAATGCTTGTTCTATTTCATCGACAAGTTCTTATTTGATACCTATTTTCTTTTGTGGAGAATAAATATTCCATGAAGCCTATGGAGAAAGTGTCTCTCTTTCTTGTTAATCGTATTTTTAGTGAACAACCTTTCTTTTCGAGGTGAATATGTTCAAAATATATTTCTAAATGCAGGGGACTCAAGAATATTTTAAGGATATATATTAAAAAGGCCAGGTGCTCGGAATGGGAGCAAATTCCCGTCCCTAGAAGGTACATCTCAAACTATTTACCTCTACCTTGTGATACATGGGCATCTTATTTGTTCTAGGATCTTTTTTTTTTTTTTGGCAGTCATTGTTGTTATCTTATCTATTAGCTTTCATCATTCTTATTTAACCTTTTAATGTTCACTAGATATCTTTACATCTGTAGTATTTCTTTCTATTGAACCTTTTGCTTGATGAGTTATATTACTAAAGTAGTAAATTTGCATGACAAGCATTTTCTCATGGTATGGCGAATGATTTAATCACCCTCTAATTTTATATTACTTTGTTTTAGTGTGAGGGCAATTGTTGCTTTAAATCTTCATAATTACGGAAGTGGGCGAAATCCATGGGGTAAGCTAAAACCAGAGTATTTGGAAAAGGTATGATGCATTTCAAGTTAATGTTCATTCATTTACAGAAATAGGACTCTCTTTCTGTTCATGTATCGAACTGTTTGCTTGTACTTGATGTTTGAATTGGGATTGCAAAAAGCTGAGGAATATATTTTGTTTGGGCTTTGTACCGGGCCTAAAATATTTTCTGCTTGATTTTGCAATTGAAAACCATTTTAGTTTGGTTCACTTCCATGATCGGAGCTTTGAACCTACTTAAGAAATGAAATTTTTTTGGCCAATGGTCTTTTCCAGCGTGTCAGTTTAACCAAATGGTATTTGCACACGTATAATTGACACTGAAAATGTCAACTATCATGTCTAACATGATCCAGATATCAGGAATAAACTCTATCAAGGGTCAAAATCTATGAAAACAAGGCAATTTGTGATCATTTGATGCATAGGTCTTTGAAATATTGTCTTGATTCTGATGGTTCTTAGTCAGCATTATTTTTACTGAAAATGCATGTTTCTATATGATCACTACATAATGTTTATTCAAGTTAAAACTTGGTCACAAGGAATTGCATGTTTTGTGGAATATATATTTAGATTTCAACATTCTGAAAGTATGGAAACTTAAATGCTTTATTATGGCCCAAGCTTATGGTGTAAGATCAATGTCTGGTTACGACAGAGAGTTGGAAGTTACTCGGTCTTTATGTGGAAATACTAAGCTTGTTGGTACTGTGTCTTTACGTGTAAATATTAAGCTTGTTGACAGCCTTGATTGAAATCCATGTTTGTATTCATTTTTCTTTTATTTATTTTTCAGAGAGGCTTTGTGGAGGCCCATGCCGATGATGGTCTCCTAGAAATTTTTGGTTTAAAGCAAGGGTGGCATGCATCATTCGTAATGGTTGAACTCATATCTGCAAAACACATTGCACAGGTACTGGAACTTGTTTAATTTCTAGCCTAACAAATCAACTGGTGTAAAAATTGTCCTTGGTAGTTAGCCAAAGAGAAAGAAAATAGAAACTATGATCCAGACCTTTCGAAAGTTGCTCTACTGTGCACCAGTTCTTGTATGGATAGTTGTCGCTGCAATCTTCTGAAAATTTGGTATGTTTGACAAGTTTTACGGATTGCTTTGCAGGCTTCATCGATTAGACTGGAGATACGGGGCGGAGAGTGGAAAGATGTATTTATGCAGATGGATGGGGAACCATGGAAACAGCCCATGAGCTCGGATCATTCGACATTTCTCGAAATTAAGAGGGTGCCTTATCAGTCTCTAATGATCAATAGAGAATGATATCGGCATAAAGCCGGGATCGAGGTAAAGCATGGTCTGTCATCCCCCAAAAGGGCTTGTAGATTATATTTGTTTTCCCCCATTGCCTAGAACATGGGGCACTGAGAAGAGACAAATCTGTTGTACCAAAATTCATTTGCAGAGTCAATTCCATAGTGTATTTTATATATTTATTAATTATTTCAAGTAGTGTATCCTTTTGACATTTGTTTTTGTTTAAAACCTTAGCCAAATTCTTGGGCATATATGTATGAGTAGTGTTGTGCATCTGAGATCAGGGTACTTGGCCCAGATAGCTCTGTGCAGTTTTGTGAACACCATGGTTGTCGGAATTACCCGGTACATAGGTCCGGAGAAAGTGATTGGATTGATTGATTCGTTTTTTTTTTAAACAATAATCATGAAAAAAAAATTCAGGTGAGAAAAGCTTTGTTTTCATAATTGGACCGGCTGATTGGTCAGCTTGGGGATTGAATCGAGAATTGGTTGGAGATTTAGTGTGAAATAAGAGGTTGGATAGATTGAATTAATATTTTTATCTTTTATTAATTTATTTAATTAAATTAGATGAATCGATGATATTGAAAATCAATCATCTAACTTTTCAAAAACGCAGAAGAAAAGAGTTCCGATAATAATTTAGCAGACTGGACCATTTGCTGAAAAACCCTTGGTCGGTGTTGCTTCTAAAATTTCACGAAGTTGGGTGGCCTCATGTATTCTAACTTTTTAGACTAGAAAATGAAAATTCAATTGATTGGGAATACTACATATCCAATAATTGAGAACAGTGTTCATCCTCATTCATAGGTACACTATTCAACGTGCATTCCACGTGCTCCTTTAAGTTAGTACAAATTCATGGTTACTTGCATACGGGTCTCACTCATTCTTTATATTATTTTTATCAATTTTATTATAGGTTTTATATATATATTTTTTGCGTAAATCCTAAAACTACACATAGCCTCTCTTCAATCAATAAATAGGAAGATAATATATTTCAGCATACTCGAATCCACGTTCTCCTGCATTGACAACAATATACATATCAATCGAATTAAGACTCAATTCTATATATATATAATATATATATCCATGATTTTGTTTTGGCAAATTTTGCTATTTATATCAATATTTAAGGTTACAAAAATATCTTATAGTTTAGTTAAAATTTTTGGTATACTTTAATTCTTTACGAGTGCAGAATAAAATTTTCGCTTTGTTTTTCTAACATTTTATAATTGTGATATATCCTAAAGACATGACAACGCTTTTAAAGAAAATGTTTGTCACACTTTAAAATCTTTAAGTTATCTTTTTCTTACATAAATTCAACTAAAAAACACATTGCTTATTTTGTTCTCTCTTTAATCAATAGAAGTAACAATAGAGCATTAGAACATAAACTCTAAAACTAATCAATCTACTTTCATCCCATCTAAATAAAATTAAATCAATATAAATGGATAAATAATTAAAATATAATTGAACAGAACTCACACCCGATAATTATGCATGATAAAAATTCAAAGCCTCATCCCATAAAGGGTTCTAATTTAGTTGTTAAAAAGTGAATTTTCTTTTCATTTTTTTAAATATTTTTCATATCTATTTTACGGTTCATGTTTAAGATTTATAGTTACACCTCCGAACAATATCACCTCCAATATTTGAACTAGTATTTTTTCCTTAAGAGTACAATATATTTTGTCACTTATAATAATTCGAATACACCAAATAATATAAGACAAGGTATGCTTCAGATCTTTCGAAAAAAAAAATTAAATCCACACAATTTTTAAACATTTCTTATTGTATTAAAACCATATTTCAAAATTTTTAATACAAGAAATATCTTTTTTTTCCTTCTATTTTTTTTGGGTATGATTATGGGTTTTTATTTATCTTTACAATAGACAATGAAACATCATGAATAATAAAACAAATTATTTTTAGGGTTTTCTTCTAAAAATGTCAACCATCGTTATCACCTTTTTAGGGTTTTCTTTATATTATAGTAATTAATAATTGAAACCTAATCAGATCTTTTTGGAAAACATCATCATTTTTCCACCATTATCCATTTCTCTGCTCTCTCCTTTTTTGCAATTAAGTTAATACATTATTATCAAACAAGTAGTGGTTGAACAATTGCTGATTAATTGTTGTCCTTTTCCTCAAGGAACAGCTTAATCTTTTTTCGAAGTACACATACGGAATTCAATTATTTTCCTTCAATTCTGAATTATTTTCATTTTTTCTTAAATAATCTCATTATATATTCTAATTACATCTACTATTTTTGACATAATGTCTAGAACTACCCACAGTCTCTCCCCAACCCATTAATAGGAGGGTAATGTGCTTCAACGCACTGGACCCACATCCTCCTACGTTTGCAAAAATGTCTATGCCAATCGAACTAAGACTCAGTCAATAATTCTGAAGCGCATTATCCTCCTATTTAAGGGTTAAAAATGAACTATGAGTAGTTCTAGGTATTGTATAAAAAAATAGATATGTTAAGAATCTATAATTAGATTAATGTTAAAAAAATTTCTCCTTTTACATATCTTTTCTTCGACATGCTAAGATTAATAAGGGTTTTTGTTGGATAATATGGTTTGGGATTTTGGAAATTTTTAGTTCTTAGATTCATGTCTCAACCTATGTAAAAGTATGGATTCTTTTCCTATTTATTCCGATTAGTTAACTAGTTAGTAAAGATGAATTCAAAAATTCTTTTAGGAGGGCCAAAATTGAATTATAATTTTTTGAGATATCAAATATAAATTTTAACTTATTATTTTATCATGTTTGAAGGAACTAAATAGATTTTTTTTTGCAGGTCAAAACACAATTTTTTTCATATATTAATTTATAATTTGATTATTTATAGAGAAGTTAGAATTGTAATTTTTCAATTAAGGGCTCAACCTGCCCCCTTGTATTCGCCCCTATATTCGCCCCTATTAGTTAGTTTGATTTAATTGTTGAGTTAATTATTCAATTCAATACTTATAATGAATATTTTTAATATTTGTAATAATTGTTGAGTTAAAAATTAATGTATCATTAATAGATTTTTTTAAATAAAAAATAAAAAAGTAACACACAAAACACATTATATTTTTTATAAAATTAAAAAAGTCTATTTACCAAGCAATAATATATATTCATATACTGATATTTTTTTTATCAATCTCATTATAAATTTTGATATTTTTTTTACATAAAGCTTAGAACTACTAATAACTCTTTCCTGACCCATAAATAGGAATATAATGTGTTTCATAGTACTCAAACTCATATTTTTTTCCATTAATAATAATATCTATACTAATCGACTTAAGATTTAATAAATTCATATAGTGATTTTCGAGTATTAGCGGTGATGAGACGAATTTTGGCTCACAACTTTCCAATGAAATTTGTTGCTATAAATGATTTCATTTCTTTCACGGCAAATATAGCTAATTCAATAATTGTGTGTACTTTAAAGAAGTGATTGATTTGAGATGTACGTGTGTGTAAGGATGAAATTGAAAAAGATTAAAAAGTTGTCCTTGCTCTTTCTCCGCTTTTCTCTCTTTTTTCATTCTGCATAACAACAACCGATCACTTATGGTCATAGCATATCATATTATGCATTTACAATCGACAATAGATAATACCTTATATGAGGAGGTCTTATTTTTTATTTAAACAATTTTTTTAAGATAATATTTTTGTCTAAATTTTTTATTTTTTGAATAGGTATTTAAGCTGAGTCGAATAGTCCGACCCGTGGATAAATCTGTTTATGCTACTACATATTTAATACTCTCGATTCTTGTATATATTTGAATGAATTTAAATAAAATTAGATATTAAATAATATAAATCAAGTCAAATTTAAATCGTATTATGTTGGGATTTAAATTTGTTTTATTTTAAAATATTGTGTTGCATGGAAATTAAACCCAACCTATATGCAATTTCTTTCTATTGAAGAAATGGATGAAGGAGGGGGAGAGAGAGTGATTGGGGGATGGATCCATCAAACCCACCTAACAACTTTAATAAGGTGTTAGGTTACTAGGTGGTGTCAAGTTCTCTCTTGGTTTTTCCTTTTCATCTAATTGAGAGGTGGTGGTGGTCATGCACATTAGTTTTGTTTTTCAGTTTTCATTATCTCTGGGTCTTAATCAATCTGCTCTACAATTAATTCTAACTGTTTTTATTTTTAGGAGTACTGGAGTTTGATTTAAATCTTTTTAATTTGATTCGGTAATTATCAACTTGAGCTTGAGCTCGAGATATCGATAAAATTGAATTCAAGCAGCTAGTGAGTTTGAGCTTAATTCATATATTTGAATTACTAAATTATGTTATTGCTCTTAATATATGTTATTAACCTTAAATTTAATTGTCGAACCGAGCTTGAGTTTGAGTATAAAAATTGGTAAATGAGCTTAATCAAGCTCGAGCCAAGCTTGAGCTTAAAAACATATGTTCAATCGAGCTTGAGCCAAGTATTGAGCTTCAAATTTCGAGTTGAGCTCGAGCATAGTAGTATTTGGGCTCAGCTCAGCCCAATTACATCCCTATATGTAAATGACCTTTTTAGTCCTTTAAATACTTCACCGGTCATTCTTTTGCAAAAACAGTTTAGGTTAAAATATGACATAGGTCCTTTTACTCTTTGTAAATTTAAAATTTAGTTGCTATACTTTTATTTCTAGGAATTAAAAAACAGTTCCAACCCCTTATTCTGAATCGATACTCCGAACAGTTCCCAATCCAATCGATTTGATCAGCTAGGCTAATTCACTTCTAAAAACAATAGCTAGAACTAATTCAAGTGTTTTTCTCTTACAACATGTAATCACTTTTTTTTAATATATTTTATATCTGTTTCACCAATCATATTCAGGGTTCACAATTTATAACTACTCCTCTCAACAATATTATCTCTAAAGTTGAAACCTACATGTAATATAGTGAACTTTTTGACCCTTTAAGTAATTACTTCATTCATTCTTAAGCAAAACAAATTATTCTACTATTTTACCGATTGAGTCTTAACTCAGTTGGTATTGACATCATTGCCAGTGCAAAAGGACGTGAGTTTGAGCGTGCCGAAGCGTGTTTATCCTCCTATTTAAGGATTGAGATGAATTATGGATAATTATAAACATTCTATCAACTTAAAAACTTCCCAAAACTTTCAAAATTGAATTAAATTTGAAAAAAAATATATATTCTATTTTTTTTAAGTGGGACTATTGTTAGTATCCCTCTTTTTAGGGGCTTCCCAGGTGGCCCCCTAACTTTATGTTGTATTAATTAATTAACTAATTAATATCATTATACCCTCACTATCTTTTTCCTTTCTTTTACTTAGCTTAATGTGTTTCTTTTCTTGTTAATATATATCCTATTTTTCACTTTATAGCTTCCATATCAAATTTATGTCTTTGTTCCCATTTTTTATTTCCCTTAATTATTTGTTTTTAACTTTATGTGTAACACATGCTCAAACATGGTTTTAAAACAAATACATGATTCTTTTAAAATGTATAGGGGAATCAATTTTTTCGAGATAAGTTTTATTTTTAAAGTGTCAGTCTTTTTGGCAGTTAACTCGAATTTTAATAATTGAAGGTATTGTTCTCGTGTAGGGATTTTGTCTTCGACCTCTTTGAAGAGTCGTGTACGGTTTATGGAGTGGGACACCTTGATCGATGAAGATTGATACTTGCAAAACTCAGGATAGGTGTTAGTATTGAGTGTGTGAATAATTACAGAGGTACCTAGGCGCATTGTAACTCGAACCACCAATGTAGCTTATGTGGTACTAGGTTTACATTTAAGGTGCATATAAGACCAAGGTTGGTGGTACGAGTTACTACTAGCCCAAATATCTCCGTAATCATTCATATGCTCAATATTAACACCTATCTCGAGTATTCTATTTGAGGCACCCGCTTCATGAATCGTACACAACTTTCTGTGAAAGCTGGAGAGAAAATATTTTAATATATCTTTCATACATTTCATGTCCCATGGGAGGATCTCTTTCTTCATTAATTCATGCACATTAAGGGTGCATAATTAATTATTTTATGTAATCTATTGGGGAAATAAAAGAGGTGACCTTAGATTCCCACGTTATCCCACTCAAACAACATAAAATTACCTCAACCCCTAGATTCTCTTTCTATTCACATTAGTTTGAGAATTTAGTCATTTTTGTAATTTGATTCGTGAAATTCATTAAGGTCAGATGATGTTGATACATTGAGATTATATCACATCATCATTTAAAAATTTTAAATATTTATATAATTTTTAGATGATTATGTAGCACAATCTTAAAATAACATATCATCAAACCTTAGTGGGATCCAAACTTACAAACCAAATTAAGAAAAAAATTATCAAAATTTAAGATTAATATACAAATTTAAAATCTAATTATCGATACATAAAATTTAATTTTAATAATAACACCTGGTCACATACAACCCTAAGAATTAAGTGTCACTCATTCCACTCAAACTAAAGCTTATCCAAATAATGCTGTCTTCTACCATATGTATTAATTAATTAATAATCATAATTATGGAATAATTATGATTAAAGAATATAATTAGAGCACCAAAGCAATCATGGCTCCTTTCTAAATGAAGGTGGTGGCAATCCCACTTAAGTTATATTTTAATTACTAACAAGGTTCCATCTCTTAAACAAGTTCCATCCTTAATCCACATTATACAAATTCCATTACGTACAGCATCAAATAAATTAGTGCCTGCTAACGTAAGGGAATCAAAGTCGTACGTTTATGTCTAAGGAACTAAGATAATCTTAATTTATAACATCAATCAAATCAATTTATAGTATTAATGGCCATATATCTACGCTCTTGCCAATGTGCATGCTTTCGTTACGATGTATAATTGGATTCTTTTTATCAGCATCTATCTATTTAATAGGCATGTAAAATATGGAAGATTAGTTATTGAATTCGTTCCGGTAGACACATTGAGGTTTGTTATCCCTGTTATGCCTTCTAGTATTAAACAATGTCTCATCTTATCGATTGAGGTTTAGTTCGGTTGGAATATTCGTTATTTTCAGCACATTTATCTTCCTATATAAAAGTTAGAAAAGGAATATGACTAAATCTAGGCATTGTATATAAAAAAAACAATGTCTTATCTCATTCTTTTTATCTTGTTGCCATTTAAGCTTAGGCGAAAGATCGAAGGTTCTAAAGTTGAATTGTGAAAATTATGTTTAAATTTTTAATGTATATTTATTCTGATTTAAGTCTAATCATAAGTGAACTCTATACCGATATTTGCAAATTTTAGAAGATGGTCTAACTCTAGTGTGAAATTATTTGAAAAAATTCTATCCATATTTGAAGTGAAATCGTGTATACAAAATATTGGATAATATAAAAAAAATTAAGTAGGAGCAGAATATGATTCATGGACAGTTCTATACTCAAATTGATGATATCATAACAATTAAAATGACCCAAAAATAAAATAAAATAAAACACATAAACTAAATTATATATATTCCAACTTTAGGAGACTAATTGTCAACCTAGATGCCAAATTTCCCATTTAAAATAAGACGCAAAAAAATTAATTTTAAAATTAAAAGTAAATTAAAGCTTTTTTATCCTATTGGCAGAAAAGGAGATAGGGTCACTTAAATATGTTCATTGCTCATGAGTGGGATTTGGTATGGATTTATTCCTTACGTCTTGTCATTATTTCCTCTAACCTATCTTTAAAGATAATAAGCAATATTAGTGGAATAATTAACAAATATGGAATAAAAAATAAAGGTGATCGTCGATTGAGTCTTAACTCAATTACCATGTGCATTGTTACTAATATAAGAGGACGTGAGTTTGAGTGCGCTGAAATACATTATCTTCCAATTTATAGGTTGAGGTAGGGTGATTGAAAAAGATGATAATAAGAGTTAGTATTTAAGTAGAGATTATGCCACATGTTTTTTTTTTGTTAACTTTCATTACACTTTAATATGAGTAAAAGTATAGTAAAGGTTCCTATACTAAAAGTTAGATAACATTTTGCCCCTTCGACAAAAAAAATAAATGGACAAGTTAGTTCCTATATAACAAATTGCTGTTAAAAAGTTCATCCATTTGTACTGTTAAAAACTTGAACGGTAAACGTGACATATCTCGTATAAGAACTAATTTGAATGGTAATACATCAAACCTAAATTTCATTTATGACGTATAGAATAATTGAATGTATATTAGTGGATTAATTTTTCTATATCCATGATACTTTTTCCTCCTAACACGATATATATAAATTTTATAAATTTTAAATTTTTCATTTTTCAATAAATTATATGTATATATATTTATGTAATCTTATTTTGGGTAATTTACATTCTAAATGAATTATATATACAATCATATTTAATTTTTTTTGTATTTTTATAAATTATAATATGTTAATAATTAATATTAAATAAATTTTGAATAATTATGTTTTATATATTTTAATTAAATTTTTATACACATGTACATTAAAAATGTGTGAAAAGTGATTATCTGATTATGTTACCAAATTTATGTCGAACAACGGAATATGAAACAAAACTCCACGTGTCATTTAGTGATGGAAGCTGACAACTTAAGTGGGTCCCACATCACCATTTGAAGAGACAACTATCTGGTGGGACCCTTCACCCTTATCCTAACCTTTTTAAGTTTTTTTTTTTAAATATGATTCTGAATTTTAAATTTTTAAAAAAAGTAAATCTTAAATTTACGAAGCTATAATTCGATAATAAATAAAAAAAAAGGAAAAAAGAAAGCAAAAGTGTGAAGCCTTTATTTGATTTGTTATTTCTTCTTCAATTTTATCATATTTCCTTTGAATTATTATTTAGCAAATATGGAAAAAAAATAAAATGGAATTCGCTTAAAATTTTAAATTTAAACTTAAATCCAGCTAAATTGTGCATATATGTTGGGGTTTTTTTTGTTAATTGGTCAAATAGATCATTTTTTCAAGATTTAGGGAAATAGACCGATTTTGGAGAAAGTATGAAAGCGAGTCTAACCAGACAAACTTTTGTTGACTTGTCAAGAAAGCACGCACAGCTGAAAACGTTTTCTGAAAATTCCAAAGGAAACTTGTCCAGTTGGGTGCACTTTCCCTGACATGTCAGTAAAAGCTCGTCTAGCTGGACGTACTTTCCTACCAAATGTGCAGAAAGCTCACCCAACTAGATGTGTTTTCTTTGGAACTGTGCGGAAAGCTCGCCCAGTTGGTGGGCGAGCTTTTCCTGCCAACTGTGTAGAAAGCGCGCTTTTCATATTCTCTCTCCAAAATTGACCTATTTCCCTAAATATTAAAAAAAAACGATTTATTTGATAATTTTTTTTTAAAAAAAAGCATCATATATAACTAATTTAACCTTTAAATCCATTCAAATTAAAATCAACTTGAATATATGTATTTCATCTTTAATTATAAGGAAAAAAGTAACAAGTACAAATAAATTTGAGTCTTAATTTTATTATTAAACCAATACATCATTCACATATAATGCATTATTAAATATCCTTGTAATTAATTTCATTCCATGTTTTTAAAATTAATTAAAACCTACAAAATGTTCATTAATGATAATCATAAAATACAAAATAACCTCATTTTGGACTATCAATTTTGTTTTCCATTAAAAAATTGTACTAACTTAAAAAATACAGAAAATGAAGGGAAAAAAACTAATTTGTTATATAATTATAGTAAAATATATAATAATTTAATTCGAGATTTGATCCGAGATCTAACCCAACATATTCGTCGTTTAAGTAATCTCAGGCACTTCATTTAAAAAAGGGGACTCTCACTCTATTTCTTGGACGAGAAGACCATCCCCTCCATCTTAACCTCCATCTTGACTTCTATTAGTACCGTGTATAAAAAAATTCAGTATAAAATAACATTCACTCTGTTTGTACAATTAAATTAAAAAAGCTCAATTGACCAACTCTATATTTTAATAGATTAACTGATTAGTTTCAGTCTTAATTAACTGAACCTATAAATAAATTTAATTAAATGTAATGTTTAATAAAAGATGTCCACAAAAGGCATACATTTCAAATAAAAGTGCATGCACCATACAATTTCAATCAACCATTGGCTTATATCCATTGAATTTGAGTATTTAAAGTTAAAGTTGTAAGTCCAATCATAATAATTTTACAATGGGTTGTTTATTCGTGCTTATTATCTTTTTTCTTAAAAAATTTATTGATTTTCTATTGAATCTTAGCTCAATTAGTATTAGTATTGGTGCCAGTGCAGGAGAACATGAGTGTAACTGTGCTGAAGCACATTTATCCTCTTATTTAAGAGTTGGGATGAATCATGATTAGTTCTAAGCATTGTATCAACTTAAAAACTTCCAACAATTGAATTAAATTTTTTTTTAAAAGTATTGGTAAACATTTAAATTATTTATATTTTTACTTATAACATATAACTTTGTCAAAAAGAAAAAAAGGAAAGAAATTTTGTTGTGGGATTGGACTCTTTCAAGTATAATTTTTTGAAGTGTTCTTTGGGAATCAACGAGTCTTTTAACAGTGGAGATATTGTGCTTGGGGTGTCTATATTCGATTTAACCTCGGATTTTGTTTCTCAACTTCGCGAAGAGCACTTGATGAGTTCATGGAGTGAAAAAAGTGGCAACATTCCTACCACCAAAGCTAAAAGCTCACATTTCCTTAGTAGGCAAGGCATGATCTACTCCGTGAACCTGTCATGGGCTATCTACAAAGTCAAGAGACAAAATTTGGAAATAAACCGAACACGGATACTCCGAGCAAAATATTTCCACCTATGAAAAGTCCATTAACTATCAATGTACCATACCTCAAAAAATTCTCCAAATAAAAAATCTAAATTCCTCTCAATAACCTCACTTACAATTAATTTTGAAAAGAATTTGGTTACTCAATTCATTCATTAATTGTCATAAATTTTAACTCAAAAAAGGATAAAAATTGTTGAGCTAAAATTGGTCCAATAATTTCAACTAATTTTTGGCATTATTTGTTGTTGTTTTTTTTTATTTTTTATTTATAACATGATGCTTCAAATGTACATTACTTTTAAGCTTTGATCATTATAATTATATTTTCAACAATTTATCATCTTGCAAATCAAATAAATATTTTCTTTGTCTTTTATATTTTTAGAGTTAATTATTAATTAATTGTTCATGCTCAATCCATTACCAAATCTATGTATTGTTATATGAGTAAAAGAAATAAAAAAATACATTGCTTATCTTCATACTATCTAAATTTGGCAACTCATTAGGTTTTACATGCATATATAGGCATTATTCAAATTTTCAAGTTTATTTATTTTATTTTTTTTGAAGAGATAAAGAATAAAGTTATTTGGTGATTGAATTTGATAGAAGACTTGAAAATAAATCTTTTAAAGTTTAAGTACATTTTGCCGATTGAGTCTTACTTCGATTGGTATGAGTATTATTGTAAATACAAAATGACGTGGCTTCGAGTGGACTAAAGTGCATTACCCTCCTATTTATGAGTTGTAGAGGGGCTATGGGGAGTTCTAGATATTGTGTCAAAAAGAGCAGATATAATCAGAACTTACAATGAGATTGTTCAAAAGGAATTATACTTACAAATTTAAGAAAAACTTAGACATAACCCACTATGGAGCAAAAAATCCATATATATAGCGATGGAGAAAATGAAAATTT
Organism: Gossypium hirsutum; assembly: GCF_007990345.1. Classification (NCBI taxonomy): domain Eukaryota; kingdom Viridiplantae; phylum Streptophyta; class Magnoliopsida; order Malvales; family Malvaceae; genus Gossypium; species Gossypium hirsutum. The sequence continues at coordinate 109,454,643 of NC_053436.1, forward strand.
TCACTATATAATTTTAATTTTTAGTATAACACGAATTAGTATAATAATAAAATTACATTTTGACTTTTTTGAAAAATTATTCATTTTTATCACTCTAAAACAATCTTCTAACTTGACCCGTACATATAACGAAATTTAAACAAAATCAATACATAATTTACATAAAATAAAACTTGAATCCAAATACTTAAACTCTCATCTCTCAAATTTATCAATCATACCAAATTCCCATTATCTACTCGTACATATATTGGATTATGAAATTTCATAACATCGCCAATTGTTAACCAAAATCGAAAATAACATAATTTTTTTTAACAATCTTATTATAGGTTCTGATTATATTTTTTTTTACACAATACTTAAAACTATTCATAGCCTCTCTCGAACCCATAAATAGAAGGATAATGCATTTAAACGCATTCGAACTCATGTCCTCTTGCATTTACAACAATATTCATATTAATCGAACTAAAATTCAATCCGCAAAAGATAGAATAATTACATTATCATTAACAATTTAATATTATATAACCATGAATGTAACAATCGTGAAGAAGACCCTCACTTATAATTTTTCAAAGTGCAATCCACGTATGACTAAGAAGAAGGACCATGGTTTACGTGTTTTAAATTTTACTTTATAATAAAAAGTGTCTAAAATTATATTTATATTATTTTTAATATTTTTAATTGAGCTATTATCATAAATCAAAGAATCTAAGACTTTAAAGGTTTATGTTCGAGTTTCATCATTTTATGAGTGTTATATGTGACTCCTCTCTTAAATTATTTCGAATTTAAATCTCACTATATGTAGGCTCTAGTCATATTTATTCTAATTTAAATATTTTCTAATTTTTAATCATATACTCTATATTGAGTTGATTATAATTATAGTTGATTGAACAATTAGTCTTTTAAGCTTTGAAACATTTCTCACTTTGGGATTTAAAATTTTTTTTGTCCACATTAATTTCGGCTCTCCCGTGTTCTCAATTTAATCCTTAAATTTAGATATCGTTAAGATATGGTGATGTGGCGCTTTAATATTGTATCACATCATCTAAAAATTTTTATTTTAAAATTTTATATAAATTTTAAATGATGATGTGGTACCATTTTATAGTCTACCATTATTAAATCTTAACGAAATTTGATAATTAAAAAAAATTGTGAAAAAAAATTACATAAATTAATTTATATTTAAATAAAAGAAAAGAAAATTCATTGAACTTTTTAAAGCTGATTTGTTTCTTCTAGTAAGTGCGTTTCCCCATACACTGTTTCGTTTAGAAATTCTCAAAGAACTCCTGAGTGGCCCCCACTTTGTGGGTCCCTACAAATTTAGTACAAAAATGACGCCATATTTCTCATTAATTTTCTTCTTTTTTTTTTCTTTTATAAATACCTTCACATACTCCAAGCATTAACTCAAAGCTCACCAAAAAAAAAAAAACAACTCAGCTTTCTTTTTTTATTTTCAAGCAAAAATGGAAGCAAGAGAGCCACATAATACGACGGCAAGGACACATTCAGGCGTAAACAGTGAACTCCACACGTCTCCCTGGCATTCGCCGGTGCCGTACTTGTTCGGCGGGTTAGCTGCCATGTTGGGTCTTATAGCGTTTGCGCTTCTCGTCCTTGCATGTTCTTATTGGAAACTATTGGGTTACAACGAGAACGACGGTGAAGGGGGAACGGAGAGAGACTTAGAAGCCGGAGAAGGTAAAGGTGAAGCTGGTCGGCCGGCTATGGAACCAAAGGTTCTTGTTATAATGGCGGGAGAAAAAAAGCCGACGTTCTTGGCCACCCCAATTGGTTCTAACGGGTCGTATTATTTCGGTGACAATAGTGAAAAGCGATGTTGCTGTAGTGATCAAAAGGGAGAGGAAGGCAAGCAAGATGAGAAAGAGGTCTGCCGTGGTGGTGATGGTGGTGGTGACGGTGGAGCTGAAACTACGGTGACCCAACAATCTTCAAGTGATGATCATTGATTTTGTAAAAGAAAAAATTGAAGAAAAAAAGAAAAGAAAATTTAGGATGATATAAGGTCAGATATTGAGTATTTCAAGGTGGGGGTTCTTTTGAAGGATGGGTGGTGGTGGTTGTGTTGTCGGTCTGTATATTTAGCTTTTTATTTTTCAGCTTGCAATTGCATGCTCCATTGATGTTAGCTTTAGCTTTTTCAGTTTTCCTTTTGTTTTTTTCTGTTTTTTTTGGGCTCTTCCTCTTCCATTTTTTTTGTTATGTCAGCTTTTCACTATGTTTTACAGTTCATGGTAGAGGTTCGTAATGATCTTTTTTTTTAACATTATCATCTCTATTAATTTTTCTTTTTTAAAGTATAATATATCTTATCATTCGACTCAATATTAATCTCTTTTTTATTTTCTAATAATTTCGATAAATGTAAATTTTAATGAGATTGAATGTAAGCAAGAATTCACTTTCTTCCTTGAATTCGATGTTCGATGTTCGTTATAAGGGTGAATTCAGAAAATTTTTCTCAAGTTTTACTGAAGTGCTGGAATTAAATTATATATTTTTGTGAGAGTTAAAATTCAATTCTACAATTTTTATAGCTTATATCTTTATAAACTTTAAAAGATTAAATCAAAATTTTATCATCTTTAAGAGGCTCAAGTGTAATTTTACATTTTACAAAATTAAAATCTTGTAAAGCTTAAAGGGGCAAAAGTGAAAATTTACATTTTAAGGGGACTAGGGCCCTTGCTAGACCCCTAGCACAGCCCTTGGTTCAGCAATCATATTAAATTTCGAATTCAGTTGAATCAAACCTTAAATTGAAGCAAAGCTTTCTCAACATTATTTCTCTATCTATAAGATTCGAATGGTATTGAGTTCCTTATCATTCGACTCGATAAACAGAACAAGAATCACATTAAGATTTGATTAAATTACAAGTTTCGTTTATTCATATTTTAAACAGAAATAAAATTATTTTATTATTATTTTCTTAATTCACAAAACTCGAGCTTAAAAGATCTGATTTAAGAAATATTAAATTCTTTGAAATTTTGGGAAAGTTTTCTCACATTTAGAAGATTTTTAGATCCTCAAAAGTAACATAATTTGGTATATCATAACATGGAAGAGAAAAGTAATTACTATTTATGTTGAATGGCCATATTTTGTGTTTATTAGAAAAAGTAGTCAAAAACATTTTGTTCCAGTGCAAATCAAACTCTTGGTGCAATCGCAAATAAACTTTTGATTAATATTAAATCTTGGGTTGAATTTATCATTTATATCGGTATTTTATATTTTTTTATTTATTTTAACGATTTAATCATAAATTTATTAATATAATTATATATTTTATGCATGAAAATTTTCGATTCAATCTCATATCTCCATTATATCATTAAAATAATTATATATATTATTATTTATTAAACGATTGAAAGTTTTTTACATAAAAAAATAATTTAAAAAAATTAATTCATGTAAAATTACTTTAGTTTTACCCTGATATATGTATATAAATATTTATTGATTAAACTTTAATTAAATTAACACCGTTACCTATTGCAACAAAGAAGAAATCCTTTTTAAAAGTTAAAAGAAAATTATGAATATAAATATATTAATATTTATATTTTTGGTTCATATTAAAATTAAAAAATTCCTTTAAAAAGTGATAAAAAGACAATAAATATAAAATCTTAACTGTCGTACAATAGTTCTTTGCTTGTGAAATAATTTAGTCTACTTTTTCCTTACCACTTTCGTCATTATAATTTTCTTTTTTTCTTTTTTTCCTTTTTGAGTTAACACAAATATTTTAATTTTAAGTAATCATTTATCAAAATAGTGATTTTAAATTCCATAAGAAAATACAAATATATATATATAAACATTTCACAATCTAATTAGAGTGGATCGTGTACCGTGCTAAGTTTTGGCTGGGCCAAATTAAAATTTTAGGTTCGTTTTTTAGTCTTAGCCCAAAAAATGAGCTTAAAATTTTGCCTAAGTCTAATCTAAATAAAAATGCTAAAATCTAAGCTCGGTCTGGTTTGCCTGTATTAAATTTTTTTATATAAAAATAAATTTAAAAAATATAATAAATCCAAAACATTAAAATAAATGTTTCCCGATAATTGAAAAAAAAATTAAAAAATTATACTTAAAAACACTAAGACAAGTGCAACTTAGCAAACAAATACCTCTAAAATAGTAGTAAAATTAATAATAAAATAAGAGTTATACAATATCTAAATAATAACCATATAATAGCGAAATGATATCAAAACAATGAAAAAATAGTGAAAAAACAGTAAAAAACAACAACAGTTTTTGATTTCATAAATTCGGGTCGGGCTAAAAAAAGCTTACTTGAGGCTCGCCTCATTTAGAAAACGAGCCTTACTTTTTGCCCAAACCCATTTTTCGGGTCTATATTTTTACCCAAACCCTCTCACTTTTCTAGCGAGCCTTCGAGTAGGGTTGAATGACTCAACCCATGATTAGGTCTAAATCTAATAGCCGTACAAATTATGATTGTCTTATTTATTTATTTATATAATAAATGTAATGTACATGATGGAAGTATAAACTCAATTAGAATACATTATTCCAAGGTTCCTTACAACTTGGTAAATGAGGTTTTGGTTCGTTAGTTAAAGTGGATGTCTTCCAATTTTATTATAAATAATTACGATGTGTGGGTTTTTATTCTATGCATATGTTATTTACGAGTTTTATCTTCTTCTTTTTTAGTTCAATTCTTGTTTAATTTCCGTCCTTTGTGCTTTACATTAATTTAATTTTACATTGTAGTTAGTTTAACATATATTTGTATTGTACTTGTGAATGTACTGTATTTATATTAGTCAAACTCTCCCCCTCCAAAAAAAAAAAAAACTAAGACAAAAATATGCATAAACAATGATATTCTTTTGAGGAAAATATTGGTCAGTGGAGATAAAAATAAATTTATAAAGAAGTAAAGATTATCCAAGCTTTGAACCCATGATTAGATATCAATTTAAGACTTGATAATACAAATCTTTTACCGCTACATGAATAGTTTAGTTGTCTCAATTTACCTGTTAGTCAAATTATGTTTTTAATCATTATACTCTACATAAGTTGTACATTTAGTTTCTATACTTTAGTCTAATCTGACTTAATCTATTAAATTAAAATTTTCTATTTCCAAGATCTTATTACAATTTTCATATAATACTCACAAAAATGCCATGCCATTGTTGTTAATGGATTTAGTGGCTACAATTCAATTCAAAATTGAAATTTCAAAATCTAAAAAAGTAAAGAGACTAAAATGATTAAATTGAAGAACAATGACTAAATCCACAACTTACTCATAGTATGAGAGCATTAATAAAATTCGACCAAACGAATTTAACTACTCCTATTTGAATCAAGACTATAATATTAAAAATAAAATTAAAAATTAATCAAATGATGAAAGTAAAAAGAAAAGCAATACTTCTCTATGGGGTTCATTTTTTCTGGTTTTCATCATAGGAGTGAGCACCCTAAATGTAAAATGAGATGGCCCATGGGCTGAATCTTAGGTAGGCCCAATATTAGAGTCCATAATAGATGTTCAAATCAGAGAAACCAAGCCTACATTCTAAAAAATTTTAACATAGGATTATTATCTTATTTTAAATGCAATTAGTTTATTTTATTTTATTTTATTTTATACAGTAGTTAACAGCATATGGAAGCAGGAATTAAGGTTCATTGTTGGATATCATACTTTAAATCTTATTGATGTAATTCTCCACCATAATTTTGAAGGTGAAAATATTTGATAGCTCTCTATTATAGAAATAGGATTAAATTTATGACTCGATTATTAAATAGGTAAATTTAGTCTATTTACTCTAAAAAAAATCACATAAAGCTAGCAATCGATAGAATTAACATTTATTGTTTTAATATATATATATATATTATTTACTATTTAATAAATTTAATGTTGTGAAAGTTTTTATGACTTTTGTAAATGAAATCAAGTTGAATAATAAATTTAAAAAAAAATTCGATGTCTACGATTTAGTTTTATTTACTTTTTTAATAATAATAAGATTAAATTAATCTATTTAATAATAAATAAACTAATTTGATTTAATCTCTATAATAAAGGTAGACCTAATCATAGGTCGGGCCACTCGGCCTGGGCTAAAGGTTAGCTTGAAAAATGAGAGGGTTTGAAAAAAATATAGACCAGAAAAATGGGCTTGGACAAAAAATGAGACCTATTTTCTAAACGGGTCAAGTTTTGATGAACTTTTTTTTGCCCAAGCCTTGCCCAACTTGAGTTTGCAAAAAAAAAAGAAGTTATTTTGTCATTGTTTTAACGTCGTTTTGCTATTATATTGCTACTATTTTGTTATTATTATTTTATTATTAATTTTGTTACAATTTTAAAAGTATTATTTTTGCTAAATTTCACATATTTTAGTGTTATTTAAGTATAAAAAATTTTTTAATTTATTTTTAATTTGTTGGAAAACATTTATTTTAATATTTTTAATGTATTTGATATATTATATTTTTAAATTTTATTTTTATATAAAAAAATTAATATTAATGGACCGAACAAAAGTTTTAGCATTTTTATCCAAACCGAGTTTGAGCAAAATTTTAGACTCATTTTTTAGGCTGAACTTGAGTCTAAAATTCTACTGAGGCCCGTCTTATAATCACCTCTAAATAAAGGGAACCAAAGAAGAAAGTGTCGAGACCAAAAAGGTATGCATTGCATTTCCAAGAATAAATAAAAGTTCAAATCTTGATTTCGATATTGTTGAGAGAAGTAATAATGAATCCCAAATATAATCCGTAACATAGACATGAACGATAAAAAAAATTTAGTTGAGAAAAACCCAAGTCAAACTTTAGTAACATAAAAACAAAAGAAGCCCCTCTCAATAAAAATGGTGAAAAGGGCTTCATTTTTTTCAGAACTGCAAGCAAAATATCAGTTCTTAGAACTCTAACATCTGCTTGCGTATAACCCTAAAAGCCCCAAATATCAACGGCTACCAAAAACATCACCGTTATTTGGGTTACATAATATCTTCCTCAATCTTAATGGACTTGGGATTATTATTCTACTTGCTACATAAACTAGTGGAATTTTACAATATCATCACTAAAATTAAATTTTTTGGTTTCATTTTTCCACGTTTCCCTTTCATAAAAAAGATGGGACGATACCGTAGTAATGCGTGTGGGATGTCGTTGTTGATGATGATGGTGATGTTGCCGAGTTACAGAGATGGTCAACTCGGTTATGGATTTGAGTTCTTTTAACGAAACGACCTTTGATTCTCGGTCTTGATTCAGCGTAGGCTTTTCGTGAAGCGTAACGAACTGTTTTCTCAAATTTTCTCTTCTTTCTCTTTTCTCTGTACCTCAAAACCCGAGCCACTCGATCCATTGAACCAACTTGGTCTACTTGGTTGTTGCATATGAGTATGCTTGGATCAGTTGTGGTACCTCTTAATGGGCATGAGATATCTGATAAAGAATTCCCATCACCTAACTCAACCGAGGATGACGATACCTGAAAATTTTTATTTAATTGTCCACATCAAAATCTATACATATATTTGGTTTCAATATAAGTAAAAAAAATTAAATTATATGATAAATATATTTGGTTTTAATCATATTATGTGTATTTATAAATTAATTTCTTTATATATAAGATATGAAATAATAAAAATATCCTTAAAACAACATAATTTGCTTTGTAAAATAAATGTATTTTCATCATTATCTAAGTGAATTGTTATCTAATTGACTCGTAATAAGGGGTAAATCTAAAAGTGCTAGCAGAGGCTTTGGCCCCTTGAATAAAAAGACTATATTGCAATTTTAGCCCCCTTAAAACTTATCAAATTGATTTAACCCTTGGCCTCCCAACAATTTATATTTTTATCTTGACTCTCCAACCAAAAATTTCTAGCTTCACTCTTTTGCTCGCATGGGCAAAGTCAAAAAAATTGCTTTAAGGGGCGGTAGATGAATCATAAATTTAGAAGCCTCAAAGTATAATTTTATCATAATATTAATATGTAATTTCATAAAATTTTAAGGGGTTAAATGTCAAATCCACCATTTTGGAGGGTCAAGGACAATAGTTGCGTTTTTGCCTTCGCCCCTGCCTGCTCATGATATCAAACTCAAATTTTAATATTAATAGAGATATAATCCGAGAAATAGGATTGAAGTACGTACACTATGGCTGAGAGACTGAGATTGGCAGAAGTGAATAGGGTTGACCACTGGAACTGTTGTTGCCGGTTCGATCTGAACTGGAACTAAGCTTTCCATACCTAAATTATGATGCTGTAAAACATGATATCCATCCTGGTACTCCAAATCAATAAATGGATCCATTTCTGAAATCCCCAAATCCTCTGTTTCAACCAGTTTATGATTGAAACCAGGTAACAAAGACCAAGAACCCATCACTACTACATCCTCTTTTTGTGGACCAAGAAAAGGGTCGATCGGGACACGGTAGTGACGACGAGCCAAATGATTAGCGGAGTGAATATCGGCATCACAAGCGACACAAAGCGCGGCGGCATCGGCTTTGCAAGTGAACGCAGCCGGAACTTGCTCGCAAACGTCGCACATCAACACCCTCCCAATGCAGCCATGGATGGCGGTGGAAGAATCATAACTCAGGCACATAAAATCTGGATCGGTAGCTGTTGGTTTACAGGCGTCCGAATGCTTTGCAGCCATTTCAGTTGATGGGGTGAGATCTTTGGAATCAACGTGGAGTTTTACAACAGGCTGTGTGTATTTAGCGAGGCAGGAAAATTAGGTGATAACGAGTCAGAGAAGGACACGTGGTATGATATACACCGTGGAAATGTATTTTGGGGATTTTTAAATGTTAGATTGAAAATGATGGCTTTGTGTCTGTGCCGACAATGGGCCCAAGAGGGACTGATAAGGAAGATGAAGTCATTGCAATAAAAATATTGATAACTACCATTTAATTTTGAAAAGTTATATAACCACAATTATATTATTCAATAAAATTTATTTAAGTTATTCAATTATGTTATGTATATTTTAAAAAAGTCTAACTAACTAACAAATTTTAAGTAATGATTAAACGGTATGGTAGCAGGGTAGATTAATACCCAATAGCCAGTGTCGAAAAATGAAAAAATAATTTTTTAAATTTTAGTTCGTAGACTCGTGATGTTCAAAAACATTTTATGAAGAAAAAAAATTAATTTATAAAAGAGAATGAGAATAAAAGTTTTTTATTAGTGCAAATAATGTCAACAAAAAAACAATACATCAATAATTTTAATAGTTTAATAATTTAAAAAAATTTAAATAATTTAATAATTTTTTTATAAAATTTTAAAATTAAGTGAAAAAATATAAAATTACTAATAATTCGGATTACCGGTAGAATAGAATTTGACCATGAATTTAAACAAGTCATAATTTAATTTTGATGTAAAGGAGAAGACAGAGACATATTAGGATATAATAAATAAATAAAGTAAAACATTTGGGCGGTCATATGGAAAAGGACGTCGAAAACCACTAAACATTTTGATTTTTTTTAAAGGGTGTTGATGTTTGAAAATTATATTTAAGTAAATGCAAATCATTTACTCCTATATTAATATCTAATACATGATTGGAATTGTATATGAATGTTTACGTATGGTGGATTCTGGGATTAAATTTTAGGGTTTAATATAATTTTTAAAAATTTTACGATTTTAATGGAATTTTAAAAATTAGGGGTTTAATTAAAATTTTTAATTTTTTTTGGAATCAATCAGAATTTCAAAAAATTTTAAAAGAGATCACTTAAAATTTTCGGGAAAAAAAAGTATACTGGTGTCGATTAAGTATTAGCATTCATTTTTATTTAAATCAAACCCATAAATTAAATTTTATTTATAATAAGGATTTTGTTAAATTAAAAGGAATTTCATGTTTTTCAATCAATTTTTAAAAATCCAAAATTTGATAGTAAGATATAAAATGTGTTCTCATCATATTTTTTTATTTATAAATTCTTAACTATCAATAATTTTAAGTATTGTATAAAAAAAATATGATCAGAACCTATTAACAAAACCGACAAAATAACCAAAAATTATAAACAAAATAAAAGCCAAAACATATTTAATTTAACATTTTTAATAAATGATTTTAATTGCAATTATAAATTAAAAAAAGACTGGACTCAGTGCTTTTATGTTAAATCAGGCTTCAGCCCAACTAATGGCATTGATTTGGGCCAATATTATATGTCCACTTTCAGATGGACCAAAAGTTTCATAATACATGAAACCATTTATAGCTGATTCAAACTATGCTGAAATTTTTAAATATTTAAAAACTTCTGTTTTTATATATATTAGTTGTAAGGTTATATGTGTTGTACGTGATTTTATGTATATATAGATTAGTTTCAATGTTACATGCGTCGCACGTGATTTTATGTATATATAGATTAGTTTCAATGTTACATGCGTCGTACGTGATTTTATCTGTATTTTTTAATTTAGTAAATAATATTTTAAAAGTAATGAATATATAAAAGTAAAAACAATTTATAGTAAAATATTGAACAAATAGATAAAATAATTTGTCATTCGAATATGAGTCAAAATTTTACTTACAAAGAACCCTTATTTTAATATTTCATTGCGTTTAACATAATATTTCAAAATAAAATAGAAAAAATCATTAACAATTACGTAAGTATTATTAAAATCAAATAATAATAAAACTGTCGAATTAAAATCATAATTTTTTGTGATGGAAACATAACCATAAAAAATGATTTTTCCGGTCAATTCTTTAAATGTTATTTAATGAAAATGTTTTGCTAATACATATATTTACGGTGCTAAATATTAGATTGCAATACTAATTAAGTGATAATAATCTAAAATAATAAGTGTGATTTAATATGGATTTAAAGTATAATTGAGTGATGATAATTATCACATTAATAATGAAAGTATTATTAATAAAATAATTATAATTATTAATAATTTGTTATGAATCTAAACCTATCTCTTAGTTTTATATCCAAGTTTTAGTGAAATTATTTGATACACTATAAATAGAGTTTTTAGAAAAAAAATTAACAAATATTCTATAGAAATATAGTAAAATATTAAAAAAAAGAGATACATGTCAAATTTAAAAATTGTTCGTGTAATAAAAAAGTACCCAACCATTGTACCAATTGCCAACCTTAAGATTTAATAGAAACATTATTAGTAAAATAATTATTATCATATTTAAAATAAAATCATATATTTATATTTTTTAATTATTTAATAGAATATTTAATTAAAAATCTAATTTTTTATTATTTTTAATTTATTTAATTATATTAAATGGTTTTATAAATTTATAATTTTATTAATTAATAATATATTATGTTATTTTTATGTAGAACTTTTCAAAGATATGACCAAATTAATTAATTTCATATTTATATACTGTCATGTTAATTAATATCATTTTTATTATTATCAATAATAATGTTGATAAATTATTTTTAATGTTAATTTAGTAATATAAATAATTTATTGTTAAAATAATATACGAGTAATAAAATAAGGAATATATAAGGACAAAAGTCAAGGGTTAATTATAATTTTTACTATAATAAAAATATAATTTATATAATCATTATTAGTTAATCAATTGTAATCATTAGTTCAAATTGATTGTATTATTTATACTCTGAATGTGCTTAGGCTTACTAGACCAGCTTCAATGGGGATATGACCTCAGCAAGTCTGAAGAGCAAAAGCATTACTTAATTTCCGAGCAGTTTAACGCCTCCAATTGCCATCGTCACCGCAAGGAGGTTGCCTGAATCACTACTCAAAGTCCTTTTTTTTTTAAAAAATGATAAAAAGATGTACCAGCTTTGTTCAAAGAAGTCCGCTAGGTTTGCTCGACCGATGGATGATCGTGGCAAATTTCGGCGACAAGATTTGATATTGGGAGCAATATTCATCTCCATGTCAGGGATCTGGGTTTTTAGCCAGAGCCAAACTCTTGCCCCGTTTTTTCAAATTCAATTCATACAATAAATCCATTAATCAGAACAACAATGAAAAAAACAATAGCAAAACTGAGACATGGGGCTTAGGGAAATTAAAGAAATTTAAAAAGAACAACAGAAAATGAAAGAGAAATCAGAGAGGCGGCGTTGGTAAATTAGGTTTGAGTGAGAGAAGTGAAACTTGAAACGCTTAGCGGCACACGTAATAAAGAGACGGATGTTGAATTTAGGGTTTTCAAAATATGCAAGGCGGAAATTATATTAGAGTTTTCCATCGGTTGACCCGCTTTCTTATAAAATTTTAAATTTGTTTGATAGACACAGATATGGGCGGTTCAAAAAAATGAATTTAAAGTTTTACTCAATTTTGAGTTTGGATAAAAATGTTGAAATTTAAATGTAACTCAACTTATAAGTATTATTTTTTATATATAAAAAAGTTTTAAAAATATAATAAATCAAAAATATAAAAAAAATATTTTCAAAAATAAATTTTAAAAAGTTTTTATACTTAAATAATATTAAGGTAAGTACAATTTAATAAGCAAATGCCTCTAAAATAGTAGCAAAATTAACAATAAAATAATAGTTATACAATATCCAAACAGTAACAACAAAATAGTAGCAACATAATAGTGAAATAATAATAAAACAATGGCAAAACACCAACAAAATAGCATATTTCATTTTTGCAATTTTGGGTTGAGTTTGGGCCAAAAAAACTTTACTCCAAACACGACTCATTCTCTAAACGAACCTTATTTTTTTCCAAGCTCACTTTTAAGCCTATATTTTTATCTAAACTTTTCCACTTTTCGAGTCTAGTAATCATTTTAGCATTTTATTTAATTTTTCGCCTCTTTAAAAATGACTATAAAAATTAACGTTTGTTAACTTTACTGATACAACAATCTGCATATATATCACGTAAATAATTGATTAGCTGTTGATGTGGTATTTATGTGACAATTTACGTACTAAATTAGATAGAGAACTGAAATAATTTTTTTATAAAATTAACAAGTAATTATCTCATTAGATTAATGAAAAAAATATATATATATTTTAGTGACAAAAAGATATTTCCCTACAAAAGTTTCCTATCATTGAAAGCGACGACATATTTATGTGATGGCAAGTTGTTTTGAATCTAACCAACTCCATTTCTTCAAATATATATATAAATAATTTTTAAAAATTCAAAACATTTATAAAAATTCTAATATTTATATTTTAAAATTTTAAAATTTTATAAATATATATATAAAGAAATTTAAATTTTTTAAATTTTCTAAAATAATAATTTTATAGACCTAAATAAGTTAATTAATAATTTAAGTTTATTATACTAAAGTATTTTTTTTAATTGTTTTGTTTTGAAAAAGTTTTTAAATATACATGATTTCAAAATTATGTGCTATAACATGAAATTAGTTATACCGTAACAAGATTTTAATTTTTTAATTTAACTCAAACAGTTTCACTCAATTTAATTCGACTCGATTAAAAAAAATTAAATCAAATTAGGATGATAAAATAGGACTCGTTAATTCAAAATATTTTCACTCAACTCGATTCGATCGAACACTACCCTACTTATCTCACACTAGCTCGACCTAGTTCACTGGACGGTATAATAAAAAATAAAATTCTCTTTAACGCTGTTTTTTATTAAATAATAAAGAAATAGTTACCTAAAAAGTAGGTTGAGTTATTCATATATATGTTTGTGTTTATATACTTTTTAATGTTAAACTCAAGTTAATTATAAAGTTATTTTTTAAATTACATATTTATTGAGTGAGTTTTATTATTATTATTATTATTATTATTATTATTAATTCAAAATTTTTATAGTAATACATTTAATAAAAAATTAATAGTATTAATAGTTAGACTTAAATTTTGAAATTCAAAAAATAGAAAAATTAAATTCTTTGGAATAAAAAATACAGGGACTAAATTCCTAATTTCTATAATCAAAACATGAGAAATAAAATAAAAGAAATTACATTTATATAGATTGGATTCGAACCAAAGTACCAGATTTAATTTTTGAAAATTTGTCTGAAATTTTTTATACGGGTTTTAAAACAAGACAAAAGTTAAAAATTTTGTTTTGATTATTTTAAAAAATAAAAGAAAATAGTAACAATAAGCTTTTATTACTTTTTTTTTTAATTTTCAAATATTTTCATTTTTCAAGAATCATTTTTAAAACTTTCAATCAATAACTTTTATTTTAATTTTTCAAATTTTCTATTTTTCAAAAAAAAGAAAAAGAAAATGGACTCTATTTGCTAAAGACAAATAGAGATTTAGATTTTGATATAAGGAGTCCTAATTTTTAAAGTTGTTTGATTTGAATTGAATCAAATTGATTAGTTAAATTGATAACAGATCAACATATCAGTTCAGAGAAAAATATTAAACCAATTGACCAGAAAATTGATTGATGGGTGTCGAAACCACCAAATATAAATTCCTACAACAAAATAATAGTAATTTGAAATATAGAGCAGTAGGGTTGAATCCATAAAGACTTGTTGTCTAATTTCGCCTTTTCTCGTGACCAGAATTATCATCGTGATAACAGTTGTGACCACGACCTATGCTTTGCAATGTTGGAAAATAAAAAAAAGGAGTTTTAGTTGATAAAGATAATAATATTAAAAGAATATATATAAAATAAAGCAAAAAAAAGGTGATTACAAAATAAAGTAAGCGAAGTAAAATAATTTGGTAAATAAAATACTTTTAAAACTTAGCCTTAGTCTTGATATACTCCGAACTTGAATCGATCCTTGAAAAATAGTTTTTCCCTTCCAACCGATAAGTTGGTTATAATAATTGAGGACACATCAAACCGCCAGCTCTTCCTCTCGTAGTCAATTCTAGTACGACCTGCAAATCGACCCTTGTCGAACTTTTAACCATACGGCACATACTCATAATTTAAGACTTTAACAACTTTGTGATCTGAAAAGCCAATTTCAAGTCTATGATCTTTATCCAGCTAACTTCAAACCTTCAATCTTTCAATCTACCCTCCTATTTGCTTTTTGTTCCAATTTAGTCCATTTTTGTAAAAGTTTGAATTCAACACATCAGCTTCATTCATTATAAGAAAAACTCAAATTTAATAGCATTCTATCAATAATTAGCCAAAAATAAACGTATTAAAAATATGATTTTATTTAGCCATCAAATTCCCTCTACTTAGCTGGTGCTTGTCCTCAAGCATGATATCCACTAAAAATAACTCGTTAATCTTTTTCAAAATCAAAACCCTCTTTCCTAATCAAGCATACTACAATCAATTAGATGAATAAAAAATAAAAAAATTGCTAAACTCAATCAATAAGCATTTTAAAAAATCTTGAACAGTATATTAAATTCAACTATTTCACTAGATTTAGGCTTAATCAAACATGTGAAACGATCATACCTAATATATACTTTTAGTTATATTTTTTATTTTTATTATTATTTTTCAAACATAGTCAAGTCTTTTAAGGCGAAGTGAGATGACAATCCAAGTACATCGCCCCAATTACTCAACTTGACATGTTCTGTTTATTTATTTATTTTTTTAAACAAATTCGAGACATAATTAAACCTTTTGACGCAAAATGAGATGACAACTCAAACATCTCATCCCGGTTACTCAATTTCACATGTCCATAATTGATTTATTTCTCCTTTCTCAGGGTAGCTCGGTTAGCAGAGTGTTACAAGTTTCGGTTCGTCATCAAACATTTTGACATAAAATGAGATGACAACCAAGAACCTCATCCCAGTTACTCAATTTGGCCACGAATTTTCACTCTTAACCAAGCTATTAGCAAATTTATTTATTTATTTAAACGAGTATTTTCACTAGGCAAATTCAAAACAGCCAACAAATTTCATGAAATATTGACTAAGGCATAACATTTTCAATTATACAAAATATTCATTGATGAAGCAAGTAATAGTTATTCATGATTCACTCGCTTTTTTAAATAAACTAAACATAAGAATTAAAGATTTATTTCCGAAACGAATTAAGAAAATATTCTTAGCAAAATACATGCAAAGAAGAAAATATGGCACGATCCTACGAACCCCCCACCTAGCCCATATTGCCTTCAATGTGCAATTAAAATAATAATAAATAGAAGGGTCAAGTGTACTTCCCGTGTTAATTTGGTGAAGGGTGACTTGGAAAGTTTGAGTTGGTTTTGGTCAGCTTGATCCTAAGTGTATGTTTCAACAAATGACAACAGTGAAATCTGACAAGGCGTACCCACGCCATAGAAATCCAAATTTGATTTATTTTTGGATGAAATAAGACAACCTCTACCGTTGTTCCTAGAAAACAACACAATAAAATAAATTATTATTAAATAATAATCTTATTTCTTTTACTTTCAACTTAAATTAAACTGAATTCAAAATTAAATAAATTGAAATAAATATGGGTTGCCTCCCAAAAAGCGCTTTTATTTAACGTCGTTAGCTCGACGACCTGAGTGTTATTCGTTTGATTCCTCAAGAATTAATTATTCTACAACGTGCACTTGAAAATTCTCGTAAAAAGATATCCACCTTTCCTCGTTATTCTTGAAGTATTTCCTGGATTCCTCCATTATTGGTAATTAAACCAAAAAAAGAATGTTGAATGTAAAAGAAATTTGAAATAACATCACTAACACAAAAAAGGGGGAAAAAGAAAGAGAGAGAGAGAGAGTAAAGAATTGATTCCTCTCAAAGTAGAGGTGTTCATGGGCTAGGCTACCCGGCCCGTGTAACGCCCCAATTTTCGGGAATTCTGTGAATGTTGGCATAGGTTTAATTATGTTAGTGGGCCTCTAGAAGGCCCAAGCTTAAGATAGAACCCGGCAATTATAGTTAATTTTTGTTCCATAAGAAAAATGGGGTGAAATTATGAAATAGAACCTATGTGAAAATGTTTGAAAATGCTATAGGCTAAATTGAAGTGGCCAAATAAATAGGAGTGCAAAATAGAAGGATTTGCATGACAAGCCTCCCATTTTACATGAAGTGGCCAGCCATCATGTTGTTGTAGACAATATGAGCACTTGATATCCATAATTCATGGTACAAATTGATAATGGGTTAGTTAAATGTTCCATGATAATGGATTAGGTAAATATTTCATGATAATGGGTTAGGTAAATGTTCCATGATAATGGTTTAGGTAAATGTTCCATGATGGGCATTTCATGTCTTTTGTATTAAAGAATTAAATGGATGAAATATGAAATTTTATTAAAAGAAAAAGGGGTGAAAAGAATAAAGTTTTGTCCATCTTTGTTCATCATAGCCAAAAGTTAGAGAAGAGAAAGGAGAGAAGAAAGCTCTTGAATGTTCGGTCACTTGGGGAAGAAAATTGAAGGTAAGTTCATGGTAGTTTGCTTCTATCTTAATGTTCATGAGTTCTTATTGATTCTACCTTAACTCTTGAAGCATATTTTGGTTTTTAGTTGTGTTGTGGACATTTAGTCATGAACTAAAATGAAGGAAATGGTTGTTGTTTCATGTTCTTTTGATGAAAAATGGAAGATATGTGAAGTTGAGCCAAACAAATGAGCATGCATGTGCCTTAGATGCTAAGGGGAAAAATCGGCTAACATGTTGTGCTTTAAAATGATGAAATGGAGATTATACTTAAGTAAAATCATAGATATGTGATGATTGATTGGTAATAAATCTGCTTGGGACAGCAGCAGTAACGTGACTTTGGAAAATCACCATAAATTGTGGGAGATGAGTTAGAAGCTGCATAAATTATGTAATTAAAGCTTAATGAGTCTAGTTTCAAATGGAATAAACGAGAACATATTTTGAATTCTGTACAATAAGAAATTTGATTCGTAATGAAGAGTGGTCAGATTAGTCAAACAGTGAAACATGGGAAACTTTAAGAAAAATCTAGTATTGATTGGCCATACCAAAAATTCTGAAAATTTTATGGATAGAAGATATATGAGTCTATTTTCAGGGAAAATTAACGTCACTTGATTTAGAGTTTCGTAGCTCCAGTTATAAATAATTTAGTGACTGTTGCTCAAGAAGACAACTTGCAGTAAAATTATGATTATATGGTAAACATTGACAAAAATTTGTTAATGAGTTGCTTATTGTTTTCTTATAAGCTTACTATGATCTGTAGGTGTGGTTGGCCGAATATTGTAAGGGGTTAATACATAGTTTGTATTTGAATAGTTAGATTAACGTGTTAGTAATTCAATTGTAGGCGGTTCGTGTGTGGATCTCGTCGCAAACAAGTGTATAACTGACACCCTCTCATAGACTAGATTGGCAAAAGCCGAAATGCCGAAAAGTCGGTATTTTGGGAATTTGCGAGTGTGCGAATGCTCGTAAGATAGTTGGGTTTGTATATTTGGTAATCTAAAGTAATAAACTGCAGTACACGCGATTTCGTACATTTTGATAATTTGGGCTTAATGGGCCAAAGATCGGGTTCATAGGCCAACGGCCCAATTCGGTAAGTATGCGCGGTAAGTGTTCTGATAGTATGTAAATAGTTAGGATATGCATGAAAACCCTAAAAGTAGCTAAATTACTATAATACCCCTATGTATGGAAAATTACTATTATAACCCTAGGTGCAAAATTACCGTTATACCCTTAGGGTTAATTTTGACTGAAAAGCATGACGATCTGATTCTGTATGATGTATGCCATGATTATATATCTGTTGCATGGGGACATGGGTTATATTATGGAGGAAGCGTCTTGGTGGCTATGCCACAATTATCTGATCTGGTGGCTCTGCCACATATATCTGCTCTGGTGGCTATGCCACGATTATCTAATCTGGTGGCTCTGCCACATATATCTGTTCTGGTGGCTCTGCCACAATATCTGTATCTGGTGACTTCGTCACAATATCTGGCAGCCTCGCTGCGATTTCTGTGGTGTGTAGCGGTTGGGTGGGTCGAGTAGTCTCCCCAAATGGTGTAAGGCTGGTACGGGGGTGTTATGGATGAATCTGGGTTGGGTTTCTGCATAAACATGTAATATCTGTTCTGTTCTGTTATGGGCCTATGGGCTTTATTCTGAATTCTGTTCTGGGTTAAGGCCAACTTATTCTATTTCTGTGGTTTGAGCTGACTTGGGCTTTGAATGAGTTTTCCTTACACACTGAGTTTCCCCAAACTCACCCCTTTTATTTTCATCCACGCAGGAAATCCCCAACCATAGTGGGCTTGGAGCTGTGAGGGAATTCGGAGTGGCCACCCGTTCTGAAAGTTTGATTTTCTTCTGGTGAACTGGACATCCTTTTAATTACGTTTAAGGTTCTGGGCTTTTAAATGTAATAAGGCCGCTTAATTATTTTTGATGGTTTTAATATGTATTACAAAGATAGGTATTACTTATTTTAACTGTTGAAATTGGACAGCTTTAGGGCGCGTTTTCAAAAAAAAAACAATTGATTTCAAAATAACACGACAACAAGCAAAGCTTCCGTAATGAAAGTATTTTCCAAGATTAATCACTTTTCCTAAAAATGACTTAATCAAATCGGTTTCCTAGAAATATCCATGACATTAAGGTGTGGCAATGGCAGTATGCATGTCTAGGATTGGATCCGAAGAGAGCTTGGTACTTAAGTAGTCCGATGGACTCACCACCTCTTTTCCGGTTTCCTACCTGGTGCACAGCTTCCATTCACTTTAACCTATAATGAAATTATCTTTTAAAACACTAAGTAAGTTTTTCTGGATCAACAATATAAAATGTTTTGAACGCTTCGATGTGGCATGTCGGATCCGGTTATAACGTCTGGGCCGGGTTTGGGGTGTTACAGCCCGGCCAGAAGGTCCGCTCGAAATGTGGGAGGGTTTGAGCAAAAATATAGGCTCGAAAAATGGGCTTGGACAAAAAATAAACCGTTTTAAAAATAGGCTGGGCCGAGCCTCAGGTAAGGTATTTTTAGCCCAGGCCCGACCCGGCCTGAATTCACTAAATGACAAAAAAATCTGCACTTTTTTTATTTTTTATTTTTGAATGTTATTTTCTTGTTATTTTCTCCCTATTTTGCTACTATTTTACTATTATCTTACTACTATTTTGTTGTTATTGTTTGGATATTGTATAAAACTTATTTTATTGTTAATTTTGTTATTATTTTAAAGGCATTTGTTAATTTTTTTATTATTTTAAAGGCATTTGCTTGTTAAGTTGCATCTATCTTAGTGTTATTTAAGTCTACATATTTTTTAAAATGTATTTTTAATTTGTTGAAAAATATTTATTTTGATGTTTTTAGTATTTTTAATGTATTATATATATTTAAAAATAATATAAAAATTAATACGGCCAGGCTGGGCCTTGCCTGGGTTTTAGTATTTTTATCCGGGTCTGGTTTGGGTAAAATTTTAGGCCCATTTTTAGGCTCGGCCTTGCCCGAGCCTAATAAATGGGCATAATTTTTTAGTTGAGCCCGACCCAAACCCGGCCCGGTCCGACCCATGAACACCTCTATCCCAAAGGGAAGTCTACTATACATAATTCCAGTGCTAAAATTTAGCTAGATTTTTCTTAAAAATTATTACTAGATAAATCAAAAATTAAAAATTAAAATTAAAATAAATATAGATTTTAACAATATAAAAAATAATTTGATCTTTATCTAGCTAATTTCAAGTCTTCAATATTTATCTAGTCAACTTCAAACCTTTGATCTTTCAATCTACCCTTCCTCTTTGTTTTTTATTCAAATTTAGATTATTTTTGTAAGAGTCTGAATTCAGTACACTAACTTCATTCCTAATAAGAAAAACTCAAATTTATAAAAAATATTAATTTATCTTGCTATAATTGAAATAAATTATTGAACTGAATTTTAATATTTTTATCTATTCAAATCTTTGACCTTATCAAATGTTCAGAGTGACGAAATAAATCAATTTATATTTCTTTCAATTAGGACAAAAGAAAAGCGTGCTAGTGATGAGTCAGCTCGATTCTCGCTACTCATAATATCTGTAGCCATTTTTGTTTTTTTATGGAATCACTTTGATTCTTTTTTCCCACATTAGCTCTGCAAAACCAGAGCTTTCTTGGGGAACAAACAAATACATGGAGAACCTTGAAGAGCAAAGGGACTGCCTTGAATCCCCACTAATTCCTCAATCTCAACAGGGATTTGCCAAAGATGAGATATTGGGCGAGGTTAAAAAGCAGCTCCTGTTAGCTGGCCCTCTTGTATCTGTCAATTTCTTGGTATTTGCTTTGCAGCTTATATCAGTAATGTTTGTGGGTCATCTTGGTAAGCTTCCACTTTCTGGTGCTTCAATGGCTACTTCCTTTGCTTCCGTTACTGGTTTTAGCTTGCTGGTAAGTACCCTTTTCACTTGAACACAAGCGTGTGTTTAATTGTCCTTTCTTTTCTTTAATTTCAGTATTAATCCTATTAAGTTAAAATCTTGTTATTTAAGCCAAACATATTATCGTGTATATATATATATATATTTGATGTTATGTTAGTTTACTAATTTCACTCACAGAAAGCCAATTATTTAACGATAGTTGTTTTTATCAAAATTGAAATTTTGATATTCAAAAAATATAGTGACTAAGAATTATCTAATTAGAAAAATATGGACTAAATTTACAATTTTACAAATAGTATAGGATTAATATTATAATTTAACCAAATAAATTTAACAGTTAGGGACTAAAATTTATCAAATTAAAA
Source organism: Gossypium hirsutum (assembly GCF_007990345.1). Taxonomy (NCBI): domain Eukaryota; kingdom Viridiplantae; phylum Streptophyta; class Magnoliopsida; order Malvales; family Malvaceae; genus Gossypium; species Gossypium hirsutum. The sequence continues at coordinate 109,476,467 of NC_053436.1, forward strand.
TGTAAACACTAAATCTATAACTTATGTGCAGTACATGGACTAATAGTAGAATTTCACCTTCTAGTTCTAATGTTTTCCCCCTTGTGATGGTTTAGAGGGGAATGGCAAGTGCATTAGATACATTTTGTGGTCAGTCTTTTGGAGCAAAACAGTATCACATGCTTGGTATTCACTTGCAAGGGTCCTTGCTTGTTCTACTAACAGCCAGCATTCCCTTGGCATTTATATGGACCAATGCTCCTTCCATCCTTTTATTCTTCGGACAAGACCCGGAAATAGCGGCCGAAGCCGGTAAATACGCTCGTTTCATGTTGCCAAGCATCTTCGGTTTCGCCATCCAGGAATGCCATATCAGGTTCTTACAAGCTCAAAACAATGTGGTTCCCATGATGATAATCTCAGGATTCACAACATTACTTCACATCCTTGTTTGTTGGATACTGGTGTTCAAGTCCGGTCTCGGAAACAAAGGCGTCGCTTTGGCGAACGCATTCTCGTACTGGACTAATGCTCTGCTTCTAGTATTGTATGTCAGAACCTCTCCTTCTTGTAAGAAAACTTGGACAGGTTACTCCATGGAAGCTTTCTATGGTATCCTTAAGTTCTTGAAACTATCAATTCCTTCAGCTATAATGCTCAGGTGATTATGATTGTTTATGGTCATAGTTATATGAATGTATTGATTGTAACTGTAAATCCGTCTGTACATGTTCCGGAACAGCCTGGAAATCTGGTCCTTTGAGATGATGGTCCTTTTATCTGGTTTGCTTCCAAATCCAAAGCTTGAAACTTCAGTTTTGGCAATCAGGTTTATATCCCATTCCATTAAATGCGATACCTTTAAATTAGGTAAATGTATCACAGAGCCCTTTACTAGAAATCAGAATGTATTTTGGTTCACTCAACTCAAAAAAATGGGTAAATTAGTCATTGTACGTTAGATCCAAGAATAAATCGATCCTTTTATTAAAAATGTTATCTATTTTCACTGTTAAAAACTGGTCTTTGTATGCCAGTTTGAGGTATATATGGCACAGCACGTCACTATTTAATTATTTTGTGCGCTACACCAATTTATAAGAATACCAAGGGATAGAATTTTTACTAGAAAGGATCAATTAGTTTTTTGATCTAATGTATAGGGGCTAATTTGCCTTTTTTTTAATTGAGTGCGTAAAATACAATCTGACTCCAAATATAAGGGCCTCCAATAATGTCATCAAACATCATTCACCAATTGTGAATCTGTTACTCTTTCAGCCTTAATACATGTTCAACAATTTATATGATACCCCTTGGACTTAGTGCTGCAGTAAGGTGAGCTTTCAATAACTTCATGCGGTTTAATTGCTTCTTTTTGTTCATATTCTTTGATCAGCACAAGATCTTCCAATGAACTAGGAGCCGGGTGACCGCGGGCCGCTCGACTAGCGATCTGTGTTACGTTGTTGATGGTGGTCACTGAAGGAACCTTGATGGGCACCGTCATGATTTCGGGTCGAAAATATTGGGGTTATCTCTATAGCAAAGATGAGCAAGTGGTGAAATACGTAGGACAAATGTTGCTGCTCATTGCTGCTTCCCATCTTATTGATGGTATTCAATCTGTACTTACAGGTTAGTGTGCCCCCAACTTACTAGTTTTACCCATTTATGCCAATGTATCCAAAAAATAAAAAGTAAAGGGTAAACTCTACTTATTAAACTATTAATAAGTTTATGTTTAGATTACTCAATTTAAAAAAATTACAAGATGATCATTGAACTATTCAAAAAATTTTATTTAAGCCACAATGAATTAGTACCCATCGACGAGAAGAATAATATACTTTAAATCGAAGTCAATCTTACAATCAATATCGATGGTCGAAGAATAAAATTGTTTGGATTTTGGTTTGCAGATGTGTGACGTTCAAAATTGTTTCATGAAAAAAAAATTGAAGTATAGAAAATAATGGTACAGGTGGTGCGAATAGGGAAAGCTATACAACAAGTTTAACAGCCCAATAACTTAAATGAAAGATTTTGAATAGTTTAAGAGTCATTTTGTAACTTTTTAAAATTTAATGCTCAAAACATAAAATTAAGAATAATTTAATGATCTTGAATATGTTAAATAAGACCTTGAGTGTAGTTTATGTTGAATATTGGCAATATCCCACATTAGGAAAAGATAGAAATGGAGGGGGTTTGGTTTGTTATATATAGAACCCCTCCCCCTTTGGTTGTATTATCCCAAAATCTTCTCCTTTGTAATATTTCTAGAGGAAATATTAATTTGGTAGTGTCTGAGGACGTAAGCTAAATTGGCCGAACCTCGTTAAAACTCTGGTATTTTATTTCTTATTTGTTTGCTTTTATTTAATAGCTTTATGTTGGTTATATTTATTTAGTTATTATTGCTATAAATATCTAAGTGAGTTCTGTCTAGTTGTTGGGTTTTAAGCGGGACCATTGTGACCCCTCCAATTTAACTGGGAATTTTCTTAGTATAATTGTTGGCATAATAATTATCTAAATATTTCTGATAATATTGTTATTAATATTATCGTCGCTTCCGCAACAATTGGTATCCGAGCCAAGGTTTTGTAGTATGCTCTGTGTTTGCAGCTTAGTCTGATCTTACACATCAGAAACATTTCCTAAAGCTTGTGGGTATTCTGCATTTGGTGGCTATTAAGTAGAAGCTATGGCAAAAATGACAGAAGAAAAACCATCCATATCAACAACTTCCACTTCGTACATTTTGCCGAGGATTGGAACTGCAAATACGAGATTTGTAGTGGAAATTTTTGATGGAACAGGTCATTTCGGCATGTGGCAAAGTGAGCTTCTAGATGCCCTCTTTCAACAGGGTCTAGATATTGCCATTGAGGAAGAAAAACCAGAAGGGGTTGATGATAAAGAATGGAAGACCATCAACCGATTGGCATGTGGTACAATTCGATCATGTCTTTCCAGAGAGCAGAAGTATACATTCAGTAAAGAGACTTCTGCAAGTAAATTGTGGAAAGCATTGGAGGAGAAATTTCTGAAGAAGAACAGTCAAAATAAGTTACATATGAAGAAAAGACTGTTTCGTTTCAGTTATGTTCCTGGTACCACGATGAACGAGCACATTACCAATTTTAATCAGCTGGTGGCTGATTTGTTGAATTTGGATGTGACTTTTGAAGACGAAGACTTGGCGTTAATGTTGTTGGGATCGCTTCCAGAGGAGTTTGAGTACCTTGAAACTACTTTACTTCATGGAAAGTCGGAAGTAACTTTCAATGAAGTAACTGCTGCATTGTATAGCTATGAACTACGCCGAAAGGATAAGTTGAAAGGTTCAGGTGAAGCAGCAGTGGAAGCATTGGTAACAAGAGGTCGTCAGCAAAGTCAGTCTAATGGGAAGAGAAGAAAGTCCAAAGGTCGAGCTGTTGCCAAAGATGAATGTTCCTTTTGCAAAGAAAAAGGACATTGGAAGAAAGATTGTCCAAAATTGAAGAAAAAAGGGAAGACTCCGCAAGATGCAAATGTTGCAGAATGCAATAGTGAAGCAGAGTCAGACTTTTCTCTTAGTATGACATCTTCAACATTATATGCAGATGAGTGGATCATGGATTCTGGTTGTTCCTATCATATGTGTCCCATTCGGGAATGGTTCTTTGAATTTCAAAAACTAGATGAAGGGGTTGTTTACATGGGTAATGATAACACATGTAAAATAGCCGGGATAGGTTCAATTAAACTGAGGAGTCATGATGGATCTACTAGAATTTTGCGGGATGTACGATATGTCCCAAAGTTGAAGAAGAATCTCATCTCTTTGGGGTCGTTAGAATCTAAAGGCCTAGTTGTGACAATACGAGATGGAGTTCTTAAAGCAACTTCAGGAGCATTGGTGATGTTGAAAGGCATAAGAAAGAACAATCTGTATTACTACCAAGGTAGTACAGTGGTCGGGACAACAGCAGCAGCAATTTCGAGTACCAAGAAGGACGCTGAGGCAACACAGCTGTGGCATATGCGTTTGGGCCATGCTGGTGAAAAATCCTTGCAAACTCTAGCCAAGCAAGGATTATTGAAAGGTACAAAGACTTGCAAACTTGAATTTTGCGAGCATTGTGTTCTGGGAAAACAACGAAGGGTGAAATTTGGCACTGGGATTCACAATACTAAAGGTATTCTGGATTATGTGCATTCTGATGTATGGGGACCGTCCAAGACTCCATCACTTGGAGGAAGACGTTATTTTGTCACCTTTATTGATGATTTTTCCAGACGAGTTTGGGTGTTTCCTATGAAGAACAAAGATGAGGTGCTTGAAGTTTTCCTTAAGTGGAAAACTAAAGTTGAAAATCAGACAGGAAGGAAGATTAAGGTTCTCCGATCAGACAACGGTGGAGAATATAAAAGCGATCCATTCCTGAAGATATGCCAAGATTGTGGCATAGTAAGGCACTTCACCGTAGGTGGAACACCGCAACAGAATGGGGTGGCAGAGCGTATGAATCGAACGCTTGTGGAGAAAGTTCGATGTATGTTATCTAATGCTGGATTAGATAGAAAGTTTTGGGCTGAGGCTGTGATGTACGCTCAACATCTCATCAATCATTTGCCATCATCTGCTATAAATGGCAAGACTCCTTTGGAGAAATGGTATGGAAAACCTGCTACTGATTATGACACCTTGCGCATTTTTGGTTCTATTGCATATTATCATGTGAAAGAATCAAAGTTAGATCCAAGAGCAAAGAAGGCTCTATTCATGGGCTTCAATGCTGGTGTTAAGGGATATCGTTTGTGGTGTCTAGAGGCAAAGAAGACGATAATCAGTAGGGATGTTACCTTTCATGAATCTGCCATGTTGAATAAGGTAAATCCAGAAGGAGTGAGTAGTACTTCGCAGCAGGTGGAGTGTACTCCGCAGCAGGTGGAGTTTGAGCAGAGTGTGGTAATTCCAGCAGAAGGTACCACTAGTGATTCTTCATTGGCAGATGCAGAGTCAGATGAGGAAGAGGTTTCTACCCAAGAACCTCAACAGCAATCAGAGCCAATTGCAGTCAGAAGGCAGAGACGAGAAATTCAGAAACCAGCTCGTTTCACTGACATGGTAGCTTATGCACTTCCAGTTGTTGATAATATTCCATCCACTTACACCGAAGCCATTCAGAGTTTAGAGAATTATAGATGGTTAGGTGCAATGGAAGAGGAAATGCAATCTCTAGAGAAAAACAAGATGTGGAAGCTGGCACAACTACCAAAAGGGAAGAAGGCGATTGGTTGCAAAATTGAAGACACTATTGAAGTTTGTGTTATGAGAAGATGTTCGAAGATGTGGAATATCGCCAAGGTGGAGATTTGTTGAATATTGGCAATATCCCACATTAGGAAAAGATAGAAATGGAGGGGGTTTGGTTTGTTATATATAGAACCCCTCCCCCTTTGGTTGTATTATCCCAAAATCTTCTCCTTTGTAATATTTCTAGAGGAAATATTAATTTGGTAGTGTCCGAGGACGTAAGCTAAATTGGCCGAACCTCGTTAAAACTCTGGTATTTTATTTCTTATTTGTTTGCTTTTATTTAATAGCTTTATGTTGGTTATATTTATTTAGTTATTATTGCTATAAATATCTAAGTGAGTTCTGTCTAGTTGTTGGGTTTTAAGCGGGACCATTGTGACCCCTCCAATTTAACTGGGAATTTTCTTAGTATAATTGTTGGCATAATAATTATCTAAATATTTCTGATAATATTGTTATTAATATTATCGTCGCTTCCGCAACATTACCTATAAATAAAGAAGTACACGAATAAAAAAAATATATTGCAGGGGTTGCTAGGGGATGTGGATGGCAAAAAATTGGGGCATGGATTAATCTGGGTGCATAACATCTTATTGGTACCCCTTGTTCAGTTGTACTAGCTTTTGTTTACCATCTTGGAGGGGAGGTAATAGTTGAGTTGCTTTCAATGATTTTTTGAAATTCTTTTTAATATAATCGAGATATCTTTCATATTTATTTTACCCTTAATAATAATTTTAATAATGTTTTGATTACTGTTTGCAGGGACTTTGGACAGGTCTAATAGTGGCACTTTTTGTGCAAGCAATATGTTTAGCCATAGTAACTCTAAACATTAAATGGGAGGAAGAAGTAAGTAAAGCTCACTTTTGCTAGCTAGATAAATCATGTGTGTGTATATATATATATATTTATGGGATAAAGTAATATTTAGTCATTGAATTTTTTTGGGTCCATATTAATATAGGGATTTGTCAAATTTTTTCAGTTTTGATCCGAATGATAACGTAATACTCTGATATTGTATCACGTCATCACTTAAAAAGTTATGATAATGACATGGTATAATCTTATAATGTCATGTCCTAATATAGATCAAAATTGAGAAAAATTGTTAAGCTTAGAAATTAATATGAACTAAAAAATAATTCAAGAATCTAATTGGAAAAAATTGCGAAAATTAAATATTAAATATTACTGTATCCCTATATATATTATGATATATATTTACATATATATATGTAATATTAAATTTTTTTTTGTCTATTTGCAGGCAAAGAAAGCTGTTAATAGAGCAACAAATTCATGGGGTGCAATGTTATCATAAAGAGGAGAGATTGACTTGTACTGTTATGCATTATTGCCACAAAGTGCATTTCGATTACCTCTTAGTTCAATTGGTATATGCTTTGTTATCAATGTAAGAAGGCGTGGGTACAAATGTATTAAAGCGCATTATTGTTCTATTCATGAGTTTTGAAGAGAAACTATGAACAATTCCAGATATTAATGGATACAATTAGAATTTATAATAAAATTATTAAAAAATAAAAAATAAAATAATCAAAATATTTGGACTGTTTATAAATTGGTCAATGTTTTTTTATTTTCCATTTAAAAAAATGAATTTAAAATTAAATTGTGGAAATCTAGTGCACTAAAACCCAGATTTAGATGCTTTTAGTTTATAATATTGTGATAAATTTGACTGAAATTTAATTAAAAAAAATACAAAATACATTGTATGATGCATATAGGTCCAAACAATTTCTTCCTTTGCTATTTTCTATATTTATAGCAGCAAAACAAAAGGTGCAAGTTGCTTCAAAATTTTGTCATTTAAAGGGTTGGATGCTTTATATATAATGGTAAATTACTTAATTAGTCACTGAACTTTTTTGTGTGTTTGTAATTATTGTAGCGACGTAAAAATTTTACTCTCGGTTGGTCGCTAATTGTGGCGATTTATTGAAAAAAAAGTTTAAAATTTGACGTTTGATTTTTGAAATAAACATGGAGTCGCCACCGATCTTTTTTCCTAGGTGTGATCGGACACCTATTAGATCTCCTATTAAAACAAATAAAAGGCTGAGTTTAGGTCTACGTTAAAATCCAGAGAAAATTTAGGGTTCGGGAGTCGGTTACGCGCGAGGAAGGTATTAGCACCCTCACGACGCCCAAAAATTGGTATCCCATAAACATGTGTTGTCTAGATTTTCAAAAATACGAGTTCAATGTAATGTTTAGTCGTGATCTGATTGAAAAGACAATAAATTTTAGTTTTTTCAGGTTTTCAGAAGGACATACCGTTTTAACACTAGTCAATGGAGTTTCACCCAACATAGCGATGAAATTCGATGACTTAATGTCAAATCGATACGTTACCTTATTTTTGAAATTAATTAAAACATAAGAAAAAATATTCCTAAAGTAAGAATTTAAAATAAATCAATGATGCAAATAATGACATTATGAATGAAAAATATTAGCATGGGATACTAGAACATTCGAATAACAATAACAATGACATTTGCAAAAGAAATAAAATTAAAGACAAATCATGAACGAATACAAAATATACTTAGTAATAATAATATAAAATAATAATATGTATATAAGATAACATAAAAATATATGTTCAACTAATAACATGAGAAATAGATACATAATGTAAAATTAAAAATAATGTGCATAAGGTAGTTTAAAAAAATATATGTATATATTTATATGATAATATGTAAAATGTAATATAGCTTGAAAAATATATATATGACGTATAAAAATACAATAAAAAATATACACATTGAAAATATATGTATAGTATAACACTCAAATATTTATATGATACATACATATTGGGAATAAAACCTATTGAAATATTACATAAATGTATACTTATATATACTAGAGATATATGCACATATATATATATAAAAACATGTATTAAGATTAACAACAATAATAAATAAGATAATAGAAAAAATATGTACGTGAAATAATAAAAGTATATACTACTAACATTAAAATACATACATAATATATACATATTAAAAAGATAATAAAAAAACTATTGACAGTGCTTCCCAAATATATAGGTATACACTTAAATGTACATGATTATATTGAGAACACGTGTTTTTAATATTATGTGAAATAATATATAGAATACAATATTAAAATATTTACATAATACACATATTAAAAATAACTAATAATAATATTCCATAAATATATATAAAACACATACGCATATATGTACATAATACAATATACACCACTACATATATTAAATATAGTAAATATAACAAGAATATAAAGATTATAATTAATAATAATAATTAACAGAAAATGAAAAACAAATAATTTGAAAATAAAACCGTAATCTAACAAAAAGGACTAAATCGATCTCAAAACAAAATTTTTAGGGCGAAATTTGAAATAAAATAAGCCACGGGACCGAATTGCAACGCGCATGAAACATGGGGGGATTGAAACAGCAATATTTCCGCTCTATCAAAATGCAGCGCATTAACAGGGATTAGATCGCAAATCAGTTTAAATCTTAGGGCCGATTTATAAATAAATATAAACATGATTTAAACAACAAAAAATGCGGAAGGACCGATTGCACAAATATCCCATTGAGTTAAAAACACGCGGATCCTGAAGCGGGTTTGGGTTGAATCGGGTCAGGCCAAGTAAAACGACGTCGTTTTTTAGTCTAAGTTTGAGCGCCAAAACGGTGTCGTTTTGGTGGGCTATAAATAGCCTAAAAATTCTACTTTTTTATTTTTTTTGTATTCTTTTTTTTGTACTATATTTTATGTTTATATCAAATAAAAAATAAAGAAATGTGTATATATATGTATGCAAAAATCGAAAGAAATAAAGAGAAAAAAATGCAACCTTTTCGTTTACTCCTCGTTTGTTTGAACAACCGCTATTGTCTGTTTATTGAAGTCTATAAATTCCTTTCGATGTTTACAAAGAATAAAGGAAGAAAGGGAAAGGAACCCTCATTTCAGTTTTCTATTCGACTTTTATAGCCTATTTTGTTACATACTTTATTATTATTTTTGCTATTCTTGCTTCTGCTTTGCTTGTTTGTTGTTTTTGCAGGGCATGGTCGGTGCTGGTGGTGGGAGTGTCAGACGGTATCGGCAGTGCCAAGTCTCGGGCAGAGGCATGCCTAGCATGCGGCTGAAGAGGGGCTAGGGTTTTTTCTTTGTTGGAAAATGTTTAGTGATGGTGGGCTAGGGTTAGTGAGTTAGTTTAGGTGGGCTGTTAGTTTAGATTGGGTTTGATGATGATGGGCTGATGAAATTGGGGTGGATATTAGATTGGATTGGGTTGTAGTGGGCCATTTGGGTACGGGTTAGATATTGGGCTCTTTTGTATTGGGTTTTAAGGGGTTTGGGTAATTGGGTTGTATTTGGGCTAAAATTGGCCTACAACAATTATTAATTTAATCACTAAATTATTTGAACTCGTTTTTTAGCCACTATGCCATTAAGTTTGAAATGGCTAGATAACGTGATTATTATAAACTGCATGAATGGTCACTCAATTATGAGAGTGTTTTTGGTTTGGTCACCCAATTATATTTTTTTTTATTTAGTTACTGAAGTATTTTAAATTAGATTAAGCTGGTAACGAAAGTTTGACGTGATTTTTTTATTTGTCTAATAATAAATTTAGCCCTTTTGACATTTATACATTTTATCAATTTAGTCTTAATTCTAAAACCAATAAATTTAGCTCTCAACATTTTTAGATTTTGTCAATGTAATCCTAATTATTAGTTTTTTTTTTCTCTCTGCCTAATCTTTTATGCTCTTAGTTGGTGCTATAAACTCAAAGGTCTCCGGCTTCCTATCTAGAAAAATCATAAGTTGTTAGTAAAACTTTTTAACAATCTAGATTAAACGGTGCTTCTCCGACACTAAAAAACTCAAAAGCTTTTAGTTTTTGGCGCCAAATAGACCATAAGTCCTTGGAATTTTTTTATATGTATTTTTTACTTTAAAACACTGATTCTCCGGTATCAAAAAACTTAAATCTTACTAATATGAAATAAAAAATTATTAAAAACCTTCTACTGCAAATTACTAATAAGGATGTTTAGGACCAAATTTGTTGATTTTTGTTAAAGAATTAGGACTAAATTTATAGTTCATATAAATATTAGACCAATAAAGAAATATCACGTCAAACTTCCGTTATCAACGTAACGGCAAGGTGACCAAAAAACTAATTTCAAAAATTTAGCGACTAAGTAAAAAAAAATTATAGTTAGGTGACCAAAATAAAAAACACCTCATAGTTAAGCGATTATTAGTGTAGTTTATAATGGCCACGTCATCTAGCTGTTTTAGACATGACGGCACAATGACTACAAACAATGAATTCAAATAGTTTAGTGTTCAAATTTAAAATTTTCATAGTTCTGTGATCAAAATAGAAACATACAAAAAGTTCAGTGACTAATTAGATATTTTACCCAATGTACGCAAGAAGAAAACCTACACCAAAGATAATTATTCTAGATTTAAAAATATGAATTAATGAAAAAATTGCAAGTTTTTGTCAACATATAATATTGTTGAATGATCTTATAGAATCCAAATGTGAATGTTGTGGGAGCACCAAAGAAGTGGCTATCACAATTTTATTTTGCTATTTTTCTTTATACTTTAAAAAAGTTATGAATTTAGTCCCTATACTTTAACCCGATCAATTTTAGTCTCTTTACTTTTCGAATTGGTCACTTTTAGTTCTTATACTTTTCGGATTTTAAAATTTAAGTCTTGACCTAAACAGTAGCTGTTAAATTTATTTGTTTAAATTTAATTATTAGACCCGTATTGTATGTACAATTATAGATTTAGTACAAAGTTTTCAATCGAATCATTCTAAGTTGCGGATTTTGAAAGTTCAATCTTGAGGCAAATGACAATTGTTAATTCATTAACTAAATTTGTAGTGAGTAATATATGAAAATAACAATATGATACACATAATGGATTCCCTTGGCTTTGCCTAAGAAATCTACATGTAGGAGACCCATTGACCAATACTAATTATATTTTAAGAAATTATTTATTTTACCAACAAGTATTGGTTGTAGTGGTAATGCGCATTACATTAAAGATGAAGTTATAAGTTTATCTTTGAAGGGTCAAAATTAAATTTTAAAATTTTAAAAGGGTTAAAGTATAATTTTATCTTTGTATATGTTTGCTATTTTAAAATGGATTAATTTTTCATCTTTGAAAGTCAAAATCTATTTTTATTATTAAATTAACTTATAATTTTAAAGACTTTAAGGGATTAAAATAATAATGTCATTTACGTGAATTCAAATTCAAACTTTAAAGATGAATAGCTACAAAACTCGAGAAAAGATATATCATATATAAAGTGATTCCAAAGTTATATGGTTAGAAGGAAATTAAGATTGTTATTCACAAGTCAATTGAGTCTTAGCCAGGGGCGAAGCCAAAAATTTTTTTTAGGGAGGCCGGATGAAATTTTAATTTTTTATAGTTTATATTTTTATAATTTGTAAAGGATTAAATCGAATTTTTATAATTTTAAGGGAGGCCAAAATGTAATTTTACCTTTACTAATTTAAAATTTTTAAAAAATTTCAAGGGCTTAAAATGTAATTTTACATTTTAGGTAGGGACCATGCCAGCCCCCTGGCTATCCCTGGTCTTAGCTTAATTGATATGGACATTATTGCCAATGTAGGAGGACGTGGGTTTAAACGCGTTGAAACGCATTATCCTCCTATTTAAATATTGTATAAAAGAAGAACAAATAAATACGATGAAAAGATTATTATTCACAAAAATTTACATCATCTCAGTCTGAAATCCAACCTTAGATGTCCACTTTCCATGCCCAAATAAAGCTTAAACCCCTTACCTACCAATCCCCCAAACTTGTTTTTCTCCTTCTTTTGTACTTTTCCTACATATTAAACCCCAATTCATAATCTTTGAACATTTCATTGAACTGAACAACAGAAGAAGCCGAACCCCAACAGTTAGAAGACCCTACTTTTGCATCAAACCCATTAGACCACCAAACCATGTTGTCCTTTAAACCATCAAACCCATCAACTTCAGCCATTTGACCACCATCTTCTACAACAACAAACTCATCCACCACCTCACCCTGCCGGAAACTCGAAACCAGTGGTCCCATTGCCACCGGTTTCGAGTCCACCAAAGTATCTCCGGTTAAGGGTGTTGTAGCAGCTGCAGCAGATTCCATAACAATGTTAGGGGTACTGCCATTAGAGGCACCTTGGATGGTTACTTTTTGTTGCAATGGAAGAATATTAGGCCATAGAGCTGGATTGTTGTAGAAGGAGAAGATTGGATTTTGAAGAGCTTGAAGTTGAAGATGGAGTTGTAAACGTTCCATAGCTGAGTTTGTTAAACCCTGTGTGAACTGATTATTATTATTATTACTATGGTCCGACAACTTGGTATTGATGTCGGATTGTTTGTGCCTCCCAAGTAGTTTCTTCTTCAGTTTGGTGTTCCAGTAGTTTTTTATATCATTGTCTGTTCTTCCAGGTAGCTGTGCTGCAATTATGGACCACCTAAGACAAAACAAAGCACATTATCAATTGGTCAAAATCCTATGAAACATGTATACATATATATTTGACGCTTAGAGTTTTGGGGTCTTGGAGATAATTTTGAGATAAATGTAATTTTTAGTCTCTTAAACATAATTTTTTATTATCGTTTTTTATTTAGTTTTTTATATTAGTTTTAGAATTTAATAAATTTTCTCGATTTGACTCTTCTGTTAAAATATGATAACGTGACACTTTTAAGATTTTGTTACGTCATCACTTAAATTTTTAAAATTTTCACATAAATTTTTTAAAATTTTCAAAAAATAACGTGACACAATTTAAAAATGACACCCACTAAAAAAATTAAAATTTGATGAATTATTTTAAAAAATATGACGATTTTACACATTATCACAATTTAACGGAATTCAAAACTAATGTATACTCAAAGAAGTTGAATACTTGAATTGAGAAAAAAATTATAAAATTCAAGCACTAAATGTTATTTTATTATTATAATTTTTGTAAAATACTAAAGCATAAAATAAAAAGACAATCCTCGCTTGTTAGGTTGAAGTAAAAAAAAATTAGAAAAATTTCGCTTCAATTAAAGTCTAATTCTAAATTTAATTCAGACTTAATGTAATTTAAAAAAAAAATCCAAGATACCTGCTTCCAATACTCAAATAGAGGTTGCAGATGATGTTGTCTTCTTCTTCAGAGAAACCACCATGTTTAATGTTTGGTCTCAAATAATTCAGCCATCTCAGCCTGCAACTCTTCCCACATCTCTTCAAACCTGTTCACAAGGCCAACTTCATCAACTATATCTTATACAAACATATATATATATTACTTAAGGTTTATATATAGGGTTATACCAATTTTGTGGGGAAGAGCAATCCAATTGCCACCACGAGTGCCATGCTTCTCTATATAAGCCTTGAGCTTAGCATCCTCTTCGGGTGACCATGGTCCTTTCTTCACATTGGCTTTGTCACAGCAAGGTGCCCGACCCATCTCTTTCTTCAAAATTAGCCAAAGCGGAAAAGCTGGTTAGATGCTGGGAAACTTGGGTAAATGAAAGACCTTGATTTATAGGTATGAATTAGTAGTGGGGTGACGTCCACTGACGAAGGTATCTATGTGGACAAAAAGTCCAACACCTTACCTTCATTAGTCAACCCTATTCTTCTCTTTCTTCTCTACCATTTTATTATTACAAATTCAAGTATGATTATTACAAAGTAAGATTTACTTAACACATTATCGAATATGTTACGTTATTCTGTTTGGTTCAATTAGTTGAAAGATAAAGTTTTGAGTGTTTAACTGACGGAATTTACGATTATTTATATATATATACATTTTATTCAATTATATTTTTAATAGAATTTGTTTCTCTTAACTATTCTTTTTAATATTTTTAGTCTCAATTTTCACAACATCATATAATAATTTTGGTAGCTTTTATTACAATATTTATTAATAAGTAAATATGTGGTGTTGAATATATTTATATTTTATTTACATAAAGAGTTAAATTTAATAAAATAATAAAACAAAAGGGTAAAAATGTCTAAAAATTAAGATTCTAGATGGACTTTCAGATTACTTAAGGAAGAGGTTGTATTGAGGATTACCTCTCATGTTTCAAAATCATGACGCTATCGAAAACGAGAAATTATTAACTCATGAGAATGTTTGAAATCCAAACTTAGTAGTCACGTTCTCAAAATCTTTTATTACTACCAAGAATATAAGATTTTACAAATTAAAGATCCATTTCAAATAAAGCCCTCATTACAAGCATGTTTTTAAAGATTTGAACTTGTATTTTCAATGTTAAAAAAGACGAGATTACTACCATCTCAACCAACAATATTTTTATCTTACTTTTTGGATTAGTTTGATTAACTATATGATTAATCTATGCATAAGAACTAGACAAAGTATACCACAACTTTTCTTCTTCTTTTGCATTTTAAATTAATCTCCTTTAGTTTAATTTAATATTAGGGAATTGGACCAAATGTGTACAGGTACAAGGACTTGATATGAAAAAAAAAACACACACACACCTTATCTTTTCAAGTTTGTCATTTTTATCTTTGTTTTGTTCTATTATTTTTAAATAATTTCATTATAAGTTTTGATTATATCTATTTTTTTTTACACAATACTTAGAACTATCCATAATTCCTTTCTAACCTATAAATAGGAGGATAATACACTTCAGCCCACTCGAACCTATGTTCTCCTATGTATAATACCCATGCCAATCGAACTAAGATTTAATCGATGCATTAGTTCTATTATTAATCTAGGCTTAAAACTTAATTAATTAGACTCTATGAAATTATATATATGCTTAGAGTATTATTGTATATAATGGAGAATAAATTAATGCAAATACAACTTTTTTTTCTTTTCTTTTTTGAAACAATGCAAACACAGGTTTGACTGGTAATTAAATATGTTAAATTTAATGGTATATAATTTTCACAGAGGAAGTTTCTTGGAATGACACTATAGTACTGATAGAATATGTGATCAGATGGTATATTATGAATTCATACCTTGATTAAGATATGTACGTTGGAAAACTACATTTCAGAGTTGGATCAAATTGAGTAAAAAATATATGTTAATTGAGTTGACGAGTTATATTTTATTATTCCAATTCGATTTGATATTTTTTTAGATTGAGTAAAATTGTTCGAGTTAAATTAAAAAATTAAACATGTCAAATTAAAATCTTGTTACAGTATAATTAATTTAATGTTAAAGCACATAAATTTTAAAAAAAATTTAAAATAAAATAATAAAAAACAATAAACTTGAATCATTAGTTAATTTATTTAGGTCCCAAAATTATTATTTTTAGAATTTTTATATATTTTTCTAAATATAAATTTTGGAATTTTTATAAATATATATTTTGATTTTTTTTGTATTTTTTGTTCAAAGAGTCCAGTTTACTCATTTTGAAAATTGTCAAGGACTAAAGGAGTATTTACACCAATCTGTTATTCGAATTATTCGAATTGTAAAATTTAATTTGACTCGAACTCAAAACTTGAATTACTTATTTGAGTTGACTCGAATAGCTCGAAATTCATTTTTTTCGATTTTTTCAAATCGAATCTAGTTTTGCTCATCCCTAATTTCTTCAATGGCTACTTTTTCTTTTCTTTTCTCGGCCAATGACTATTTGAGGATATTTTGAAACCAATAATATTTATGAATTTGATAATTAAGTTGATTTTGATTTAGGATGTTGTTATTTTTTTAATATTATATAAGGTTGATTTTTTTTTTAGTTTTTAAACTTTGTAATTAGGTTTATTTTTGTTGGTCTAGTTCTAGAGTGTCACATTATCGATTTTTTACATTTTCTAAATTCAAAGATCAAAATGAGTATAATTGTCGAATTCGAATATCAAAGTGAATCTAATTGTAAAATTCTAGAACTAAAAGTTATATTGAACCCTTAATATATAGGTCACTGTAAAATTAAGAGCAGAGGGCGACAGATACCCTTTTTAAAAAAATAAAATATTAAATATTTTAAAAAAAGATACATAATATTATTTGAACCTTTTATTCTTCCTCGTAGAATAATTTTTTTTTACTTACAATGTATCAAATATTAACCCTTAAAATTTTTAAAAATAACACATATTACCCTCCCAAACCTACATGCGAAATTTTTTATTCTACTAACCGTAAACAAAATTTACCTAAATTAAAAAGAAAGACAAACTACAAAAATAGTCATCCAAATATGCTTTGATTTTATTTTGGCCACTTAATTATTTATTTTTTTCGATTAATTACTCAACTTTTTAAAACTAAATATTTTAGTCGCTCTCCCGTTAATTACCATTCAATAAACGTCGGAAAGCTGATATGAACCCTTTTTAGTTATCGTTTTACTCGAATTTTTTAAACTCTATCCCCTCATCTTCACCCTTAATATGCTATTAAGAAAAACCAGTTACATATTAGGTAGAAAGTATTTTTGTAACTAAAATGAAGTAAAAATGGCTCTATATTTGACCTACTTGTACTAAGTGACCCTACTGACCATGTCATGGTAATGCTTTTTTTCTCTTATTGTTGTCAAAATTTCAATTATAGTAAAAAAAACAAGTATAAATTGCACATCATAATCATATGGTCATAGAAAAACAACTAAGTAGGTTACTACCATTGAATTGTACAATGAAAATCTAGAAGAAAATGGTTTTAAAAATCAGATGAATAATTGAATCAATTAGATCATTGATTCGATTTTAATTAAATAAATTATAAATTTTATAAAACTAATTTAACTGGTTTCAAGTGGGTTAATATACGATTATCGATTTAATCAATTCGATCCAATTCCAATAATCATGGATTAAATTTGTAAATGTTGATTCGAATATCCAATTAACTTGAATCCAAATTAATTCCACATGTTTTATTGGTCAACGTTTGGCTAAACTGATAAGAAACAAATAGTCACAATTAGGGGTGAATCAAAAAAAATTTTTTAGAGGACCGAAATTGAATAATAAACTTTCGAGAGATCAAAACGTAATTTTATAATATATTAATTTAGTTTTCTTCATTTTAAGAGTCAAAGTGGAATTTTATGATAAATTAATTTTAAATTTAGTCGTTTAATAGGAATTTATATGATAAATTTTCATTTGAAGGGGACCAAGATTCCTACTTTCCCTTTAGATTCGCCTCTGATTTATGCTAGATGTAGCGATTTATAATTTTTTTTATTCGTATTTAGTGATATTTTATGTCCTACTCCTTTTCTTTTTCCTATAGAAGCAAGTAGAACAACTCATTGTTGACCTTATTTCCTTTGATTAATATATTTATGAAGGAATGAGAAGAAATAAAAGTGTTTTTAGAATCTTAACTAAATGAAAATAACAAGGGGAAACTATCAAAATCAAAATTATTCTAAATTCTTAATCAACAAATAATTGACTAAGATTTTTTAATTTTTCTATTTATACGATATGGTTCCCAGATTATGTGACGTCATAAGTAGGTCCCTATGCATGTCAACATGTACCATATTCTAATATTAACACCTATTTTTTAGTGTGAACTCACTTCGTGCGAGTTCATGAAAATATGCAAACGCCTCACATTCAAATCCAAGATGCGGACGATGCAAGCTAATTTCCCCTTTAAAGAAAAACCTTAAAAAAAATAGAGTTAATTACACCATAAATCTTCAAATTATAACTTTGATTCTAAATTAGTCCCAAATCAAAACATTTGGAGATGAATTTAAGAATGTCTAGTAGAATTTAATTACAATTTTGTGTCTCTCTAATATAAGGATAATATTTAAATTTAATGGAGGTTAAAGGGTTGAAAAATAATAAATGTAATGGTAATTATTTTATTTTTTTGTCTTGTATGTTTGAAAAAGGAGAGGGTTAGCTAGTGCTAAGCTGAATATTAGGCATGATATTAAAGGACAAATGCCTTAGTTCAAACAAAGTATGTGTATTTTAATCATTAATTTATTTTTAATGATTGATATTTTAAAGCCACCTGTCATTTTTAGATTCGAATTTTATTTGTTATTTTAATACCCCAAAGATTAAGATAAGATTGAATTTAATTCCCAAAGATTAAGAACAAAACATAAATAAGTCAGAGGCATCGTTAAATTATAATTGTCAGCTAAGTTGACAATCATGCATGCAATTTGTTGACTTTCATATCTACACCATAATATATTACACCACAATGTACCGTTAATTATCTCGTTATAAATTTTGATTATATTTTTATTTTTTTGTACGATGTCTGGAATTATTCATAGTCCTTCCCCAATTCATAAATAGGAGGATAATACGCTTCAGTGCACTCGAACCCACATCCTCTTATATTGGAAACTAAAATTAACGTTATTAACATTATTATTATTTTTAAATTCGAAAAATAAAAAATTAAAGTTCTTAAAGTAAAAGTAAAGAAGCTAAAATTTAAAGATGAAATAGTGCAGGAACTTGTAGCATAAAACATTATTCTTTAGGAATGTATCCACAGGAACAAATTTGATAACTGATCTTCCATGTTCTTTAGGAACATTAAGGGGCCGTAAGTTTTAAAGTTGTTTCATACCTAAGGTAATGATCGAATCATTCTTTAGGTTAATGCACTTTTTTCTGATAAAATAAGAGAGAAAACAATGTCTTGTTGGAGTGGAGTTGTTGAGTTCAAATAATTGGTCCCCTATCTTTATCCCTCCTTCAAGTTACCAAAAACTATCAAGTCTTATTGCTTTTTGTTATAGAGGTTTATCGATTTCCGTAACAAGAAATTTAATATTTTTTAAGTAAAGTTTTGAGTTTGAGTATTATGAATAAAATTAATAAAATTTTACTTAAATCTTATTCAATTCAACTTTACATTTAATCGGGACGTAATGTAACTAACAAATACCAAAACACCTCCTTAAAAGAAAAACAAATATGATTGAATATAGTTGTGGAATTTTGTTATTTCCTTGAGAAAAGAAAAATTCCACAAAATGGAGTCAAATGGAAGACTGACCGAGTTTCAAGACAAAATCATTCCCCTTTCTTGTATATTTCTGTTAGTTTCTTCTATGGTTAATGACTTATGGAGATGATGTATGGTTAAATTTCAATGGAAAATGCCTCTAACATTGCATCACGCTTGTTTGAATAGTCACCATGTAACTAGAAAACTAGGCTCCTTTCTACTTTTCTTTTTTTCTTGTTCACCAGATTCATAAAATAAAATAAAATAAAAATCTCGAAATAAAAAAAGTTTATTTTCGTTTTCGTAAAATATAAAAAAATATTAAAGAAATAATGTTTGGTTGAAAATTTTAAAAATAATATAAAATTTTAAAAACAAAAAATATATTATTTTTCACTGAAAATATTTTGTAAAATAAAAAAAAGTTAAAAAGGGAGGGTTTTTAATTTTAAATGAATAAAACCTATTTCAAACCTATATAATAAAAAATACTTTTTAATTAATTTTTAAATATCAAATAGAAAAAATTGGCTTAATACATATTCGGTACCTAAGTTTGACATTTTTTTTCGAATATAGTACTTGTATTATTTTTTGTTTAATGTGGTACATGTATTTTGCAAAATTCATACATTTTGTACATAAAGTTAACTTCTTAGTGTTTATTTTGGGTTTTATAGTTGATGTGGTGTAAATTCATAATTAAATAATAATATTATCAATTAAATTTCATCAAATCAACCCTAAAACCCTCCAAAAATCAAAGTTGTCATATTGTATGTAACAAATTAAACACAAAATTAAATAAAATCACAGTTAACACTAAATTTATTTTATTAACAAAATAATAAGAATTCAAACTTAATAATAGTAGCAATTAACTTTAATCATATCAAATCAATACCCAATTAAATACTAAAAGGTCAACATTGTTACGTTTGGGTACCAAAATATATAACGTTTGCTAAATACATGTACCACATTAGACTAAAAATAATATAAATGTCACATTAGAAAAAAGAAAGTGTCAAACTTGGGGACCAAATAACATGGGGCTAATAAAATTTTTGGCCCATGAACTTTGCACCACGTCCGCTTTGCTATTTGTACTTTTTTGTGCATTTTGGCATTTTAAGATTGTGCCACATCTATCACTTGAAAAAGTAAAAAAAATTATACTAATTTCCAAGTGATGGTGTGATATAATCTCAGAGTATCACATTCAGTGTTTTAATAATTGAATCGATGGTTGAACAAATCAGACATTGGTTCTCGATTCAACCAGTTCGACCGTCGAACCAATAATAATTGAATAAATAATTAAAATTTCATAAAAAAATCTTTTAAAAAATTATTAAACCGGTTCATCAATCGATTTTTGTCCTAATTTTTTTATTTTTACCAATTTCAAGCAGTTTTCGAGTAAATTGGCTTCATTTTTTTCGGACTGTTAAATCAATCGATTCTTAATTCTTTTTATCCTATCTTATTATAGTAACATTGGTCACATCATTAAACCTTAATATAATCCAAATTGAAGGACTAAAATAAATTTAATTTTCAAATTAAAAAATTAAAATAGAAAGAAAATAAACTCACAAAAATTATATTATGTCAACAATATAATAAGCCTAACAAAAATTGAGAAGTGAATGGCACATGAAAACTTTGACTTGAAAACCAAAAGGTACTTTTATTGTTTTCCATGTGTTAGGTGTATGAGAAAAGGATAATAGAAGCAAAGTAAGGAGTTGCATAAGGGAAAGGCAATGGGGGGTTGGAGATGATGAAGTCACACTATTTGACTTTCCCCTCCATAGCTCCCATTAAATATCCCAATTCATATACAGTCAATAAAATCTTTGAACATCTATTCCCTTTTGATTTTGGGTAAATTACTTGAAATTAGTAAAAGTAAAAGTAAAAAAATTCATAATTGAATAAATTGAACTAGTTTAATATATAATTTTAATTTTTATGAATTTTTAGTAATTTATTTTACTATTGTTAGTTTAACGGTCGAACTGGTTGAATCATGAATCATTGATCTAACTCGTTCAATTATTTGTCTTGTTATTAAAACTCTGAATATGATACTCTGATATTGTATCACATCATCACCTTGAATTTTATATGAAAAATTTAATTTTCAAGTGATAATATGGTACAATTTCGAAGTACTACATGTATAGACGTCAAATTTTTATATTTTTTAAGTTCAGACTTCAAAATTGACTTAATTATCAAGTTTAAGTGCTAAAATGAAAAAAAAAATACTAATATAAACTTAATTATCAAGTTTAGAGAAAAAATTATATAATTTTTTTTAATTATTTAGTTGGTGTATATCACAACAATAACCTTGGTGAGTGAATGTGGGGACACATAGAGTACAAATTATCAACTAATCTAGATACCCTTCTAATTTTGTTTTTTTCTTTTTTTTTAATTTGAGGGTTGAAATTCTTCTATGAAATATTACAAATTAATATTTTAAGATAAAGTCGAGTTTTTATTTTCATTGATTCATACAAACATTTTTTTTTATAAAATGATATTCATATATATATATAATAAATTTGTGATTAACTTTGTCGGAGTTTGGTAGACATAGTTAGCAGTAGGTAGTGACTTTGGCCCTTCCTTAGCTACGGGGTAAAATGATAATTTTAGTTCATTGTAGTTACGAATTATTTAATTTAAGTATATTTAAGCTTTTTTTTAACATTTGCCCCCTCAAACTTTTAAATTTTTATTTTGGTGCCCCTAATATCATACTCCTGACTTTGTTTCTGGAGACTGACATGATACTTTTTGTGATTCCAATTCACTATACAATCTTGTTTAAAACTCGGTGAGAATGTTAATAGTAGAATGTTGTATTGTAAAATGGACTCCTCCTCCTCCCTAATTTGTTGAAGGAAACTATGATGCCTCCAACTGTTCGATGAATTTGGCATAGGAGGTGTCTTTCGAAATCGTTGTGGAAAGGGGATTGATGGTTAGGTTGAGGTTGAGGTTGTTGATATTGGATCAATTGAGAGCTCTGTGACAATTCCTCTTCCCCCATGCTTATTTACACACAAAAGAAAAAGGGTGGATCAAAATTATTATTGAATCTGATTGTCGGAATGTTATCGACCATGTTAAATTAGCTTTATCATATGAGTCTTCAAATAGTTATTCCGTTGAAAACTCATCCTCTTGTTTTTTTTTCTTTTGTTGTAATAGAAGGAAACAAGGTAACGGATTGGATTGCTAAATATGTTAGATCTAGTTGTATTCTTAATGATTAGGTTTTGAGCCCTCGAACGAGCTTATTTCACTCATTGCTTTGTAGAGTCTCTATGCAATACTAGATTGCAAAATGTTTTAAAAGAAAAAACTTGATTTCATTCAAAATATCAATAGTTTTAACAGTGGCGGATCTTGGGACTAGACTTTAAGGTGCCTAACTAAAAATTTCAAAAAATTTAGAAGTTTAATGAGATGTTTTCAAAACATTGGGGTTTTAATTAAAATTTTTAAAAAACGTGAGAGATTAATGAGAATTTCAAAAAAAAAATGAAAAAGAAAAGAAGAGGCTAATTAAGATTTTCAAAAAATTAAAAGTCAATGAAAATTTTCAAAAATTTTAGGGACCAAATTAAAAATTTTTAACAAATTTCAAGGAAAAAAAAAGAAAATTTCCAAAATTTTTTTGAGGCCCTTGGCCTCTTACGGTCTTGTTAATGTCCATGAAAAACCATGATGGTGTTTTTTAACGTAATGAGATGTTCACAGTAGGGATTAATTTGGTCTCCCTTAGTTGAAAGGTATAAACTTTTTCGAGCTTGCTTATAAATTAAATAACTCAATTTAATCCCTTTTATTTCTTTAATTAAACGAAATAAATTCATTTTTAGCCCCTTCAAGAAATTAATAATTCAATTTAACCCAAATTGAAAAATTATAAGACAACATACATAGCTTAAAGGGTGGTGTGGATCTCTCATTTTTACCAACAAATATTTACATTTCAAATCAAAATGTACATTGTAATTCCCATGCAAAATACTGCGATGAGTCTCTTACCACAATCGATAATCTTGCCCGATAATATTATTTTGTGTCACGTATATTTATAATTACTTATTTAGCCCGTCATAGATTAATAATAAAAATGCACGCGAAAATAAAAAACACCACTTCTATAACAACATCTATACTACATGATTTGTTTCTTTATCTTCCACGAGAACAAGTTTCTCCTCTATTTTCACCTCAGCACTACAACCACGTTAGAATCATTTAAAAGCACTGTGATCAGTTGTGTTCTTAATGTTATGTCCTAAAGATTATGCATGGGTATATACACACTCATTTAATACTTGGTAAACATTATCTTAGTACAAATGTTAATGACATGTTGTGAATATGAGACATGAAAGATATTATTCTATCTAATATATGCAAAGTTTTATGTCGGTTTTATTAATAAAAGTAAAATGAAAAAAATATCCTTAAGAATATAAATTATTTCGATCCTTAAAAAGAATTTCTGGCTTCGTCCTTGCTTAGCAGCCATGTAACTAAAAATGAAATTGTAATGAAATTAAATTTAACAAAATAATTTTAACAGTGTTAATAGTTCGATCTAAATTTTAAAAATTAAAAAGTAAAAAAACTAAATTCTTAAAAATAAAAATATTGAGACTAAATTCTAAATTTATAAAAAGTAAAGGGACTTATAACATATTTTAACATTAGAAAATAGAGCCAAATTTGAAAAATTTTCTCACCCAAAAAAAATATTGAAAAATTGGAAATTTTATTTAAATTAATTTTACGAATTTAATATTTTTATCCCCACTCAGCTGGAACGCGCACTGTTCTTCCCCCTCCGTTTTTCAAAAATTTCACTTGCTTACTGCACCTTCCCTTCCACTCTTTCCCACCATGCTCCTCCGCCGTCATCACCACCACCGTCTCTTCCGCCTCCGTCTCCTTCTCCTCCACCACCACCACCATCAATTCCAGTCCTTTTCCACTCTCACCATCCCACTTTCCCACCCAACCTACATAATCTGGTCCTCCAACACCTCCCTCGGAAAAACCCTAGTTTCCACCGGCCTTTCCTCCTCCTTCCTCCTATCCCCCTCCTCCTCCTCCAAAAAATTTCTTTACCTCAAACCTCTCCAAACCGGCTTCCCCTCCGACTCCGATTCCCGCTTCCTCTTTCAAAAACTCTCTTCTCTTTCTCTCAGCCGCAATCTCCCCCTCTTTTCCTCCCATTCTGTTCTCCTCTCTTCCCTCCCAGCTGCCAAATCGTTTAAGCCAAATGAATTCTCTTTAAATGAGTCGCGGGAGATGTGTGAATTGGGGTTTTATGAGGAAAAGAAGGTTTTGGAAGCGGGAAGGGTGGCTCCGGAGCTTGTTTCGGAGACGATATATGCTTGGGAGGGCGCATTGTCTCCACATTTTGCTGCAGAAAGGGAAGGCGGAGCGGTGGAGGATTCTGAACTGGTTAAGAGGTTGGAGACACGTTTGAAGGAAGGATTGTTGGAAGGTGGTGTTGAGAGGGGAAAGTTGGATGGGTTTTGTGTGGTGGAGACTGCCGGTGGGGTTGCCAGTCCTGGACCCTCTGGGACGCTTCAATGTGATCTTTATCGGTAACTGTTTTATTTCTTCTCTAATGCTTCTTATTCATTTCCTTTGATCCTGTTTGCCTATTTTTGCACTGAAAATGGAGAGACAATGGGATGATAAGATTATAGTACATTTATAAACAAAAAAGATAGAAATTTCATTTTAGTATGAAATTTAAATATTTTAATTAAATTTAAAAATAAAATATTCACACATGAAAGGAACACCCTTTTTTTTTCTTTCCTTTTATATTTTAAAACTTATATATTCTTCCACTTACATGCGTGAGTGTGATATAATCTAGATTTCACATGTTAAAATTCGTGTTCCTTTTTAGTTATTTATTCCTTTTTAGTCAATCGTAAATTTTACACTAACAACAAAAGAAACAAGCAACAGTACCTGCTTTCATCTTGTGTTCAGGTACTTTCAGGATTCCCAACTGATTGGAAATTTTCCTATTCTATGATTATGTACAATTATTTAAGTCAATTTAATTGTTTCCTTAAACAAAATTAAGGGTTATGCTCTGATGGGGTCTTTATTAGTATGTGGGTTATTCTTTTCTTATGCTTGCATTGTTTCCGTTGGTGTTGTGTTCTAATGCAACTATTCTTTTTTGGTTCTTAGTTGATTGGAATTAACTAATTTAATATCGGCTTAATTGTGAATTTCATCTCTTTACTTTATAAAAATTGAGAAGTTTGTCATTCTACTTTAATTTGTCAGTACTTTAAGAAAACTAAGAATTTAGGCCAGTTATTCATAAACACAACACATGTAGTTGAAGGGTAGTTTTTTCTAACTTATCGCATATAAATTATTGAATTGCTAAAATTTTACTAATTTCTTGCATATAAATTTCAGAATTGTTGATTTTCAGGTTTGCCATTTAATGACAAGGTTTAATAGTGTTTACCCAATTAGACTAACTTTTCAATTTTAGTGAAGTACGAGGATCCAATTCTGACAAATAGAAGTAGAGGGACTAATTTCTCAATTTTTGTAAAGGAAAGGCATGGAATTCATAATTAGACCTTTAATGTCTTTTAGAATGTTTTGTCATTTTCAAAATTACCGTTGGCAGTTTGTATTTTATTGTGAACTTAAGAATCATCGCTGAAAGTTTAGCAAATCATAGTTTTTATGTTTTGTTGGAAACTAAGATCATATATTTTGGTTGATGTCTGTAAATGCTAACTTTTTTTGCTTATATAATCTATCCTGATGCCCTTTTTATTAAATGTGTAACCAGGCCCTTGCGCTTTCCTGGTGTTCTTGTTGGAGATGGCCGGTTGGGTGGTATATCTGGAACTATTTCAGCTTATGAGAGTTTGAAACTAAGAGGTTATGATGTTGTTGCTATTGTTATTGAAGATCACGGCCTTATAAATGAAATACCATTAAAGTCATATTTGCGTAGTAGGTAGGTAAGTTTTTTTAACCATCTTTTTTTGTTTTCATTGGGGTCTCGATCCTTTACTTTTTCTGTTTGTCCTCAGTAGAAGCTTTTGGGGCAATATCACCCTTGGCCATGCTATATAATGGGTTATTAACTTATTATTTTATTCTTTCCAGAGTGCCTGTGTTTGTACTGCCACCCATTCCACAAGATCCATCAAATGATCTAATGGAATGGTTTGATGAATCTTGCAATGTATTTAATTCTTTGAAAGACATAATGCTGGAAGCTTATTTAGAAAGAATGCGGAGACTTAATGAAATGCCGAGAAAAGCTGGAGATGTTTTCTGGTGGCCATTTACTCAGCACAAACTTGTACCACCTTCTACTGTTACAGTCATTGATTCACGCTGTGGTGAAAACTTTTCAGTGTACAAGGTTTGTGTATTTCAAATAATATAAGATGAACAATAGCCTAGCTCACTTCTATCTTCTGTTTTATACTCTACTTTTACAATATTGCATACCAAGTTCTTTTTGTCTTTCGTTCTAAATGTTAGTTGTCAGGTTTTGATGTAAAAATTAATTAGCTGTCTTTATTTCTACATTAAATTACAGGTTCAGAACAAAGAGTACATAACTCAACAATTTGATGCCTGTGCTAGTTGGTGGACTCAAGGACCTGATGCAACTTTACAGGTCATCTTTATGTTTTCTACTCTCTTTCTGCTCCTCTCTCTTTTTCTCTGATGGTCTGATCTTTTTTTATTTGTTTGTCTACTTAGTCTAGCCAATTGCAAATGGTTTCAAACGCTGGCCTAACACATGGTTTGTAGCTACATAGCATGTTGCTGAACCTGGGCCTAACAAACTTTATATTGGAATAGAGAGTTTCTTTTTATGCCCTTTTCAGGTTGTCAGGGGGGGCGGGGGCGGTTGGGCTGTTCTTTTGGACAGGACATACTTCTAAAATGCTTAAAGATTTTGACATAGAGAACTCAATGCAATTATCTGTCTTTTGGACAGGACTATGGAACAAAGTTTCTTACTCTCTTACTAGTGGCTTAATCTGCTTTGTAGTTTAGTTGCAAATTGATATTGGGATTTTGACATCCAGGGGCACCCTTAAATAGGTTTGTGGAACTATTTATTATGGCAATGGACAAAATGGGAGATACAAGGAGCTGAGCATCAAATTATACTACTTGAAAGCTATAATTGGGAAGTTTTAGGCACTTGGTGGATAGTTGAATTACATGTTAAGATTTAACAGTTTTGTTTGATTGATAAGAAAAAAAAGTGGTATCACTGTTTATAATTTTCAATTGCTGAGATTGTTTTCCCACTTCTATATCTACGTTGCAGTTGACAGCTCTTTGCAGATATAGTGTTAGTTTTGATCCAGCCTATAAATTGAAACTTTTCCACCACATATTCATCTCAAGATACAGAATGCTCAAAAGTAGGCATTATGTATGAATACTGAAAAACTCATGTTGACATATCCATATTTAATTCTTAAAGTTCATTATCAGCATGTTTTTGCTGATATGGAGATATGACTGTTCAAGGATCCTCCAAATACATGGAAAAACTTAGAAAAGTTGAACAACTCGTACTAGACACATTCTTGTATCCAACACTAACACCTGAGCTTGAGTAACATAGCTTGACTCTTTCGCATTGCCATGAGGTATAATTTACTTTACCTACTTTGCAGCTGTCAGTTGTCTGAATTTTTTTTAATGCGGTAATTCATTTAGGTGGTTTCAGACTGAACTTGCAAGAGACATGGGTTATGCTGCTGCACGATTTGGGCATGTAATGTTCCCTGAGAATGTTTATGAGCCAGCTTTAGAATGTGCAGAGCTTTTGCTTGATGGTGTGGGGAAAGGTACGTATTCTGTTTCTCTTTAGATATATATTAGCTTTGATTCTCGTCTCATTGATTCTTGGTTCATCTGAGAACATTGACTGTCACTTTCCACATTCTTTTCTTGGAAAAATGAAAACAATAACATAAAGGAAAAAGCTGATGATGGCTGTCAATATTGATCCTTTTGTAAAGAGCTCATTTTTGTTAAATTCTTTTCTTCGGTTTGATAAAGGAATGAGAATATGGTCCATGGATGATTTATATCTCTTTTATTATGTTTGAATACTAGTTTTTTTAATTTAATTGCAATAAATTATTAGGAGTTAGGATTCTTTTGTGTAGGTTGGGCCACTCGGGTGTACTTTTCAGATAATGGTTCTACAGCAATTGAAATTGCTCTGAAGATGGCATTTCGAAAGTTTTCTTCTGATCATGGAATTTTACCAGAGTTATTGAAGAATAACCCAACAGAAAGTTGTACCGAACTAATGGTGGGCCTTTTCTATCTTTTGGTGCCTTAACTACATATTTCATTCATTTTTCCAATAGCTAATGTTAAAATAGCTTGTAACATGCAGAGTGAAATAATATTTTTATCCCTCTGAATATATTTTAGTTCATGTCTTGAACATTCTCCCCTTCTCTTCCCTATCGTATATTTTTTATTTCTCTTGGTTTGCTGCTTGTAGGGCCTTCTATTAATGCTTATATATTTTTAAAAAGTTTGAGGTTCATGATAGACAATGTAAAATGCCCTTGTCTAAATTAAAAAATTTAAAATATTAGAATGGGAATTCTCTAGTTGAAAAGGATTATTTGGCTGATTCTAAGCACAATGGGAGGTGAATTTGTTTGTTATAAAACGGGAGTATTCATTGTGGTTGTGTTCCTTTTTTGTTTTTGAACTCTTAAGTACTGCATTTTTGCATGAATGTGCACACAATATGTGCCCATGCACGAGTTTATGCGTCTGGATCTGTCAATATGGTTTGTATCTGTTGTATGCATTGCATGCATGTGCCATGTACATTTTGCCTACATTCATATGTCTGTCCATATGTGGGTATCTATGCATTCATGAGTGCATTGTCAATTGATAAACTCAATTGCAGAAGCAACTGAACAACAAGAAGAATCTGGGGTTATGTTATAAGTGCCTGTTTATGTTTAGCAATCATTTGGAAAAAACAGTGGCTATATTGTTCTTCACCACAGCTGTATTTTCAATGCATTCTTGCATGTGATGCTGAAACTTTTGCAAGCAAGGGCTAAAAAAATGTTTGGACAGCTCTTAATCTTTTCAAAGTGCTTCATGTAGCTTGATGGTAATTCTTTTGGCAATAGCTGCATTCTGTAGTTATATGTAAAACACAGCTTTTCCACTACATGGAGTCAGTTATGTGAGTCAACTATATTTTTGTTCTATATTTAGGATCTTATCTTGAGTGAGACTAGTAACATCAAGGTTTTTCCATCAAATCACATGTTCTTTACACGTAAAATGTACAAGAGTTACATTATTTTTTCTTGTTGCAGAAATAGTAACCAAAATGGCCTCTTTATTTCAGGTCCTAGCTCTTAAGGGATCTTATCATGGTGATACTTTAGGTGCAATGGAAGCACAGGCTCCATCGTCTTTTACTGGATTTTTGCAGCAGCCATGGTATGGATTATTCATTCATGAATGCATTATTCTTTAAGAAGATTACTTCCGTTGTCTGAATCTTTAATTCTTCCTTAGATTGTGTGGATTTGATGTATTGTATTTTGACAAATGGTGCAAGGGAAT
This sequence comes from Gossypium hirsutum, assembly GCF_007990345.1. NCBI lineage: Eukaryota > Viridiplantae > Streptophyta > Magnoliopsida > Malvales > Malvaceae > Gossypium > Gossypium hirsutum. The sequence continues at coordinate 109,506,586 of NC_053436.1, forward strand.
TTATTGAAGTATTGTATTTTGATGGGTGATGCAGGGGAATTTATCTTATCATAGGATTACATGACTGCAAAGTCACATTTAGGATATTCCTTGTTCCCTATGATGTGTGGATTAAAGTATGTTTTTCAGAATTACATTTTATTACTTTAGCTAAGAATAAGATGAGATTAATTGGTGAGAGTCACTGTCTGTTTTAATCTCTAACTAGTGAAAAAGCTACTCCCATTTCCATACTCTCTCTGACAGAGAGTTGGCTAATAATAATACTTAAGGGTGGAAAGATATGATCTATTTTAATCTTTTAAGTTTGCGGCAAAGACCAGGCAGAAAATGTCCATTTAATTTCTGTGTATGCATGCATGTCTGACTCCCTGAACTTGAATTGAAGTTCCAGACTTCTAGTACCTGTTCATGCTTGGACCATTTTTCTGTTGAAACCTATATGGCCATTTTAGTTTTTGAGACTTTGCATTCAGAATGTCAATATTGCACATTTGCTGACACTGCAAGAAGGCAGTGAACCACACGGGAATAGATTTGAACTAGATGCACTCAAAAAGTGAATATTGCATATTTACAAACATTCCTTATGTATCTCCCAAAATTCAGTTTATTGATTTTAGCAATTTCTTTAAAATGGTTACAATAGATCCTCTAAACTTTGAGACCAGTGATATAACACTTGTGAACTACTGCATAGAATTAAGTCAATATAACACTTGCAAACTAATGCAGCTAAAGAAGTAATATTCTGAATTCAACAGGTATACAGGAAGAGGGCTTTTTCTAGACCCTCCAACTGTGTTTATGCATAATGGCAAATGGACTGTTTCACTTCCTGAAGTGTTTCATTCTGCAACTCTGAAACCAGAAGATACTAGTAAGTTAACTTGGTCCCTCACACCCATTTCCCTTACCTTAAAAAAAAAGGTGGGGGTGGGAAGTGTTTATCATCATCATAATTTCTAAGGTATTATTTTCTCATATATTTGTGGTTGTGGCAGCCTTCAGGTCTCGTGATGAAATATTTCTTAAGAGCAGGGACGAATCAAATCTTGCTGGCTTGTACTCATTGTATGTTTCTCAGCAATTATCTCAGTATTCAACATTATCTGAGACTAATAAGCAAATAGGAGCCTTAATTATGGAACCAAGTAAGAACTAAATTTCTTTAATTTTATTATTTGACAGTATTACTTTTTGCATGACTAGGTTTTATTTTCTCATGAGTTTGGAATTAAAGTTCCATTTTTATCTATACAACTACTGTTTTGAACTATAGTAACTGTCTGTTCTGTATACTGTCACGTAGTCTCAAATAAATTTCACCGATTCTAGGAAGTGATCCAGATCAGAAATGTTGTTTTTGACTGGCTTGGATGTTTCTAATAGATGATTGTGGCTAACCTTATTCTGCAAACCCCTGTTCCTTTCTTTTTACTTGAAAGCTTCTTGCTACACTTCCACTTGCTTGTATCGACTTCTGGATTGCTCCTAAGAGAATTGCTAAATTGTTTATGTGATGTTTAACCTCATCTGGTGGATGGATTATTTTATAGTTATCCAAGGTGCTGGAGGAATGCACATGGTTGATCCACTTTTCCAGCGGATGCTTGTCAATGAGTGTCGGCACTGTAGAATTCCAGTAATCTTTGATGAGGTTTTTACAGGTTTCTGGCGTTTAGGAGTAGAGGTTTGTTGCTTTTAATAGGATTTGTCAGTTCTTTTTCATTGGAAAATTATTTTGCTGAGATTTATTGGAAGTTCTCTAATCTTTATTTCGTGGCAGTCTGCAGCAGAACTGCTTGGTTGTGTACCAGATATAGCTTGCTTTGCAAAGCTAATGACTGGAGGGATCATCCCATTAGCTGCCACAATGGCAACCGATGCTATATTTGATTCATTCACCGGAGATTCAAAGGTGTTATATTGTTATTCATTGTCTTTAGAACTATTGTTTGGAATTTTTGTACTTTGCGGATTCAGATTGTTTCTTGTGGGAGAAACACTAGTTGTATTTCAAGGCACCTGCATTTATCCATAATCCATCTATTTATTTGCATTTTAAAAAATAAATAAATTACTTACATATATGTGGTTTGCTGCTTTCAGCTTAAAGCTCTTTTGCACGGACATTCATATTCTGCACATGCAATGGGGTGCACAGCAGCTGCCAAATCTATTAAATGGTTCAAAGATCCAAATACAAACCTTAACATCACATCTGAAAAATCTCAGAAAATGTTGCTTAGGGAGGTATGTTAAACTTCTACTTTTCCCTTTTTACAATTTTAGTTTCCATACCTTTCTCTATTCTAAGACGAGAACTTGAGGTGTAAAACTTTCCAACAGGGTAGAATGTTATGCTATCCTCTTCTGGTTGGCAGTTCATATTAGCTGTCTTTTACTCTATTGATTTTATAAGGCTTTTAAATGACATCTTTCTTTTGGTTTTTTCCCCAAAGAAACAAGAAGGATCCAGTCTTGGATAAATCAATCCGGTTAAACTGAAATCAAATTTTCTTAAAAAATTAAAGTTTATAGCAACGATTTTATTCCAACTGCCTGTCATGAAAATACACAGACACATTGCTGTTTCCTAATTATATGCTCTCACACTTCAATTCCTGCAGTTATGGGATGCAGAACTTGTGCAACAATTCTCATCACATCCTTCTATCTCAAGGGTGGTCACATTAGGAACTCTTTTTGCGTTAGAACTACAAGCAGATGAGTCTGACGCAGGGTATATTTACTTCTTTCTCTGTCATATAGTTCTCTGGAACCACCATCCTACTTGTCTACCTTCTATTTCTTTAAGACTGGTAATTTTTTCTGTCAAATGCTTCAAACCTTTTGAATGCAGAACTGTTTTCTATGAAAGGCAATACCTTAATCCATCATGTACACGTGACAGTACTGCAATAGCAGTATAAGAAATAAATGAAACGTGCAATTAGTGACCAACAATAGTCCAAAAGATTTTTTTCCCTAGTAAATGAAGACCATCCTGGAAAACTCAAATTTATGACATTGATGATTGAGTGGTATGCTGAGCCTTCGGACCTACTTGAGTTCGATTGGCAAGTCTCAAAGTTCCTTGATCTATGGCGTGCTGATCCTTTTTTTTTTTATAACAGGTATGCATCTCTATATGCAAGGTCTCTGGTTCAGATGCTCCGGGAGGATTGTATCTACACCCGACCCTTAGGAAATGTCATCTATGTCATGTGTGGTCCTTGCACATCCCCAAAAATGTGCACTCTACAACTCCTCAAACTTTACACAAAGCTTGAAGAGTTCACCCTAGTCAAAACAAAGATGAATATCATTTAACTGGTATCCTACTTTTCTCTCTTTTTTTCCTTTGCTCTATGTAGGCCTTTCTTATTATGAATTTATGATTACCAAGTGAACTTTTTCTCTAATTTGGAAAAAAGCCATTTTGGGTTAGATGAATTTGGTCTGACACATTCTGTTGATGTTATTAATATTTTGATATGATGATATTTATCCCATTAATGGTCCCATTTGAGCCTTCGTATTCGTACATTTTAATGTAAGTGTCAAATCTTTTCATTGTCAATAAAAACTTTTTACGAAGTTAGTGGATGACATATATCTTTGGGTAAATCCAAGGGCGTTTTGGTAGTTTAACTTAAAAAAATTACAAAATGATCACTAATTATTTAAAGTTTTCATTTAAGTTGCTTAAGTTTTTAAAATTGTTGTTGCATAGTATTTTTTATTTGTCTGCTTGCATTTATTAAAAGTTATTTTTTTCCTTTTCTTTCTACAGTTTAATTTTCTTGTAAAATAGTTTTAAACTTCATAAATTTACGAATCAAAATTTCAATAGTTTTGTTTTTCAATTTTCGATATTGATCATCATATTGACTTGAATCTAAATTATGTTTTACTTGTTGATGGTATTGATTTATTGTATTAATCATTGAATTGTCACTAGGAGTTTATTACTTGGATTTTAAAAAAAAAAACATCTTAATGACTTGAATAAAAAATTTTAAATAATTTAATGACTTAAATAAAAAAATTTAATAGTTTAATGATTAATTTATAATTTTTTAAAATTAAGTGAATAAAGTTAATTTAATTTTAGGGATGATAAAGAGTTCATATATGTAATTCGAGCTATTCAAGGAAGTAACTTTGCCACTTTGAACTCTACTTTAATTAGGCGAATTTAGAGTATGCTATTTCAGGTGAACTAATAGGTTTTGCGCTATATTCTCAGAGAACAAAATGAAGCTGACGATTACATGGCAAAAGAAGGGCTATCTTTTAGAATTGATCTGTAATTTTTTGATACTCCTCTTAGGGTTTCGAATTTTTTAGATTTGCACCAGTTTAAAGCTCTTTTCTCAAGTGTGTTGGATGTAACTAATTAGCTATTCATTTTTTGTTTTTCACCAAAAAAAAAATATCATAGAGTTGGATGTCAGCCAAAAATATTTTCAAAAATGTAAATTTATAAATGTGTTACCACATAATTCAATTTAATTTTTTTAACTCAAATTCAAACTTAATTAAATCTAATATAAATAAACACCAATCTTTTATTTTTTGTCAAAATTGACTATCAAATAGGGGTGTGTAAATTTCGGATAAAGCTGAATTAATTCGGTTGGGGGTTGATTAATAATTTTTTAAAAGTTAGATTAACGATTAATTCAGTTCAAAATTGGTTGGTTAATTGAATCAATTGAATTTAATAAATAATATTATAATATATTTATTCGGTTGGGGATCGGTTGGTTCAGTTAATTTTTTAGAAGTATAAATTAATTGGCCAGTTAATTTTTATATGTTTTATATTTGTTTTAACAAAAAAAATAAAAAAATATATAAAAATTTTAGTTAATTTGATTAACTGATTGAATTAACTAAGAAGGTTTAATTTAGTTAACCATTAAAGATTTAAAAGAATTGATTAATTTAATTAATGGTAGTTTGAATTATTAACAGATTCAACACTAAAAAAACAAAAAAAAAATTCAATTGGGAATATATTCTTTTGAGCATTGTTCTTTTTGTGGTTTTAAGGAACAAAAATATATTTATAGAGTGGTAAGGTGACTCTGTAAGCCTGTAACGTCGCTTGCAAATCTTACAATTTGGACGGCTCAGAAAATGACATGTGTCCTACCAAAACCACTTACTCCCGCTACAATGACTATTGGATATCTAAAAACTGACGTGGTTGACTCATCATCCGACAAACATCCAAATTCCAATCCACTAGCAAAAATCCCCTGCATCAGTATCCACCCTAAAACTTCCTTTCACCAAATCCCTCACTCGCCCGCCCTCAGTTTTACGTTAACCGTCATCGCATTACCCTGAATCTTGGTATACAAGATTATTCTCCTCATCACTTTTTGTCTGCTAAGATACTAAAAGGCAAAAAAAAGCACAAATACACAATCACTCACTGCAAAAGGATTTTCTCTCAGATTTTTCTTTCCTTTTTAAAAAAAAAAAAATCTCTGTTTATTAATTGTTCGTTTAAGAGTAAGAACCGAAATTTTTTTGTTTTTTTTTTAAATTCTTTCAGTTTATTTTATCATTCTTTTTCTCTGTTTAAAAAGGAAGATTAGATAATGATTTTTATTTTTGATTAGTGAATTAGAAGTTTTCATTTGAATCGGTGATTTTGATTTTGTTATGATTGCAGATCTGATACTTAGAGAATGCAAAGGCAAACGCGGTATATGACGAGGACTAATAGTATGGTTAGAGGGAAACGGAGTTTGGAAGGAGATGAAGACCAGCAGCCGGAGCCAAAACGTCCTGCTTTAGCTAGGTATTATCGGCACGCTTTCCTTCGCTTGCTTGGATTTGTGTTGTGTGTTATCCTAGTTGTTGACTTTTATATTTTTTGTTCATCAAAGAAGGAAAAAGAAGGAAGGCAAAAAGTGCGGTTGGATATGAAAGACAATAGTATTTCTGGATAACTAAAAGTAAAAATTGTTTTTCAATAATTGTATGACTTTGAATTCTTTTGTAAAACTTGTATGTTAATTTTAGTTATATGTTTGTTCGTTTTCAGTCAACTGGCGAAAGCAAAAAAAATATATATTTTTTGTATTCTGCTTAGTGAAATTTTCAACGCGTAAGGATTTTGATTCTGTTGACACAATGGAGGAGTTTAAAATCTTAATATTATGGTTAAGAAATGATGGGGGTCTTCTCTTTCTATATGGTTGGCCTAGTGTTTTTTTTTCTCAAAAATTTACGTGTATATGTTATGCAGTGTGATTGTTGAAGCTCTTAAGGTGGACAGCTTGCAGAAACTTTGTTCATCTTTGGAACCCATCCTTCGTAGAGTTGTAAGACCTATTTCCTACTCCTTGCAATCAATTCTCTTGTTGTGGAGGTTTTATTAAGGTCTACGTGCCATCAATGAATCTTCTTTCTTTTTATTCTTTTGGTATAGGTTTGAATAGTGCAATTGTCTTATATGCAAATTTAAAGACTGTTAAATTGTATGGCGATGTTATTGGGAAGCATTGTTCTTCTGCTGATTGGAGTTTTACTTCTGAAATAGAGCCTTGCATGTATTGCAGATATATGTTTACACTTAGACATGCATCTACTGTGCTTTTACACCTGGTTACCTGTTTGTGTACACTACACAACCAAATTTTTCTTAAAATGTATGGACATCATCATTATTGAAGGTTTCGATTTCTTATGAGACTGGAGTAAATCCTGTACATTTCTGTGATTTGAATGAAGAATGCTGATTGTCGTGTGTAACTTGTTCATATGTTTTCTCGTAGACGCTACGTGCTACATATAAGACTTTCCTCCTTTCATTTTGTTTTTGGAGTATTCCAACTCTCACCTCACTGTTATCTTGTTAGGTTTGGCGGTAGGTCATATGATTAGAATTTGGTGCGATTGGTCATCTGTTGGCACTGTCACAAAATTGCATGATTCTTCAATATATTTTTAGTTAGACTCATAATCCTAGATTAATTATGTTGTGAGATAGATTCATGATTAGATCTTTTAGATGATCTTGTATTACGTTTGGCACCATCTTTAACTATGACCATGCCTTTTAGGATGTTATTGGTTCTTCCTTCTCCAGGGTTCTCTTAAAAGGTTAATTGATGTAAAAAATATTTTAACTTTGACCTTTATTTTTTCAAAGTGATCACTTGTTAACGCTCAGGTGCCCCATGCCCATCTTTGGAGGGTGATTTTGTTTTTCTAGGTTTTTTGCATCCTAGACACTCATGGAAATGGGTATCTGTGGTGCACATCTGTTCTGCATCCATGTAACATATATGCTCAAAGTTTTTGCAAAAATTTTGTTGGATGACGCCAAAATGAGCTTTTTTTGTATTGCATATATGAGATCAATTTAGAATCTCTATTTTAGTGCAATTTAAAGCAAATCTGTTGTGTATTCTGTTATTCTCCCCTTTGGATTATGTTCTTTTCCTCATGTCTCGTATTATGTCTGCAATCGATGTTTTGCAGGTAAGTGAAGAGGTGGAAAGAGCTTTGGCAAAATTAGCCCCCCCTAGGCTTAATGGAAGGTAAATAATTAATGTCTGAGCATATATGGTTGCATAGTTGAATTTTATGTTTGTAATCTCTGGTTTTTTTAAACAAAGAAAGAAAAGAAAATCTGTTAATTATAAGACATGGACAATGATGCATGATAGGTGGTGTTACATCCCTATCAGTTTTGGCTTGGGATTTGTGGTAACCTCAAATCAGCTTGTGCTCCCCCCCCCCTTCCCAATTGCCAATGGGATTGCAATGCTTAACAGCATGGAATCAAATAGGGAATAATCACACCTTACATGACTTAAACAGACTGCTATTTTATTACTATGAGTAGTGACAAGGGTGTCTATCAATGCTAATAGTTTGTGTTTGGTCTTGGCTGATCAAGTAGCCAATATTTAAAGAACATTGTGCATAAAAATTAAAGGGCTGGGATGAAATTCTGAAAGATCTTTAAGTGTTCTTTGGCTTAATTCTTTTCTTGTTTTTGCTTTGTAGGGTTGCATTGGTTAAGAAATTGCTTAATTTTAGATGAACTTAAGCATTATTAATGCAAGAATGCGTGCTTGATGAAAGTCATACAATATGCTTGGTTTTACAATAACTTTTATTAGGTTTTTGGCTGGTTGATAGGTATTAGACTTTCTTGAATAAGGTTGGTCATCTAGTGGAATTGTGTGTAGTTTGTTTTCCTTTGTTGTTTTTTCTTTACAAAGAACCAGCTCTTCTTTAGCATTAAGGTTATATGTTCTCTAGGCAACATCTTTTACTTTTTTCATGTGGAGAATATTCTAATATTTTTGGTTTTCAGGTCTTCTCCAAAATGTCTTGAAGGTCCAGGCGGAGGGAGCTTACAGCTCCGCTTCAGGTCCAGGTTGTCTCTCCCTCTTTACACAGGAGGAAAGGTAGAAGGGGAGCAGGGTGCTGCTATCCATATTGTTCTAGTTGACTCCAACACTGGGCATGTTGTAACAACCGGACCTGAAGCCTCTATGAAGCTAGATGTTGTGGTGCTTGAAGGTGATTTTACCAATGAGGATGATGAAGATTGGACACAGGAGGAATTTGATAGCCATTTGGTAAAAGAGCGTCCTGGAAAAAGACCACTGCTGACGGGTGACTTGCAAGTGACCCTGAAAGAGGGGGTTGGAACACTAGGAGACCTCACTTTTACTGACAATTCAAGTTGGATAAGAAGCAGGAAATTCAGGCTTGGCTTGAAGGTTGTTTCTGGATACTGTGAGGGTATACGTGTACGGGAAGCTAAGACAGAGGCTTTTACTGTCAAGGATCACAGAGGGGAATGTGAGTTCATACTTTTTACTATATCTATTTCATTTGTGGATTTTTTTGAAAAATTTTTACTTGCTTGACAGTGTATAAGAAGCACTACCCACCTTCACTGAATGATGAAGTATGGAGATTGGAAAAGATTGGGAAAGATGGGTCATTTCACAAGAGGCTTAGCGCTGAAGGAATATTCACTGTTGAAGACTTTTTGCGGCTTGTTGTCAGGGATCAACAAAAGCTACGAAATGTGAGTTTGGATTTTGGTTCTGAAATGAAAAGGCTATTGCTTTATAGTTGATTTCTGATATTTCTATTTCTGCATGTTTGTAGATTCTGGGAAGTGGCATGTCAAATAAGATGTGGGAAGCTCTATTAGATCATGCAAAGACTTGTGTGCTGAGTGGGAAGCTTTATGTTTACTATACTGATGATTTAAGGAACAGTGGTGTTGTTTTCAATAATATCTATGAGTTGAATGGCCTTATTTCTGGGGAACAGTATTTTCCTGCTGATTCTCTATCTGATAGTCAGAAGGTGGGTCTGATATACACTGTTTTCAGTTTCTAATGAACTGCAACATCTACTACACTTCTTTGCTCTTCGAAGGTTACTATGTGGGATGCAGTAGAAGCAATGTTATCTATGCCTTCGAAGATATTTCTTTTTGCAGTGCTTCATATATTTTAGCCCAATTTCATATGAACTATATATAGTTGATATATAATATAATTTTTTGAGCATATTGATTCATCTCATCGGTGTCTGACTTGTATTCAGGTAAGGGTATGGGGATAAACCTTACAAGGACCCCACAAATACATGGAAAATCTTAGAACAAATGAACATACATGTGTCCATGCATAGCTGTATCCCAACATGCATACCCAAATCCAAGTAACATAATATAGGACTGTTCTTTGCAATTTAACTTCGTCTTATGTGCTAATAAACAATCTTTTCCCATTTCAGGTTGTATTATATATAATAATGATCATCTGCTTCGTTTAGAGGTGGTGTATTTTATTTTTATTTGGTCTAAGTAGAGGGGTACTGGCTGGCTGGCTGGAAGGAAGGCCAGCCTAGGACTTATAACCCAAATGAACCAAGAAGAAAGAAAGATGACAAAACTGTGGATTATGTGGATGCTTTTATGGTTTGATAGATTAGGATGCCTTGGATAATAATTTATACATCTAAGGGAGCCTACAGAATAGGTCAGATGTGCATTGATCTAATATAAAATGACAAATCATGCTGAAAGGGATTTGGTTAGGCTGTTCTATGTAGGTTTACTTAACTGCATATCAGTTTGAGATGATGAGTAACCAATAGATAAATGTCAAATTTTCTCTACTATTGTACTGCAGATTTGTTCAGATCAATTAAAAGTAGGAACTAAAGAAATGAATAAGTAAAAAAATTAGTGTTGTATTTTTGTGGGTAATAGATATTATTCTGTGGCACCAAGTAAAATAAAACAATTTAGAAAATGTTGGTAGCTGGAAGGAATGAGTAAAGTTTTCTGAGTGCAGGACAGTATCATTCTGTCTCTGAAAATTCGTTACTTACTGGCAGTTTCTAACTTCAGGCTGGGGCAGCTTGATTTTGATGCTGCTGGCCTGCAGGTTTCAGAGTATGAGGAGGCTGATCTGAGACTTTCTCCTTGTTTCTGGTTTGTCATTTTGGATAATAACCTTCTATTTTCTGGTTCTGCTCTATGGTGGAAGTGGCAGTTTAATTAAGCAGTGCCTGCTGCATGAATTATCATATATGGTTCAGATTCAACTAAATTTCTTTAAATCGATAAATAGAGTCATTGTGAACTTCACTGCTTGATCTTAAATTTAAATTTATCAGATGCCATGGAGTTGCTTTGATTTTCTTCCAAATGTAGTACTTTGCTTTTTTCACCCAATAGGTAGGCCTTGATTGAGTTGTGGCTTGTTCCCAACTGCTGAAGGTTGGGGTCAGCTTTATTTTTATTTTCTTTTTCTATTTTAGTAAAATAGTTTCATTTATTTAACAATAGAAACAAAATTTCTGCAGGTTTATGTAGATTCACTGGTAAAGAAAGCCTATGACAATTGGAATCAAGTCATAGAGTATGATGGCAAGTCACTGTTGAACTTCAAGCAAAATAGGTGGTCAAGTGCCCGGGATGAACTTCAGATAGGTGAACTAGATTACACAAGTGCTGTCGATCATCAGATGCAGTTACCACGGGTGCCAGTTCCAGTTCCTACTGAGCAAGTTCACTCAGGCCTACAAGTTGGAGGTAAGTTTGCAGACTACTGTAAATATGTAGCTTTAAGGAGTTTTCATTTAAGTCATGTATAGCTTTGTTTAACCCAAACTTACACTCATATTCAAACTCGTAAAATCCATATAACTCAGTAATATTTGATTTTGAAGTAAATGTAGAATGTACCATTTCTGATAACAAATATCGTTGGACCGTTTTGTGTTGTACACTATTTCTTATATTAGGGCAATTATTGAGTTAGACACCTAGATACGTAGCAACACTGAACACTTGTAGCTCAAGGATCAGCAACATGGTGCTAGCTGAGATCGTAAATTGGTGGTTTGACCTTTGTCTATTGTTTTAAAATATAATTATAGATAGATACTTCAACATCATGCTGTCATTGAAATTGTTTGAAGGAAGGAATTCTTTGATATCAAAATGACTTTCTTCTAGATAACAATTATTATATAGTGAAATTTGGCTAGTTATAGAGATCCGGTCGATAATGCCTTTCTGTAAACAAGATGTGGTAATGTGTTGCTTAACACCAAATAGTGATGTACCTCGGTGTTGGAAATTATGCCTTTTGTTTGAGCATCTGATACAATTTGTTTCTCGAACACACTGAAGGAAATATATACCTAATTATAATTGTGGCCTTTCTGATGAAACGAAAGTTGCTTTCGTTTTAGTTGGAAATGTCTCATTCTATTATTGTTTGATATCTTAATGTCTTGGTACAGCGTTCAGGTTTATAACCACCTTTTTCCCTTTTCTCAGGGTATAACGATAATCAGTCGACCGGATATTCAGGGCAGTCCCAGATTATGAATCCAAATTCTCATAATCAATTTGGCAACACGCAATTTGTGCCACAAGACCAGCTAATTGACAATTCTCAGCAACCACAAAGCTCAAAAAACGATACCAATGTTGTTGGGCTGGCTCTTGGTCCTCCACAATCATCTATCATAGGATTTCAAAATATTGGTTCTTCAATGCAGCCATCAAATCTTAATCCTTTCAACGATTGGACGAACAACCACGATAAGGGAGTCGAGGACTTTTTATCAGAGGAAGAGATCCGCGTAAGAAGTAATGAAATGCTCGAGAATGAAGAAATGCAGCACCTTCTCCGCCTTTTCAATATGGGAGGTAATGCTTCCATTAATATGACAGAAGACAGTGGGTACGGGTTCCCAAATTACATACCATCCCCAATGCCAAACTTTGTAGACGAAGACCGTTCACGTCCTGGCAAAGCTGTTGTAGGCTGGTTGAAGATTAAGGCCGCAATGAGATGGGGATTCTTTATCCGAAAGAAAGCTGCTGAGAGACGGGCACAGATAGTTGAGCTAGAAGAAGAAGAAGAATAGCTATGAAGTCTATTTTTCATTTTTAAGTGGAAAGGCTCTCATTTCCGACTGGTTTCGGAAGTTGCTAGAACTCCATGAATGCCAGAGAAAAACTAGTGACACCATGGGGAATCTCTTCTTGTACAGTTTCCTGTACAGTAAGCTGTTTCTTTTCAATTCCCTTAGTTATATACTTTCTTTTTTACCTTTGGTTTGTGTACTTGATTATTTGAGTTTCTATTAAGGGGTCCCTTCCCCTCTCTTGCCTTGTTGACCGATTTTTTTTTCTAATGCATTAAGTGTGTGACCAAAGTCGTTCCAGGTATTTATTGTACAAAAAGGCTGTAAGCTATGTGGCCACGGAGATATTTTCCACAATCCAAAGAAAAATCCACCCCACCTCATCATTCGGAGCAGGTTAGTATCCATCGAGCAGTTCAGGTTTTGCCATATTTAGAAAGGCATATATTTAATCTATTGCTTCGCCTAGTGGGGTGGAATCTTGGATCCAGTTGTTCCATTCCTTTCCATGACACTTGCAGTGTCAAGTGGTTTCAAATTGGAATCCATCGGGTTAGTTCGGATTTTAACATCTTTAGAAAAGCATGCATTAGGCCATTGCTTCACCCAATGGGATGGAATCTTGGATCCAGTCGCTTCATTCCTTTTTATGGCACTCGCAGTGTCAAGTGGTTTCGAAGCTTATTTTAGCTCATATGGCTCAATATTTAAAAGAATTTGAATAAAAATATTAATCTTTTAAAAAAAAAACTTTAATAATTGATACATAAGTTCAAATGGTCCCATTCCAAGTTCATATTCCTGTACAGTTATCACGCAACTGATGTATGCTTTAATCGTAGTGACTGACGGACATAAAACAAATGCATTTTTACGTAAATCCAATCATTTGATTCAACTTTCTTCCGAGACTATCCAGAAATAAAAATTGATGTAACAATTTTTCTTGAATAATCTTATTATATATGTTTTGATTATATATTTTTTTCTTATATAATGTTCAGAATTATTTATAATTTTTTCTCAATTCATAAATAAGAGAATAATGTATTTCTACGCAATCAAATTCATATCTTAAATTGACAATAATATTCATATTAATCGGGTTATGATTCAATCGATTGAGCACTTTTAAATTATGTTATAAAATTGTATTTTCATCAAATAAGGAGCAACTACTATAAGTTAAGATTTGTCACTTATATTCCAATTTTCATTGATTCATTCTTATTTTTTAATTATAATATACTTGTTGGGGTACGGACGAAGCATGAAGAATGTTTAGGGTTTTGGTTACGTACGAAGAAGCGAGTAGTAGCAGCAAACAGCCTTAAATTTTAAGTCAAATGGAGTTAAAGCAATTAGTAGATCATTATTATAAAAAAAGAATAATGGACGGTTAGATTTTCATCTCCATCAAGTTCCCAAAATGTTAAAAGTTTATTTTCTTTCTCCTTACGTACTGGTTTTGTTCTTATACCCTAAACCAAGTGCCCCCCATTGGCTCCATGCCCTAATCAACCCAGGCTAAAAACCCAAGAAATTGGGAATTTTAAAGTAAGTTACAAATCTGTAAAGTTACCTGTTAAAAAAAAGTTGTGATGATGTTTGAAAAATGGATTTGGGTAAAAAGAAATTAGACTCATTTAAAATACGGGTTAGATTTAAGTTTCAATATTCTATGTTCAAGAATAGTCTATACATTTTTTTTATGTTTTTATATATTATATACTTTATATCATTATATAAACATTAAAAAAAATTAAAGTTGCATGTATTTAAAATTTTAATAAAATAACTGAATTATTAAATATTAGGTATATATTGTAAGAATAATATGGGTGTGATTAAAATAGGATTGGGTTAGTCATTCGTCAAAATGAGTTTAATAAAAATTTAGATCCAACTTTTCGGGACAAGTCAGTTTTGAGCAAATATATAATGTATTAAAATCATACATAAGCTTGGTCTCGAACCCAGCTCAGCCCATAAACACTTCTAAGCTAGAACTTACTCCTTTAAATGTGAAAAAAAAATTCACATTAATCAATTTCGACCTGAGATTTATTGTCAAGCCATTTGTAATTCTCTGTTCAATCAAAACAACAACTCAATTCTATGTCTAAAATTTATTGATTGGAATTAATTCTATTTAATTGATTCGAGCATTGAAATTCGATTCAACCCAAATATTAATTAAAAAAGATTTCCAAACTCATCTTAATTCGACTCAAGAATAAAAACACCAATTAAATCAATCATTATATGAATTCCACAAAAAGTGCAACACTTTTAGTTCCAATAATACTTGATATAAAAATAAATAAATTCTTATTTTAAAATCTAAACCCCAAAGATAAAAAAGAAATAATTTATATTTCAATGATTTGGTTAACAACCATCTTCACCTTTCCCATTAGCATAATAAAAGTAGACCTCTTTGGTGTAGTCAACTTCACATGTATGCCAGAATAAAAGGTTTGAAAGTCAAATACATACATAAATTCTTATATGTATTATTTTTTGGGGGGTTCAAACTTAGATGTATATAATATACATTGAATCAATCTCAATTTATTACCCTAAAAATGGTAGTTCCTTAGCCGTGAGAAAGGCCTCGATTTGCTCCGGCTACCCGGCCTTCTTGTTCCCGTTTTGGTCCAAGTCTAAGGGTGACTTTAACCTTCATTTTGAGACAAAGTTAAGAAGGACCAAAATTGAAGTTTATGCTATCGTGGCATATTGGTGATAATAAATATTAGGGTAAATCACGTTGAAAGTTATTAAATTATTAGTAAATTTATGTTCTGGTCAATGAATTATTTGAAAGTTTTATTTACGTTATTGGGTTGTTAAAATCGTTGTTGTATGGCTTTCTCTGTTCATACCGTCTGTACCAATTGAAAACTTTCCTTCCCCTTCTATTCTGTAGTTCAATTTTTTTTCATGAAACAATTTTGAATGTCATTAATTTGTGAACTAAAATTCAAACAACTTTCTTCTCTGATCTAAGGTATGTTCTTCTACTTATCGAGGGGTACTAATCCACCATATCAATCGTCAAATCGTCGCTTGGAACTCACTAGATAGACTTTTAAAAAAACTTTAACAACCAAATAATTTAAATAAAAACTTTCAAATAGTTCAGTGACTATTTTGTAATTTTTTGAAGTTGAATGACCAAACATAAATTTACTAATAGTTTACTAACCTTAAGCGTAGTTTACCCTAAATGTTAATATATACACTATTTTAAATCGATATGATAGTCATATCAGATCAGTTCGAAGATTGTTATAAAAATGTTTTATTTATAATTACAACAGGTGCAAGGGTAAAGTAAAAAATCTTCTGTTTTTGTGAATGTTAGCTTTAAATTGTAAAATTTTGATAGAGTTAAAATGTATTTTTACTACTATAGTAATGTAGAATTTTACAGTTTCCTAAAGGATTAAACAATAAAACTTGGAAATTAATTCTATTTTTCAAAATTTTAAATTCAGGTCCAATTATTAACATCGCTAATATTTTTTTTTGTTAAATTTGTTAACGTAATATTTTGAAATTTAAAAAAAAAGCTTACCCAATAACCATATATCAAGAAAAGATAACGTTATAATAAACATGAATTTAATAAAATAATTTCAACATTATTAACAATTGAACCTAAAATCGAAATCTAAATAATAATAATAAACTAAATTTCAAAAAATAAAACTCCCTTGACTAAATTCTAAATTTACGAAGAATATAACAACTTTATCCCATATTTTAACCTAGAAAATAAAAATAAAAAAATCGTACGACGTTGTGATTTCTCTAGAAATCCAACAAAATAACCTAAGATGGAAAATTAGTAAGAAAGGACCAAATTATAAGAGTAAATAGAAAGAAAAGTTAGGTGGTGTCTTAAGGCATTGGTTACTGCACATGCTCTTCAAACCGCCCTAAAATTATTACAATCTTAGGGACAAAGAAATTATCCTTCTCCTTTTTAATCTTTCCTCAAAAAGTATATTATTATTAATCACTAAAAACACAAGTTTTATTATTATTATTATTATTATTATTTGTTTCTTAATATATTTATTAGAGCGAGCCTAGTAATTACTTCTCTGCATTTTATAAACCCATTAAAGAGATAGATGCTGGCCACGAATTTTAAAATTACTCCATACTCAGTATGAAGATCGAACCCTCGACTATTGATTACACAAATTTTATTATTAATCATAATTAAAAAAATAAACACATGCTTAGTCAACTAAGACAATATAGGACCATGTGCCTCTCTTCTCTATCATTTTCCACATATACCGTTAATTTAGGATCTTAATGCCTTCTATATATATTCGTCCATAATCTATCATTTCTAGCTCATCAACTTGTTCAACAATCATCAACTTACATTGAAGAAGAAGAAGAAAAAATGGATTATGCTCATAATAGAGGGGTATCTTTGATTCAAGATGACCAAATGTTCTTCCATCGAATCATCTCAAGAGATTCTTCGGTTGGTTGTTCTTCTCGGATTTATTATTATCGAAGTTCCGAAGGTATACCTTTTAATTGGGAAATGCAACCTGGGACACCGAAAGAACCGCAGAAGGAAGATGTTCTCCCTCCTATTAGTCCACCTCCGGCATTACTTAGCCTTGGTTTACCTAAACCGCGTATTGATGTCGTAGAAGAAAATAAGGGTTCGAAACTGAAAGTGTTCAAGTTTTGGAAACACGGCAAAAAGAATGACAACAAGAAGAAGATTGATGATCATCAATCAGATAAGTACTCAAATTACGAGACGTGTAGTTCGGATGACGACGGGGAATTCGTGGGTTCACCGTGTGTATCGAGCTCGTCTTCTTCTTCGTTCTCTTTCGGATCATCAAATACTCTGTCAAGGGACTCATCGTTTAACCGACATTACGGTTGTGGTCCATTGAATTTTGCGTCGTTCCTTGTTCGTGTTTCGAGGTCTAGGTGACGATGTTATCATATGCGTATGTTGTTTTATAAAAACTGAAAATTTATGTTTTTTTTTATTATCTGAAGTTGTATTTTAACAAAATCTATAAATAGTTTAAAATATAATGTATGAAAATGTATACTTACAAAACTAATTTAGTTTTGCTTAATACAATTATTATATTTCGTGTTTTATTGATATAAATTATGGATAATAATTTTGCAAAAAGTTACAAATACATAATAAAAAAAATTGAATCATACCCACAGTAGCATAGTGAAGTCCAAAAAATTGGTTTAGGGGAATTAGAGATAGAATGATAAATTTTTGAAGGGTTAAAGTGTAATTTTATCATTTTACTAGTAATTTCATAAAGTTTTAAATGATTTAAATAGTCGATTTAATAATTTGGGAGGAGCAACCAGCTCCAAAACAGTTGGTTGATATGGTTGCAACTAGAGATATTTACGTGTCAGATCATGCTTACATATGATATTGATAAGCTTTATGCTTGGTCAATTGCAACCCGGCCGAAAATATTGGCCTGAAATTTTGTCCAAGTTTGTTCACATTTGTAAATGGCTAACCCAAGACTATTTTAGGCCTATCTATATTATTTTCTTTTTATTTTTTTTGAAAATATTTATATTAGTTTTGGTTTAATATTTAATAATTTTATATA
The DNA here is from genome assembly GCF_007990345.1 of Gossypium hirsutum. NCBI lineage: Eukaryota > Viridiplantae > Streptophyta > Magnoliopsida > Malvales > Malvaceae > Gossypium > Gossypium hirsutum. Next base: position 109,524,693 of record NC_053436.1, read on the forward strand.
TAGGTATTTTAAGCATTTTTAAATTTTTTTACATCATAATATTATATTACAATAGATTTAATTTTTATATATTATAAACATAGAAAATTAGCTGAGTCGAGTTAACTCAGGCTTTGAATGTTTGAGTTGAGCTCAACCCATATTGTAAATGGGTTTAACTTTTTTGCCCAAATCTAATTTTTGAGTTTAATATTTTTGTTGACACCCTCTTAAATTTTGAATGAACTTTTACGCTTAAATGAATGATTCAACCCGTAAAAAGTCTAATTGCAGCTCGATAAAAAAATTTTGAATATTAAGAAGCGAATTTGTTGTGAGGAATTTACATTTATTTTATTTTAACTAAAAATTTGAATTAAAACTTGTATACAAACATTAAATTAAATAATTAAAAAATTAAACAAACTAACTTAACGAAATAAATGTAGATGAAGAAGCAATTTTGGGTTTTTTATGATTTAAGCCCAAACCCAACAGAATTTGAGTATTTAGCCACACATAGTGACCCAAATGGTTCAACACTAGATTTGGACTCAAATTGGGCCTTTTAACTTCGTTAAAACAATCACTCCAGAACTAGATTGAAAGGCCTTAGTAAAAAATTAGATGTTTACAGCTGTCTGTGTTTATTGCAAAGGCATGACAATGGTAAAAGTACTATAGAGATTTATTTAATAGGAGTACGGTTACATTTTATCTTTTTATATTTAAAAAATAAATAAATTAATTATTTTACGTTAATCAAAGAGCAAATTTATCTTTTGTGTTAAAAAATTCATCCATTTGTACTATTAAAACTGTCCCATATTGCATCCACATCTCAAACACAAAAATGAACCGATTCAAAATCCATCAAGTGATTAAAATTTTGCCATTTCTAATCCCGTTTATGGAGTTAAAAAACTCTACAACCAATAATATATTTGTAGGGAAATAACCTTGTATGCAACGAACAAGTAAATAAAGTAAAATCAACAAGATCGAACATGCAAAATTTATATGGAAAAACTCCTCAAAAGATGATAAAAAAATCACGGGTAAAAGAAGATTTCACTATAATAAAATGAGAGTACAAAAGATGAAGATAATCAAAGGAAAACCTGAAATAAAAAACCCTTCAAAACAAAGAACAAAATTTTCTCAATCTCAATATTTCTGTTACATAAAACCTAGAGCAACTAAGGCTTATTTGTAAGCTTAAATTCGTAGCATGTATAACTAGAATATCCCTAAGTAAATCAAAGTACAAGTGAGAAATTAAAAACAAAGTTTAAATAAGAGAAGAAAATCGATAAACTTGAAAAATATGTCGTCGAGATAAAAAAGTACTTTTTTATTACAACGTCACACACTATTTAATTTGAAAATGTGAAACATAACTCCACACTATCTAATAATTTTGCATTGTCGTTTTCCAAAAAAGAAAGAAAGAAAGAAAAGAAATCCTCTTTGATGAGAGATTATTCAAAGATTTGTATTATTTGATTAGCCAATCTATGTTTCTACAAAGGACATTTTTAATTGTGATTGGTAGCAAAGTTTTGAAAATTACAACTTTGAAAGGATAAACATGGGTTTTATTCAAAATCAAAATCAAAATCAAAAATCAAAAATCAAAAATCAAAAATCAAAAATCAAAGTCAACATCCGCATCAGCATCTTTCTTCCCAACCCTTTTTTAACTTCATTTACACTTAATTATTATTATTTTTACACAAATAATAATATCATAATCAAAATGTAATTTATTGGAGTTTTTTAATAATTTTTTTAAAAAATAAATTTTTAAAATTTTAGATATATATTTTAAAACTATATAAGAATTTTAATTCAATACGCAATTATATGTATAAACTTTGATTTTGCATAATTTTATACATAAAATTTTTATTTGATTCAATTCTCACAAATTATTAAGTACACAATTATTGATGTAACATTATTTTATGTTTATATATTCGCATACATAAATAATTATATTTATTCAATATAAAAATAAATTGATGTATTTATTTTTTAAAACGTGTATAATTGAATCAAAATTAAAGTTTCATGTGTATAATTACACAAATTAAAGTATCAAATTGAGTATTGAAATCAAACTCAAGAACCAAATAATATATTACTTCTTCTTTTTTGAAACACTAATCTTATTATAAGTTTTTATCATATATATATTAATATAATGTCTAGAGCTACCTATAGCCCCCCCTAACCTTTAAATAGGAGCATAGTGCTTCAGGGCACTCGAACTCATATTCTCCTATACTGACAATAATATCGATACCAATCAAATTAAAATTTAAATAATATATAAGATTAGAAAATAATTACATCTCACATCTATAAATATTAAAACAAAACAATAGTCAAGTACAATAGAGATGGCTAGTTGACCCTTTATGCTTAAAGAAAACTAGGTGGTGTTGGCAACCCTCCATTATTGGCAATACCCATCATTGAGTTGATATTTCTTATCACTACAACTTTATTTATTTTGCCAAAAAAAACTTAAAATCAGAATTAAAACAAAACCTGAAAATGGTAATAATTAATAAAATTAAACTACAATTTGAATGTAAGGAAAGCTGCTTTGCAAGCTAATACAGTAAACAACTGGGTTAATTTGTTTTATAAGTCCCTGTGTTTTTGTAATTTTCTTAGATGGTTTTCTAGTTTTTTTTTTTAATTATAGTATAAGTCCTCATGATTTATGACCCTTACAGAAGTCTGAAATTGAAGTCTATAAATATACCATATTATTTTATTTCTTGTTAATTAAGTTTAAGTATAAATTATGTAACTAATCTATTTAAACATTTTACACAGTTTCAACATTAATAACATTTTTTATTAATAGTTGCAACACATAGTAATAATAATAATAATTTATCAGCATGAAAAATTATTTTATATTAGATTATATCATATCCACGATGAGTGAAAAAAATATATAACTAATAAATAAAAGTGTATATAAATCTCGAGATAAATCTTAAAATTATACATGAATTTTGATTTGGTGTAATTATACACATGATATTTTAATTATGGTTCAATTGTATACATGAAACTTTAATTTTGATTCAATCATGCATATTTAAATAAATAAATATATCAATTTATTTCATATTAGATAAATATAATTATATGTGTATGCATTACATAAACATAAAATGATACTATATCAATAATATGTGAGAATTTGATCAAATCAAAAGTTCATGTATAAAATTACACAAAATCAAAATTCACGTATAAAATTACAATTAGACAAAAATTTATGTATATTTTTAAAATTTATTCCTATAAATCTCAAATAAAACTTGAAAATATTGTATAAATTTAAATTTCACAGTGTGAAATTTATTGATTTTATATAAAAAAATTATATAAAAAGATAAAAATATTCTAATAATATAACTTGCTTTGCTTTGTATATAAAAATATTTTAATAATTTGAGTTGGAAAGCATAGTATAAAATATATAATATGGTAATGTAGAGTAAAATAATATAAAAAAACCACTCACGTGCTAACTTACTTTCAGTGATGAAGGAGAAGCGAAAAAGGAATATATAGATTTACCCACCAAAACAGAAAGGAAAATTTAGTGGGAAAAAACTTTTAAAGATTATACTGCACCAAGGTCACTAAATCATTAATAAATTTATGTTTTAGTCACTTAACTTCAAAAGGTTATAAAATAGCCACTGAATTATTCTAATTTTCATTTAAGTCATTAAGTTGTTAAAATTGTTATTTTATGGCCTTTTTCTGTTCACATTGTTTGCGGCAATCAGAACTTCTCTTTCTCCTTCCTCTTCTACAATTCAATTTTTTTATTCGTGAAATAGATTTGAAGATCACGATCTGCGAACCAAATCTAAACAACTTTTTTCTTTGATCTCCGACATGAATCATCAAACCAATTTTGATCTAAAGTATGTTATTCTATTTGGTGCTTGCTAGTCGAGCTTTATATATATATATAAAATGTAACAACACAATAACTTAAATAAAAATTTCTGAATAGTTTAATGGTTTAAATAAAAACTTTTCGAATAGTTCAATGACTATTAAAATTGAGTGATTAAAATGTAAATTTATATATATATATTTGGAGTTTACCTAAAAAACAGAGTGAGAGGTAGATAGCCAGATATTATATTTTTTTCTCTTTTGAGGGTGAACAATCAATCCAGGTAGATGTATGGCCCGCATATTTGTATTATTCACTTTGTATATTTTATTTATTATTATATTTAACAATTTTCTCATTTCATAAAATAAATTACTTAAATAATAATATACTAGATTTTATCACACTCGAATTTATAAAAAAATTATATTAAAATTAAATAAAAGTTTAGTTGAAATGATTAAGTTGAAGATTTAAGTATTATGTGTCGCAAATTCAAATACTATCATAATATTATTTCATTAAAAAACGTGTGTTAATAATTTTTAAACTGAATTTATATTTGTTAAAATTATTTTAATATAACTTTTTTTTCTAGGAAAAAAGTCCTAGACGCTCAACTTTCTCAAACCAAATCTTAGGTTTGTTTGTACCGACCTTCGGGCTAGTTGTTGATTGTAGCTTTTTCAACAATAATTTCTTTAGCAATAGTGATTTTATTTCTTACTTCCTAGTCATGATCTACTCTCTCTCTCTCTCTATATATATATATATATGTATATATACACACATATGGGATTTACGAAGTTAAGGGATTTGATAAATTTATTGGCAACAAATTTCAAAGGGTCTTATCATAATCAACCACAGTAATGGTGTTTGATATGGAGAGGGATACACCATATGAGGCTAGACCCTTTGTGCATCACTAATGCAGTGATTTTTTTAGGCTCTTGGAGGTGATTCTTTATTGATCGGAATTCATCTTCAAGTTGGTTTGATGATGAGGGGGCTATGATGTAATTTTTAGCCATTTGATCGATGAGATGTATCTTTAATTTGTTTTTGAATTCTTCCATTGTTGCGGTTATTGTTAGTTTGTCCTTCTCCTCTTTTTGAGAGTATTTCGTAGACCTGGCATTTGTGCATAAGCTTGTACAATGTGTTTTGTTTTTATAGAACTTTCCACTCCTATAAAATATCTACCTGAGTTTTTTTTTCAAGATATTTGAAATAGGACATGATTGGCCGATTAGATTGAGAATCAGTCGGTACACAAATTTGGAGCAATAGAAAAAACTGTTTGTTTCACAAACTGATAGAAACCTAATAAACTAATAACACTTGAAGAGAGATCACAAAGAATAGAAAGATTTGTTCAAAGAATGATATTAATCTTTGCTTATCTTGAACCGTGCCGATATACACGATTATATACACTTGAGAACTCCTCACTATTGTTAACAATTTTACCATCTTGATAACTGCCTAACTACTTATGCTTCGCAGTAGTATCGGCCGCGAACAGGCTATTCACCATGAGCCAGACATCACCGGTAGTCTAAACTTCCGTGAAAGAATACAAAAAAGAGAAACTTATTGTGGACAACAACCACGAGGTAAGAAGACTATCCTGTTGATCAAAGATTGATGCAGATGGATTGGTGACCAGAGTACCATCGGAGGATTGAACGAACCTCGGAGGAGCCGTCAACGTACCATCAAGAAAACTGAGGAATCCGTAACCACGAAGAATGAGACGAATCTGCTGCTGCCACTGAAGGAACGAGTCAGCATCAAGCTTCACCACCTCGTGCCGAGGAAACGACGTGACCACACGATCACCAAGAAACACCGATCCATTCGGCTCAACAGAACCAGACTCAGCGGAATGCATGGTGGCCATGCCCAAGACTCACCTTGCGATTGATACCATGATAGAAACCTAGTAAACTAATAACACTTGAAGAGAGGTCACAGAGAATAGAAAGATTTGTTCAAAGAATGATATTAATCTTTGCTTATCTTGAACTGTGCCCATATACACGATTATATACACTTGAGAACTCCTCACTATTGTTAACAATTTTACCATCTTGATAATTGCCTAACTACCTAACTAATCACATTAATCACATATATAATCTCATACTATAACACAAACTAAGTTAAACTGACAATTGAATCAAATTTTATAATTTTTAAAATTTTTACAAATTTATAATATTTTATTTAATTAAAACCGAGCCCAAAATTAACCGTTACTAATTCAACCACTGACCTTGTTCCAAAAACATTACTACCTTAAAAAACAAAGCCTGTGTCTTAAAAATATTAGTTTATTTATATTGTTTTGTATTATTATTTATAACATGTTATATTTTTAGTTTTTTTGGACAAATATTTTATGGGTAAACTTACATCTTAGGTCAGAAAACTATTACTAAGTTTATTTTTAGTTAATTAATTTCAAAAAGTTACAAAATGATCATTAAATTATTCGAAAGTTTTTATTTAAGTCACTGTGTTATGAAAATCACTCTTGTATTACCTTATATGTTCGCACTACCCGCAACAATCATCATTCTCCTCCTTTTTTATAGTTCAGTTTTTTTTTTGTAAAAAAATTTTGAACGTCCCGAATATATGAACAAAAATCTAAACAACTTTATTCTTCAATCATAAATATTGACTGTTAGATTAACTTGGATCTAATGTATGTTATTCTACTAGTTGATGGGTATTGATCCGCCATATTAATTATCTAATCGTCACTTGGAGTTTGCTAACTAGACTTTTTTGAAACAAAACTCCACAACCCAAAGACTTAAATAAAGATTTTTGAATAGTTCAACGACTTAAATGAAAATTTTCGAATAATTCAATGACTATTTTGTAACTTTTTGAAATTAAGTGACTAAAATATAAACTTACAAATACTCTAATGACCTTGATAGTAATTTACCCTATTTTTTATTTAGAACACGCGTGTAATTGGTGTCAGATATATGAGAGATACTGTCAAATACATGCAAGGAGGGTTCAACATAAACTGTAGCTTTCTGTTTGTGAATATAAAGAAGAGTTGGGAGTAGCCACGCTACCATTTTATCTGTCTCTTTCTCTCCATTTATTTCATTGCAGCTGAAAATCTCTCCCAAAATAAAAAACCCCATTTTTTCCCCTATTTCCCACCTTTTTTGCATTTTTTTTTGCTCAATCTTTTCGTTTCTAAAACACCCATTTTAAAAAAATATATACTTATTTGGTTTTTAGAAAGCGGTTTTAGCCTTTTAGGGAGGGTTCTCAACATTTCCAATGGATGCTTTACTTCTTGGGTCCTCTACTGGAGGACTTTCTTTGTTCATCTCTGGTTTCTCTCTCTTTTTTAGCTAATTAATCTTTCATATCAATTTTTTTTCATTTCATGTTCTTTCTTGGCTGACCTTTTTTATTTGATTCATGGAATGAACATAAACTAGGAAAGAGTAGCTGGAGGAGTAAAGACTTGAAGGCTGTGCATTTTCCAAGTATTATTTGCTTTTTTCCTCCCTGCTTTGTTTTTGTCTTTTTATAATCATTCACATGTTTCAGTACATTTTTATTTTGACATAAAAATGAGAAATTAAAGGCTTTGAATTGCTAATGTACGAATTGTTAATTAATGTTTAAATGAACTACTTCTTCAACTATTTTCTTGAAAGTAATGAATTTTGCTGGTTCAACTCATATCCACTTGAGTGCTGTGCTTCAATTGAGAGGTATATTTGTGATAGTTTTTAACAGTTTTGATTGATTTCATAATTTGGGTTTATCCTTTTTTATTTTTATTGTTATTACTTGCATTTTGCATTTTTTTTCTATTTTGGGTACTTATTATTTTGGCTATTTGTTAAGTACTAGTATTTGTTTCTTTTAGATGTTGCTAAAAGGCAGAATCAAAAGCAAAGAGTCAAAGGTATTTCTTTTTCTTTTTCCCTTTTTAAAAAAAATAAAAATCTGAACCCCAAATGATTATGGATTTTAGATTGTGTATATGGTGAATTTGGGGAAGGTTTTACTTAGATTTATTAAAAAATAAATACAATTGAAGTCAAACACCATCAGTTGATAACAAGGAAGTTGAATATTTTAGCTGGAGTTTGGTATATAATTCATTAATTATTGCATAAAATTTGTTCCTCAGTACAAGCTTTTTGTCCATTATTTTCATGTTATTGGTCTATTAGAGAATATGTATAACCTGTTGGTAATATTTCATATGTATTTGTTATTTTAGTTTGTGTTAGATAAGGTTCAATTTGAACTTCATTTCTGTTTATTGTGTTTAAAATTTTTTCTTCATACTTCTGTATGCCTTACAACTGATGTAAATGTATGTTATTTAATATTATTACGATCCCTCAACTATAGGTTCTGCTATACGAGTGCAAGTGCCAACAAACAAGTCATATAACCTCATTGGAAACTTTTATACTCAAAGGATTCAGCATTGTGCGAGAGGTATTCTGGAAACATCTACAGTCTTCCAGAAAAGTAATACAAAGTTTCTAGTGAATGCCACTTCTGGTCATCCGCTTGAATCAGAACCCAAAGCTTACCCCAATACCCCATGGAATTCTGCTAAAAATGCATTGGATGCTTTTTACAGGTTTTCACGGCCCATACCGTTATAGGCACAGTTAAGTTTTTTGGTTTGGTTGTAGTTACGTAGAAATTTTATGTGGATTTGTCTAAAAAGTAAACTCATTTGCATTTGTCCCGGTAGGCACTCAGCATCATTTCTGTTTCTCTCCTTGCTGTCGAGAAGTTATCGGATATTTCTCCCCTGTTCTTTACTGGGGTATTAGAGGTGATCATGCTGAACATCTGTATAATTTTTATGAACTTATCAGTAGTTACAATGCTTACATGTCTATTATATCTTTTCAGGCTGTAGTTGCTGCTCTTTTCATGAATATTTATATCGTTGGTCTAAATCAGTTGTCAGACGTTGAGATTGACAAGGTAGCTTGATATGAAAATATGGTCGGTACAAGTTCTTGTATTTAAATAAAAATGAAATAATCTGGTCTATGTCTTGCTTTATTTGAATGTGCTTGTGACAATATTTGACTAATCAAATAGTCTCGATGCCCTTCTTATTCCTTGCTCTTTCGTGCATCCTGGTTTGTTAACAAGAGATTTATGCACTCAGTTTACTTGGATCATGTTAGAGTGGATGAGCACATGAATTTTCTAACCTCGGATATGTTTCTTTGCAGGTTAACAAGCCTTATCTTCCATTGGCATCGGGAGAGTATTCAGCACTTACCGGCATCATGATTGTCACATCATTTTCCATCATGGTATTCGTAATCTATTCTATGCAAAACTTTCTTCTTGTATTGTGGCGAATATATATTTTGTCAGATCATCCTGAGCTATTTCTTTTTAATGTTTAAGCTGACCAATCTGGATTCATAACTACGAGCTCGTTATATTTTTTACTTTCAGAGCTTTTGGCTTGGATGGATTATTGGTTCGTGGCCATTGTTTTGGGCACTTTTTGTCAGTTTTGTGCTTGGGACTGCATATTCAATCAATGTGAGTTGGACTTTGGGTTTTCCATCACATATGTACATTAAGCAAAAATACTATCATACATTATGGCAGCAAGTGTATAGTTTCTTCTTGCACCTCTTTGGTTCAAATTCTTTTGCAAGGAGCCGCACAACGTTCTTCTCATGATTGCTAGATAAGGCGTACTTCTGTTATGAGTACAATGCTTTGTCAAACAATTTTAGATTCATAATAGGGATGGAGAAGGAATAGGTGAGAAGTTCTTGCTCTACATAGGTCACTATTCCTCTGTGCCAGATTCCCTTCTTTGTAAAGAATTGATCCATGTTGATGCCTATTCTTAGTTTCCTTGAACTAGGGGAATAAGAAATACATTGCATCAATAAACATAATACAAGCATAGTTCCTAACTTCTTGGCTAAACCCTATAAAAATGCTGTAGTAATATACAAAAATTATCACAACGGTCTGACTTTATGATATTTAACAGTTTTTTTAATGATACAGTAAAACTTTCTGTAATTTCAGTTGCCACTATTACGATGGAAACGGTTTGCATTGGTTGCAGCAATGTGCATCCTAGCTGTCAGAGCAGTGATTGTTCAACTTGCTTTTTATCTTCACATACAGGTTGCTCTTTTTCTCTTTTTTTTGTTTCTTTCTTTTCTCACTTTTCCCTAGAGTTCAATAAAACCATCTCTGCTTCTCTATTGTCATGGCCTCTAGATTGAGGTATGCCATGATTATATACATAGGTACATTGAAATTGATATAGCCAAAGCATATCTTAGCTCGTATTGGTTCCACCAAATTAGTGACAAAAACAATATTTAACGTCCAACTGATCAATATTGTAAAATGGGTGAAAAGCATAGTTCCCGATTTTGAGGTAAAAATACTATGAAAGGCCACTGCACTAGGTCTCAGATTGCTTTTTGTCATCTCTACTCATAAAATGGGCAAATTCGCCCCTATACATTAGATCAAAGAGAAAACTGGTTTTTTCTGTTAAAAAAATAATTCATCTTTTACTTTTAAAAACTAGTATGGCTGACTGAATAATCAATGACATGTGGCGTGCTATATGTACCTCATGCTGACGTACATGAACCAATTTTTAGCAGAAGGACCAATTTACTCTTTGATCTAATGTATAAGGATTAATTTGCTCATTTTTTTAGAAGTGGACAATATGTAATTCAGCTTTTAGTACAAGCGCCTCCATGGTACTTTTACCCAATTTTGATGTTTGAGAACTCCAAGAGGGTCCTCAATATGCTTGAAATTGGTCTCTAAAGGGCATAGCAGCAGTTACAGTTTGAGACTTGACTGTCGAACATTGAAGTTGTCTCTATTCCCTCGTGTAATCGAAGCCCAATGGGGCATAATGCAATAACAAATGTACAAAACTTATACATACATTTCATCGTCCAAAAATGTTTACGACGAGCATGTTTGCCTCTATTCACGATTCACCTACGGAAATCTTATTTTAAAGGTCAATGCTTCTTCTTAATGGTCTGATCAATTAAAGTGATTTAATCTTTCATGTGATGTTTCAGACCCATGTATTCAGCAGACCAGCTGTCATTTCAAAGCCTCTAATTTTTGCTACTGCATTCATGAGCTTCTTCTCAGTAGTTATAGCACTATTTAAGGTAAATGTTGCCCTCTGTATATTAATGAACTGCTGTATCTTCTTTTTTGCATTTGATTTTAGTCCATTAACTCATTTAATATTTCATGGTAAAAGCAGTAATTTCCATTCTATGTTTGTGATGGATATGGTGCAGGACATTCCTGATATTGAAGGAGATAAAATATTTGGAATCAAATCTTACACAGTACGTCTGGGTCAAGAAAAGGTTGGTTTAAGCGCATAAACGTTTCATACACGAGAGCTCTCCCATTTGACGCTTTTATTATTCTTTAACCGTATTAATTTAACTTCAACAGGTGTTTTGGACTTGTATTTCGCTTCTTGAAATGGCGTACGGTATTTCTATTTTGGTCGGAGCAACATCACCCTACACCTGGAGCAAAGTTATCACTGTATGTAATCAAGATATTTTTACTCGAATGTTTCTAGATTGCTTTCTTCCTTTTTCTTCTTTAAAGAAATATATGGCAGTAAATGTTTACCCGAGCTTGAAAAATTGGGTGTTTCATATAATGTTACGAGTCACTTACAGTTTCGAGTCCCTTACTAGAAAGTAGGCCGGTAAAAGTACCATGGAGGCCCTTGTACTAGGAGTCAAATTGCATTTTGCCTTTTTAATTAAAAAAATAATTTTATATTAGAGTAAAGAGCAAATTAGTCTTTTTTGTTAAAAATTTCATCCATTTCTACTATTAAAAACTAGTCTTTGTACATCAGCATAAGGTACACACAACACATCATGTATAACTGTTTGGTTATTTTGTTAACTACAATGAAATTTTTAACAGAAAAACCAGTTTGCTCTTGAATCTAATGTACAGAGACTAATTTGCGTATATTTTTAGTAGAGGGAGTAAAATGCAATCGGGCTCCTAGTACAAGGGCCTCCATGGTACTTTTTTACCAAAGTAGGCCCTGTGTTTACCATTCCTTCACCTTGGTGAATATTAAAGAATGACATACACAATTGCGTCATGCCAGAAGAAAACCAAAAAAAGATGTCGGAAAAGATCATTATTTTATCGAGAATCTTTGATTGTTTTATTGTCGGTATATATGTTATTCATGGCAAACGATGTTGGATAAGCCGTTTGATAGATGATTACTTGTGTCTAATTAATTGAATAAGTAGTATTTGAGCAATGACTGATATATGATCGCTTCTCCTTCAACCGGGGTTAGGTTTTGGGTCATTCCGTCTTAGCTTCGATTTTATGGATCCGTGCCAAATCCGTCGACTTGAAGAGCAAAGCTGCAATAACATCATGTTATATGTTTATTTGGAAGGTAATCTTCTATCTTGGCCTTATGAAATTATTATTTTGTTTCTAAAATATTATGCTAATATCTTCACAATTTCTAACTTCACTTCAAACAAGAATTTTGTGCTTAAATATTATATTTGTGTGGCATATATGGACTAACCTTATTAAATACAAGGTATTGGATTTCATATAATGGAATCCAAGGTTTGGTTTTTCCAAGTGAAAATTATAATCTTCATGTTATTTTTTTAAAAAATTATCTTGGTTTTTGTGTAATTTCATTGATTGAGTTGATGTAGTTTATCAGTGAATGTACTTGAGAGGTCCCTCTACTATTAAATTGATCAATTTAATTCTTGTACTATTAAAAAGAATCATAAGACCAAATTGAAATAGATTCAACATTTATTGTTAAAAAGATCATTTATTGTTTAACAGAGTTAATATCTTTAAAGTTTTTATAATTCTGTAAATGAAATCTTTCGTTTGGAATTGAATTGCAACTGAAAAAAAGATTCAAGACATTTTTTATAAAGTAAATGTTAACTCTTTTTAATAGAACAATTTGGGTATCTTTCCCCATGCTTGTGCTTTAGGAAATATTGCTCCTTGGGAGGATTATTTGTGTGTGCATATTGTGTCTCGTATTCTTTTTCCTTGTATTAGCTGTTTAAATATGGATACGATTCTTTATTCTCATATTAGCTGTTTAAATACGATACGTGAACTAAACATACCCATGCTTGAAAATTTTGTTCTTCATCTTAAATAACTATAAATTTGCTTGCTTTCTTGCAGCTCTTTTATGCTGAGTACTTCCTTATACCACTTATAAGGTGAGTAGTGTGAAGCATTTCATACAAATGGTTACATCCGAAAGTAAAGATAGACAGATGCCATCGGAATACAAGACCCAGAACTGTATAAATAACGATATCGGGTTGTAGATTTGATCATACCGTGCGACGCCTATAAGTGAGTACTCGGTATGGTTTGACAATGGGATGAAGTAAATGTAGGGGGATTTACATTTTTAATAGACTATTGGAAATATGAATAGAAGACATAAAAGCTCAATTTCTTGGTGTGGTGTACTTTCCCGTCGTGAACCTTGTTATCTTCAATATAACTAGGGGGAATTTAGGGGGTTGGCAGGGCCGGCCTTCTTAAAATATAAAATTACTATTTAAGCTCTTGAAATTTTTTAAAAATTTTATAGTAAAGATAAAATTGTATTTTACTCCCTAAAATTATAAAAATTTAATTTAATTATTTAAAACTTATAAAGATATAGATTATCCAAAATTAAAATTTTATCCGGCCTTCTTACCAAATTGATCTGACTTCGCTCTTGAATATAACATATTGGTTGCAAGGCAAATTTGATTCAAAACTTTAATTAACTTAGAAGTTATAAATTAGTTATTAATTATTCAAAAATTTTTATTTAAGTTATCAAATTTTTATTTAAATTACTATATTGTTAAAAAAAAATTTAAAAATTCGATCAACGAGTTTCAATAGTTGCTAAAAGACAAGAAAAGACCATTGAAAGAATTGGCTGCATAGAAAAGGACAGATTAGACTCGATCAAGGTCTAATATCTCTGGCTTTTATATATATATATATAAATTTCATTGGTATTTTGTTTGGTCACTAAGAGCTAACAAGTACTTTTCCAGCAATAGACTTGTCGGATATGATGCTTCCTTTAAGTGTTCATTCAACCAAACATTTGTTTCTTAGTATCTTCATAATTTATATATATATAAATAGAACTTAATAAATAAGAGAATATCGGCTTCCCGCAAATAAGGCTTTATTACTATTGGTAAAGGTGAAGATCTTAAGTCTAGAATATTTAGGTTCGAGATCTATCATATTCAATTATATGTGTGAATTTTCGAGTCTCACCATATGTGGTTTTAATTCAGTTAATCAATTCTAATATGGATTATTCCGGTCGTTATTCTGTTAGTAATTAAATGACCTTATTAATAGTTTGGTGGTAATATAAGTGCAATTAGTTATTGTACCATTCTTTAATCTATGATTCTAATTGAGTTATTTTTAGACTAAACTTTTTGAATTTCAAAATTTCATTTAATAATTCAAATAATAGTTGTTAAAATTTACTATTTCCGAAATTTTATAATGTCATGCTAGCTTTACTATTTCTACATACTCACAAAAAAAGTCACTTAATTTTGTTATTGGATTTAATTATTACTATTTGAGTTAGAACTGGAATTTCAAATTTCAAGAATTATAGAGACTAGAATTAGAGGATCGAGACTAGCTCCACAATATATGCACAACACGAGTCTAATAACAAAATTTGACTGAATAAATTAAACTATTACCGTTTGGGTTAAGACTTAAACTCCAGAATTCAAAAAATACACAAACTAAAATAAATCAAATTAGAATACAATGATTAAATTCACAACCTACATATAGTATATAGTCTAATAACAAAATTTAACCAGCCGAATTTAATTATTGCCGTTTGGGTCAAGACTTAAACTTCAATATTTAAAAAAATTACATAGACTAAAATTGACCAAATTAGAGCATAAAGACTAAAATAACAACCTAGCCATAGTATAGGGACTACTAACAAAAAATATTAGAGAATAAAAATTAAATCCACAACTTACGAATAGTACAAGATTAATAATAGAATTTGACAGAGCAAATTTAACTATTACCTTTTAGGTCAAGATTTAAACTCAAATTCAAAAAGTACACTGGCTAACTTAAAGTACATGGACTAAATTTGCAATTTGCACATAGTATAGAGACTAAAAACAAAATTTAACTAAATGATTTTAACTGATATTGTTTGGGGGAAGACTTAAACTTCAAAATTCAAAAAATACACGGACTAAAATTTGACCAAACTAGAGCACAAGTACTAAATTAACAACCTATAGACATAGTATAGGTACTAATAACAAAATTTAACGTAGGAAACAAAATGAGCCAATATATGTGGCCGGCCATTTCCACACATTGAATATTGCATGCCTCAATAGAAATTAACTTCCAAAATTAAAAAAAAAATTAATTATTTTGAAGCATGGATCTAAGAATATTCACCTGTAATTCAAGACAAGAAACATAGCTTCCCAATTCACTCAACAACATTTCATCATCAGCCATCATCTCTTTCCCTCCTGGTATAAGCTTCCTCAAACACATCATCCTCTCTTCCTCTTCGTGTTCGGTTTTCGGTTTCTTCGTTACGGGCTCACCGTGACCATCTCCTACACGATCATCATCATTGTAGTTCAGTCGAAGCTTGTGCTTCAAGGCACGGCTCCAAGCGAACCCTTTGGCCGATAAAGCCAATGCCATGTCCACTTCATACCTAACCATCTTCTTCGTTTCTTCAT
Source organism: Gossypium hirsutum (assembly GCF_007990345.1). NCBI lineage: Eukaryota > Viridiplantae > Streptophyta > Magnoliopsida > Malvales > Malvaceae > Gossypium > Gossypium hirsutum. The sequence goes on from NC_053436.1 coordinate 109,540,500, forward strand.
CGACGTCGTACGATGCTAGTAAACTGCCGATGTTTGTTAGAGCTGGAACCAAGTAGCTTACGTATTTCGTTGTAAAAGTGGTTGAATGGATTACTTTACTGGATTTCATAGGATAAGTACGTTTCCGTTCGTAGCTTTCCATCCCAACCTATAAACATTAAATTAAAAATAAGTTAAATAATGCTTCTTATGAGAATCAAATCTATCAAGGAATTTAATTTGTATAGTTTTTTTGTTTTTTGTTTACCTGTTTGCAGAAAACTAGCATGTACAGCTTAAGCATGTAGGTATAGGGTTTATATATATATATATATAAACAAAAGGTGGATATTTCATTTATCGTGATTGTGAACGTAATAAATATTATCAATTATATCAATATAATGGAAAATCGAAATCCATGACTAGATTCTCTTACTTGAGTTGAAGTGAGTCCACACTACACATACATATAAAAGAAAAATAAAAGGTGAATGTATCTGAGAGGTCCCTCTATTATAGGGACCTCATCAATTTAGTCTCTTCATTATTAAAAAAATAAAATAAGATTAAATCGGAATAAAGTTATCATTTACTGTTTAATAGAGTTAATAATTTAGTCCGTTTTTTATAATACAGGGATCTTTCAAGTATATTAACCAAAAAAAGGTTGAATGCTCTTACCAAACCTACTTTGACAAAAGGACTCATCAGCCCCACTAATAATTTGAGTGGTCGTAAAATAGAGGGGCCAAAACTAAGGAGTTGATTGCGGAAGCTGAAGGTATAATTAATGAGGATTCTATTGCATTAATATTATAATTTATCGGCATATCAAATATTAATAATATGATTGTCGGAATTAGATAAAATAGTTTGGTGGTTCAATTCAGTCCAACCGGTAAAAAACCGATTGAATTGGATTTAAATTAGTTTAAAATGTTTAATTTTAACTTTATAATTTGTAAAATGAATGTTTGTGTTTCTATTATCATTTACTTGTATTTATTTTTTTCCCTTTATTTTTCTGATTTTTCTTAATTATTTTTTTGAAAATTTTATATTTTTATATTTATAATTTTTAAAATTTGAACCTCTTTTAACTAACAATTTGAACCAAAAATTAATTTTCGTTTTGGTTCAATTACCGATCCAGTTCTTAAAACATTAATAAATTTATTTGTGGCCAAATTCATTTACTATTGTAGTAATAAGAAGAGAAGGATAGAAAGTTTTTTTTTTCTTCTTTTTTTAAAAGTCTAACTAAAAATTTTAAAATATTTGCAGGATTTAATGTGAATTTAGAAAAATTGTGAAGTGTAATTAAAATTTTGAAAGGCTTGAGAATCTACTTTAGACCAAAATTAAAGTTTAAAAAAAAATAATGGTCTAATGAGAATTTCCAAAACAAAATTTTGGGAAGATTTTGGCTTAATTGTCACCTCGATAATGATGTTTGAATTGGATTAAATTGAGAATTTATCGGGGTATCAATTCGAAGAAAGTCATTAGATCAATTGATTCAAGAATCAATATGAATTGGTTGAACTAGACAAAAACTGGTTGGATTGATTTTTTTTTATCTTTTTAGTATTTTTAAAAAAATTTAATGATTTATTTAAGAAGCTGACATATCGATCGGATTAATTAGACTAATAAACCAATGGCCCAATCGGCTCAACAATTAATTTAATTTTAAAAATCTTACTGTCCGACTTTCTCAACAATACCGCTCTAATATTCAAACTCAAACTCTCTTTTTAAAATGCTGCACACGATGTTTACACTAATAAACACATAAAAACACCAAAGATTCATGTGAAATAAAATAATTTGAAAGGGGGAGGAGAGTGTGGGGGAGGGGGTCTGTTGACACTTGATAATGAGCACATGGTCTCACATGTTACAAATTTGCCTTTTGTGCACCTTATACCTAAAGAAGGGACTCTTCTCTCATCCCATGTGCCACTATCCTACAAAACCAACACTAAATCCCCACTATAAATGCCCTCACATGACTCTCCCCTTTGTACTTACTTTCTCTCTTTATTTTCTTCCCTGCAATCCCATCATACTCCAATTCTTTCTAACTATGGACCTCACAATATCAGATACAAAATAATAATTTATTATTCTATATATTAAAGTGTTAAATTACTTTTTGAGACTTACACTTGGCAATTTTTCCTACATTAGGAGTTAAAATTTTTTTTATCCAAGTTTAAGAAAAAAAAAATTTATGCAAGTTTAAGCCCTGAATTAGGTGGGCGTGAATTTTTTTTATTCAAATTAAGCCATAAACTTGGCAATTCTTTTTACGTTGGGGCTTGAACTTTTTTTTTGTCTAAATTAATCCTTGAAAACCCTAAAGTTCAGGCCCAATATGGAAACAATTGCCAAGTTCAGGCCTCAATGTGGGAACTGTTGCCAAGTTCAAGGCCTAGCTTGGACAAAAGAAAATTCAAGCCCCAATGTAAAAATACTTGCCTAATTCAGACCTCAATGTGGTAACAAATGCTAAGTTTGGGGCCTAACTTGGAAAAAAAATTCAGACCCCAATGTGAAAAAAGTTGTCAAGTTCTGGCCCTAAGTAGTGCTTTAACCTTATATTAAAATTATATATATTACATTTATACATGAATTTTGGTCCAACGTGTAAATTGATCCATGAACTTTGATTTTGATTCAATTGTATACATTTATTTTCATATTTGACTAATAAAATTGCTTGTGTATGCAATATATCAATTTAAAAATATATTGATTTGATAACATTATTAGTAATTTGTAAAAAAAAGAATCAAATCATAATTTCATATATAAAATCGTGTAAAATCAATATTCATGAATGACATTGCACATTGGGTTGAAGTTGATGTATAATTTTTATATTTATCCCTATATTAAAGTCAACATATGCAATATTAATTCTTTGGTTAAAATATGTTGTAAGTCATTGTACCTTTTATAAATTTGGAATTTAGTCTCTATACTTTTATTTATATGAATTTAGTCCCTATACTTTTTGTTAGAATTAAGTGACCCAAATTCTTATTTAAATAAAATACGATGGAAAATAAAATAAAAGTAAAATCCATATAGAACTAGACCTCTTTTATTTTATTTTAGAATAATGTTTTTAAACCTTATTAAACTTCATCTATTTTATATTGATTAGGATAAAGTGTTTCAATCCTACTAGAATATGGCTTTACAAGCCTATAAATAGACATAGTCTATTCCTCTTGTATTGATTCAAATTTTCGACATAGTGAATTTTCTTCTCCTTTGCCCGTGGTTTTTTTCCCGAAAGGGTTTTCACGTAAAATTTGTGTGTTCTTTATTTTGATTTTTTTATTTTATTTTTTCACAAATTGGTATCCGAGCTTCTGCGTTATTTATCTCGATCACGGTAATGGTGTCTTTGAAGTATGAAATTTCGCTGTTGGATCACAACACCAGATTTGCATTGTGGCAAATTAAGATGCAAGCAGTTCTTGCACAGATAGATCTGGAGGATGCCCTGCTAGGGATAGATAAGATGCCTTCGACATTAACAGATGAAGAGAAGAAGCGTAAGGATCGAAAGGCGTTAACACAATTACATCTGCATTTGTCCAACAAAATTTTGCAGGATGTGATGAAAGAGAAGACTGCCGCTGCATGATGGAAGAGGCTAGAACAAATATGTATGTCGAAAACTCTAACAAGCAAGTTACATATGAAGCAGCGTCTTTATGCTCATCGTTTGGAGGAAGGTGCGTCTGTACACGAACACTTAACAGTGTTTAAAGAAATTCTCTCAAACTTGGAGGCCATGGAGGTTCAGTATGATAAGGAAGATCTAGGGTTGATTCTACTTTGTTCGTTGCCCCTTTCTTATTCAACCTTTAGAGACACGATTTTATATAGTCGCGAGTCTCTCACAGTTGATGAGGTTTATGATTTTTTAATCTCGTATGATAAGATAAAGCATCTTGTGGTTAAACCCGACTCTCAGGGAGAAGGTCTCATTGTTCATGGGAGACAAAATCGGAATGCTGATGATGATCGTGGTTGGACACAGGAATAACGGAATCCTCGTGGTAAAAATATAGTTGGTCGAAACTTCTGATGAACTGTTAAATAATGATGTCACAGTTGATGTAGTGTTTGACGAGAAAAATGTGAATTTGAAGAGTTAATTGATTTTTAAAAATTCAAAAAAAATCTCTTAAAAAAAAGTTAAAACATGTCATAAATCTCTATCTTCTTTGTAAATTTAGAATTTTATCCATTTACTTTTTAGGTTTTAAAATTCAGATTCAATAATTAACATTGTTAAAAGTTATTTTGTTAACTTCAGGATCATTACAATGTCACATTTTAATTACATTGCTACTAAGTGATTTTTTTTTAATTTCAAAATGTCACACCAATCAATTTAACAGCGTTAACAATTAGACTTGAATTTTGAAATCTGAAAAGTAGATAGACCAAATTCTTAAAATCAAAATATAGAGACTAAAATTTAAATTTATAAAGAGTACAGAAACTTATGACATATTTTAACCTTGGGAATTTGGTCATCACTTATTGCTTTTTATTTTTAGCAAAAATTCAAAGTAGAGAAAAATGGTTGATTGCATGTTATGGGTAATGCATAAATGGGTTTTGTATCCATACGTAATATGGAAGCGTTTGGAATATACACTATACGGTACAATCATGTGTGAGATTTATAAGAAATAGTAAACTTGAACTCTCGTCCGAAATTTATTTAGACAAAAATACGAGCATAGTCTAAAATATCAAAAGTTCGAGCGCAATTTGACTTGTTTACAAGTTTATAATAAAATTTATGTTGTAACGATCTGATTTTCAGTGGTGACGAAAAACACAATTTCAAGACTTTATTTTCGTAAATCGAATCCGTAAATATTAAATAAATATATTTTCAGAGTTAGTGTATAAATGAATTGAAATTCGATTAAGTAATTTAGCCGACATTATGGTTAATTAAAGCTAAGGACTAAATTGTAAAAGTTCAATCTTTATAGATTTTTAATTAAAAAAAGACTTGAGGACTTAAATAGCAATTAAGGGTCAGATGGTAAATAAACCATTTTTAAATAGTGGATAGTGGATAATAATGGTTAAAGATGCTCATGAGTTGGATCAAGTCGAGTTTGGGTCGGGCTTAAGCAATATTAATATGCTTTATGTTTATCCAAGCCCAACTCGACCGAAAATCTTGGCTTAAAATTTTGCGCAAAGCCTGCCCATATTTGCAAAAGACTAATCCAAACCTATTTTAAGCTTGACAATATTATTTAAAAAATAAAAAATATTTTTTTAATATTTAATAATTTCTTACATTTTTTTATTTATTAAAATTACTATATAATCATCTTAACATTATTTTAATGTTTACATTAGATTAGTATTATATATTTAGTATATGTTTATTTTTTTAATGTGTTCTAAATTACATAATATAAAGCATTATAAACTTAAAACAGGTCGGGTCGAGTTCGGACCTTGAATGTTCAAACCCGAACCTAACCCATATTATGGGTATATGTAATTGGATTTGATTGTTTTCTTGTCATGATAATTGAATTAGTTTGCTTTGATAATTATATACCTTCACATGAAATTGATTATATACTTATATTAAAATATAGAATATGTATTAGTAGACATTGAGATTATAAATATCTGTAAATGTTATTTTATGCTATATTATCTTGAATCATGAAAGCATCATTGAACTTTATCGCTCAGCATATTGTTTGTTCCGTGTGCAAGTGCAGGTAGTTCTCAAAGCCTCGGGTCAAAGCTATAAATTGTTAAATTCAATTACCTTCATATATATTAACCCAAAAAAAAATTTTTAGTATCTAAACGAAAGCGATATAATTTGAGGGTTAATTTCGTTATTAAACCTTATCCTAACTCACTAATTAGCCACCATTAATTAATTTAGTGTATTTACATTGATTTCTCTTTATATTTTACTTTTTAACAGAAAAATGATCATATAGTTTTATTGCCAAAAACAAAATGATGAATGAACTAGTTCTTACACACTGCTCTCTACACACTTTTTTAATCCTTTGTTTTTTACAACCTAAATTATCAGCATTTGCAAGCACCTAAATGTTGCTCTAATTTTAACCATTTTTCTTTTAAAAAAAATTGATTAAAAAAATCTGGATATATATGGCCATCAATGCAGAAACAAAGCTCCCTGGAAAGAGAAGCAGCTAAATAATAATGTAGTGATGCTATCCCTTTCACTTCCCACTGCAACCAAAGAAAAAATGTCTAGTTAAAATGATTTCACAAATTGTTGTTTAAATATTTAATCTTTGAACTTAATAGTTTAATTTTTGTTCATGTGAAGATGCAGTCACAGTATCGAAGTGTCACGTCATTACACGGACCAAAATTGAAAAAAGTTGCAAAGTTTAAAGACCAAGTTGAAAAAACTTGTCAAGTTCAGGGACTAAATGTTTCCTTATCCCTTTTTCCACAAATTGTTATTTAAGAAAAGGGATAAAGGAATATTTAGTCCCTAAACTTGGTAACTTTTTTTCAATTTGGTCCTAAACTTTTCTTTTTTGCTCCACATTAGTCTTTAAACTTGGTAACTTTTCCCAATTTTTGTTCATGTGAAGATGTGTCACTCTAAAATTATGTCACGGTGTCAAAGTGTCGTGTTATCACATGGATCAAAATTGGAAAAAGTTGCGAAGTTTAGGGACTAAATGTTGTCTTACTTAAAAAAAGAAAAACAAACTTTCTTGATGGAAAAGAAAGAATTTTTACAGATTTTGCAAGAAGTCTTCTTCAACCCGCAACCTTGTTTGCTTGGATCTGAAGAAAAGGCAAATGCACCAAGGAAAGCGGGAGTTAAAACAGTTGAAGACCCATTTTGAGCTTGTTTTGTTTCCATTTAGGCAACTTGTAGAATTCAACTCTTTTCATCCCGAACTTCTCCTTGAACTCGGTGGCTGATAGGTAAGTCTACACGTATCGAACACGGAAATATATCAGAGAAGCAACGGTACAACCTTGTGATAAGCCAATACCATGTTAAAAATCATACCTCTCGTTTGGTCACGTCTATATCGGTGACGGGATCTGTTGATGATGTTGTAAGACGTTCGTAAGGGTGTATCGGAAGGCCTTCCTCGTCTTCGGTCTCACCTTCTTTCATATCTTCTTGTATAGTGAGGGATTCTAGTCTGCTGCTCATGGAATTCTCCTTTGTGTTAGGCTCTGGTGATGTTGTCTTGGTTGCTGCTGGGCTCGCCGCTTCGTGATGAAAGAAACATACGTCATGTGAATATGAAAAATAACATGAACTTATCCAAACGTTGAAAAAGAAAATGCATACCCTTCTTCACAATTCTAGGCATGAGAGTCTCTCGAGCTGATGGGCGATCAAAACTTTCAGTAAGAGCTGCTATAGCTGCAGCCTTCGTCCCTGAATCTGGAGTCCCGGATTTCGGGTAGACTTTTCTAACCATAGGAGGTGGAGTAGAAAGGTTCCTACTACTAGGATTCTCGAATCTAGATGCAAGTGCATTGAAAGCAGGCGACCTGCCCCTCACACGAGGTCGGTCAGGACTGAAGGACACACTTCTCGAACGTTGAGGTTTTTCTGGTGCACCACTAGACCTTCCTCCAATCGATGCAATCCCTCTCCGCTTCGGTTTCTAAGCATCAAATCAAATGTTAAACCGGAGAATTAATACTAAAGAGTATAGTTAAAGTCTTTAACAAGAACAAATGAGTTAAGAGTGGATACGTAATATGATATCTACATGACGAGATAGTGTACATGGTTTCTATTTCAAAATCTATCATGTATATCGTAGAAGTAATGATGCATTTCGTAAATTTACGAGTTAGGCTTTGTTATACAAAGAATATAAAGCATGCCATGTAATCCCTGCTTGCTCAACACGTGTGCTCGCCACTCTTCCTAGTTGGCGAGGTATGGTTCGGGTAGCCGGGTCTTGCTCACTACCAACCTAGCTAGCTCCCCAACAGCTCGCCTATGGTCTGGCGAGCCCTTTACTAGGACACGTGCGTGTCATCACGCCTATAGTCTAGTTGTCCCTAACACGACACATAAGTGGAACTTGCTTCATATATATATATATATGACAATGAGTCACTCTGAGGAGGACACAGAGAAACAAACACTCAACAAGTTTGGATATAGATAACATGACATTAAGGACATAGAAAGTTCAACTAATTCAAAAGAGTAAACTACGGCCTTACATCTGTTATTGGTGTACCCCCGTGTTTCATTATAGTAAGCTTCCTTTGAAATGAGTTCCCTTGCATCTGCAAACAAGGTAAAAACACTAAAATCCTTGCAAAGTAAAATCAACCATGACCACTTTTCATGCAACAGCAAAGATACTCACATTGGACTTTGCAGAGTCCCACGTAAAAAAACGAGTGAAGAAGGGCGGCTCACTCCCTTCCATGACTATGTATATCGGAGTTTCACAAGATAAATTTTCAAAGAGAAAATCTTGCTTGAGAAATTTCTGTACGACAACCAAAAAGAAAAAAAGAAGTCAGAGCACATCTAGCAAAACCTGTCACAAATCGTTCCAAAATTCTTAAATCGATATCGAACCGACCACGACCAACCATGAGGAACATGTAAGTTCACATTTTTTAGAAGTTTTACGAGTGCAACCTCCTATGCAACCAGTTGTTCTTACCTCACCGATTGTTAAGGCCTGCAATTTACTCTTGGTATCAACTAGTTGTCCTACCCAAACGAAGATGTCCGAGTGACAATCTAGGATGAATATATCTTCGGTCATCAAATCGTCCTGGGTGAAGTTATATATCTCCATCACCTGTACGATAAAATTTGGCTCAAACAACATAAAGCACGGCCTACATTGCGTGTTCAGAAAGTAAATGAAAGCAGATACGTACCTTCAGAGTTCCTGCAGAATTGAGCGCAAATTAGCGATTAACCATGACAATGAAGAAAGATAAGGGATTAGAAATTAACATTTTACATTCCTAAAATCGAAAGACTATGAAAGAAAAACCTTGTAACCAACTAATACCTTTCGAGTACGTGCAAGAGAATAAATGAGGATCACCTTCAGGTACACTTGAGATCTTTTGGCTTGGGTAATCGGTTTTTCCTCCTAGCAACTCCCAGAACTCGTCAGACTCCGATCCTTCCTTTTGTGGCTTGGTTTGTAAATCGGGCTAGAGAGATAAAAAGTACATCATAAGACCAAAATAAAAGTGCTCCAAACAATTTAGACATTCCATTATATCAAGCCTAAATCGAGTTCTGATAAGGAAGTTGCTTAAAACACACACATCAAACCTTTATGAGATCTAGCTGTCTCTCGACGAGGTCCTGGTCATCCGGAGAAGTTAGGCCTCCGGCCCATGTAAAGACGGTGGAACCACTATGTAATATATAACAGTAGGAAGAGTTCAAAGACGGTGCAACCTGATACAAGTAAAGAAAAAGAAAGAGCAACATTAGTTCCATCTTGTAAACAACAAGTAATTGGATCAAAAACTAAAATTACAAAAGCAACAACCTATTGGATCAAAAACTTGTTTTGTAGTCTCATGGTTTTACACATTATTACACTTGTTTTGAGTTCTGAACTGAAATATAGTAGGTGAAAAGTTGAAAATTGGGGACATACTGCTTCAACTTGTATCGCTTGCATATTTTCGGGTCCAGAACCCTGAACTCGAAACAGTGCGACACCATCTTCAGTGTAAGTCTCATCCGGGATTTCCTTCTCGGCAATGTACTTCCTGTATCCATCACTAAGACCACCCTGATGAATGTTAATAATCAAACCGGTCATTAGAGAAATTCTCAATATAAGTACGAGGATCCATTGAAGTAAATGTTTTACGAATCAAAAACTCCCCAAACCTTGAACAAGATAAAGCTCTGGAAAATTAAAAAGAATAGAACGGGTTCACTTCCTTCATGGATGCAAGTCTGATAATAAGATAAGATACAATGAGAAAAAAAATCGAAAAGACTGCATACAACAACTTCGATAAAAAGAACAGCAATGATCTGGCCATATAGGTAAAAGAAAACTACTTGTGCAACCATGAACTTCATCGATTCAACCATTTTGCTTGCCAAAGAAACAGCAGAAGCTCTTTCTTCCTGTAGAAAAAATGAATGATCATAGGCATCGTAAGAAAAAGTAGCACGATAAATATATGTTCAAGGTAGCATTAGCTCTTCCTCTCACAGCTAATTGTGCAATGGTTGCGGTCTTTAGTCATTCTAGCTAGTGAATTAGCCTATAAAGATGATAGTATTCTACTACAAAACCACGGGTAAATGTAACTATTCTAACATTTTTCGAATGATATTTCGTGAGTATAGTCCCCAAGATTACAGCTGAAAGCATTATAGCGGTCATCATTTAATGGGAACCGAGAGCAAGAAACAGTGAAAAAGAAAGGTTAATCACCTCAACGCTCTGCTTTCCAAACCATGTTCCTATAAGATGCTCTTCTTTGTCTTCTTCGGTATAAGAATACTGAAAAATATAACAATCCCCGCTGTAAAATTTCGACTGGTCAGCAGCTGAAAGGAGAACTTTGTTCTGGCCATTCACACGCCAAACCTGTGTACTCAAGTCAATGCTATCATCAGTAAACTGGCGTCAAACTCGAGGTCAATATTGCTGCATATATTATGCACATAGCATGGAGAAGAGCTTTAGTGCAACTCAATTCAATCATAGTTAGCATATATAGTATTACATATATACACAGAGAGATATAACTGAAAATTTAATTGTGCTCTAATCATATACCGTTTAATAATAATTAGACTTCAAGTTACCTGCAAATTTCCAGTGCAATCAATATGTGCTTGGGGCTCTTCCTTCTCAGGAGCAGCTTTTAAAAGACCCTTGACATTCAGCCCCTGTCGTTGTAAAAGAGCTACAAAAACCATTAATGATATATTAATAACAACATTGTCAAGTGATTGTATTTGATAGCTAAAATGGTAAAAATCTCGAGGACGACTCATACTACAAACACAAAGAACATTTCAAGATATTACAATTACTAACCGGCAACTTTGCCTCTACCCTCCTCAGTAACAGTAGCATTGGTGGTCTGGGGCCATGACTCAAACTTCGACCGAAATGTAATGGTCTCAAATCCTTCTATTACACGAATTAAGTGAGATTTTGGTCGATCGGAATCTCGGAGTAACTCCTGTTTTGTGACACAAACAGAAGTACATGAGAAATCCGAATAAAAAAGCTTGGTCTAAACCTCATCAGAAAGGACTTGCTATTACCTCAGCCACTCTACTCGCACTCTTCCTTTCATCGAGAGAAGTATTTCTTCCCATCCATACGTAGACTTCTAACCCACAATCTAAAATATAGCATTTATCTGTGTCTAACAACTCTCTTGTCAAGGAATCGACCTCAATAGGATCTGCCTTCCCCTTCTCGACACTTGACAAGCAAACATAACCCGATAAGGATGTTCTTTGAATTACAAAACTATAGTTCCAAAAAAGCAAATGAGAGACAAAGTTTTACCTTAGTAGTTTCTTGGTTGGATGAGAACCAGTAGTTGTGTCCTCATCACGAGCAGCAGTCTTCCTTGGAAGTGGAGCAAAGCCACCAAATAATGCCCAAAACTCTCCACTGTCGGCATCAGCCATTAACTTTCCATCCTCTGCATAGAGTAATTAGACTGAAATCATTAGACTATATACAATTAGCCACTTATTACTTCATTCATCTTATCCTTTCGTGATCCAATCTGTTAATTCACTCACCAATGGTAGCTATATCACATTTCCCATCATGGTAAGTATCCCTAATGTATTGAACAGCTTCTAGTGCTTTTGCTCTCTCTTGAATGGATGTATTGGAACCATTAAATTGAAAGATTTTAGACCGGGTATCCAGTATAAAGATGTTTTCATGGTTGAGTGTGGATCGAGCAAAAGGAACCTGCCATAATACATGTCGAAAACTTCGATTTAATCACACTCCAAATGATAATTTATTAGTCCTTGAAAAAGATCAATAAGGTCTAAAGACTTGCCTCTTTTACTTGGACATATTGTTTCCCTTTGCAAACAAGTAAACGTGTCTTATATTCATCTTCATCAACTTGTTTGAATCCAGTTGCAACTCCACCTTCCTGGGGCATGATACATGGCTTGAAAAGGGAAAGAAACTTGTTTGTTTCTTGGTCCTGCACCTCACGATATTGGACAGCCCGCCCTCCAAGAGCAGCATCAAGTTCAATAGTTTTGACTGCAGCAGCACCTGCTTCATCCTATGTTAAACGACTTGCGGTCACAAAATTGATCTAAAGCTTCTTCTTTTTCCGTTTCCAAATTCAATTTATTACTTGATGAAAGTAATATAAATTCATGGCAGCAAAGGTTTACCTGGCTTGTATCTTTACCAAGCCAGTAGTGAATATCGTGACGTAACACACCACTTTTTGAGGCAAATGTCTGCGCCAAACAAATAGTAATGTTACAGACAACAATACATATTAGACCCTAAAACCATAAGCATAACCTAGCTATATATTACGAATAGAAATGAAGCAACTACATCAGCCAAATGCATTAGTCCTAAAAGCTTTAACATTTACTTAACATGCAAGAAACCGATTGAATACTTGCCTTCAAAATAATATAAGAGTCACCGGTGAAAAATTTTCCATATGACGAAGTCGGAAGAGAAACCGGCCGAGAGTTCTCAATGCGCCAAATTTCGATTCCACTGTACATTGTTAAGGACAATAACTCATTCAAGAACAGACATGAAATGTTTGTCACCCTGCACAAAAATGTACAACCAAAAATGATGATTTTCAACTATGATGATACATGAAATGTTGTTTCCGACGTGAAAGGATACGCTTTCTGCCCGGCTCCTTGGAAAGCTTGATCTAAATTTCTCATGGAAACTGCAAGACTTATTATGAAGCTTTCAATATAATGTTTTTGACCTTCAAGTGTTAAGCTGAGGTCCAGAAATATATGTAGTATTTAACCTGAAACACAATTAGCACCATTAATTGAGTAAATTATTGCATGTAAGAGAATCTAAAGGTACAACAACAAAAACACTTCCACACACTGTTCATGGTATTTGTTGTTGAAAAGGTGACCAAATTTATTGTATCAAAAATCAAACAAGGACATCAATAAATATCACACTATTGAGAAATACAATTACGAACTCGAAAAATTATTCATAGACAATAAAACAAACATATAGAATACTTTAATTATACCCAAAAAAAAATCAAAGAAGGAGATGACTGAACCCATTTTCCACCTTATTCCTCATGGTAAATTTCCATTAAAAAAATCTAATTTAATACATCCAAAACACTACAAGTAAATTAATCCATTAAAAAGCATAAATTAAACATAATCTAGATAAGAATAACACCGAGCAAGACGAAATTAAGCTAAAATAAATCTAAATAGAAGTCACATATGATACATGATATAACATAATGAGTTTTGATTAAACTTACTGACATAGTACTAGATTACAATAACGGTTTTTTCAGTATAATCAACAATAAAGAATAGTAAAATGCTAAAAAAAATAGAAATGGAAATAAAGTAATAAAAAAATATAAGGATCATTACTCAATTTACCTTTCTTAATGATTTTTTTAATTTGCTTTACAGATACAAGTGTTGTTAATGGTGATCTCAGAAAACCAAAATTTCTTGTTTTGTAACTCCTTTTTTGTTCTTTTTTAATTAAATAATTTTTTTATATTTTACTTGATAAAAAATTTAATAGAATAAAAAAATTACTAAATTAAGAAAAAAAATTGAAAGGGAATGGCCCGAAAATGACGAGTCACCGGCCATGATTCATGCATTACTAATCTGCTCTAAGGAAAAAAATTAAGGCGGGGCTTGATGTTAGGCCTTGTGTTTCTCCTTTTACGTATCATCCACCAGTTAGTGTTGGATCCCGAATTATGAATGTGCGTAAAATTAATTCTAAAACCTGAATTAAGCACTAAAAAATTAATATTGTTAGTTGTTACTTTTAAGTATCAAAATGTATAACTTTTGTTAAATACAAATATCACATTATAGAAAAATGTCAAACTCGAGTACCAAATTATATATTAAGTCTTTATATAAGATTACTAAACTTTCATACAATGGGACTAAACTGCACAAAAATCATTGCAATGTGTATATATTTGTTAACCATACTAACTGCATTTACATTAAGTTCTAAAAAAACTCCTTAAAAATCTTTTGACTATTGCATATTCCCCCCTATCCCTTGCAAGGCTTTGAAGAATTCTCTTTTGCTTGTTCATGTTGGCTGAGATCGAGTTCGGTCCCGGCTACCTTGCGATAGGGGTCACACAACATTTCTACTTACATTCATTCTCGTAGCACGAAATTCAATCACATTCCGGAACCATTTGAAGTTTGTGGCAACTTAGATATGAGTTCAGCATAGCCATCAGCTGAACTGATCGCAAACTCGCTTAGTGAACTCATCGCAACAGACATTCCAGCACAAAGTACCCTTACAGCAACATCGCTGAATTTCTCTGTCGTCATAACATCTCCGACTTCATCAATATTTACCAACTCCATATTTTCCCCTGGTGCAAACCTCTTAGACCCGACTCGAGACTCCTCTCTTAGCTGTTGTGAATAGAGTGACCCCATTCCCGCTGCGAAAAAATCTATCCCGTCGAGGACTGGTGTCTCACGAGTTGCGTCGAGGAACCTTGACCATTGGATGCAAAGTCCGAATATTACGAGTGTCCCACTGGACCGGCGAGGGGAAAACGGTAACTTGGATGTATCAGGGTCTGGCCTCAAACAACGGAGGAGCCAACCACTTAAAGCACGTAAATAGGACCGTTGAGAAACGATCCAAGACTCGAAACAAGCTCTCCAATTCCTTAACTCGGCTTCGAGATTAGCAGCAGCCGAGATAGAAGACTGTCGTTTTGCTTCCAGCTTCGAAGGTGCTCCGGCTAGTAAAAGCTTAGCTTCATCTAAGGTCCGTTTTTGAGCCTGGTGACACTCCGCCATCACTTTCCACATCCTAGCTAACCTGGTTGTTTACAAATTGAAGTATTTAGTTTGAAACAATAGGATACATTATATGTCAAGAACCGACATACCCGTGCACCAATTCCAGAAGTTGCGGTTGCAACTCCTCATCCCTTAGAGTTTCGATTCTCTTTGAAATAGCTTCAACTGAATGTATTGAAACCTTCATCTGTGTGTGCAGATCCCTAATTGCTGCTCTCGTTTTATCTACTACGGACGGGTCGTCACCCTTGACATCTTGGTTCCTCAGCTGCCTACTTTTCTTCTCGTAAGCAATTCGAGTCTTTTCTCCGGACTGTTCGGAAATGTAAGAACAATGTCAGCACGAGGTGAATATATATGTATATATATTCGAGCAATAGATATACCTTGACTTCCTCGTAAAGTTTCTTCTCCCAGGCATACAATCGATCCAGTGTCGATTGGTGACTACCATGGAACATGCAGGATTCTTCAGATACAGAGCTGCTGCTTTCATAACCTGCCTCTCGGGAACTCGAAGAATTCATTAAGAATCTCGACGAGGACGACCGTGATGAAGCAGACCGCAACAAAGCTACCGGATTCAACATTTTCATGCCTGCAAGAATGAACGCTCGAGATCAGTATGCTGAAGTTTAAATGACAAGAAATACCTATTATTGGCCATGTATGAGGTTCGACCTGTGAGCTCATTCGAGGTCGATGAGTACTGAGCTCTACTAGCCTCTAACATTCCCGACACTTCACTCGCTGCATCACAAGCTACCATGAATTGAGCATCGAGATCATTGATAACTTCTGCCATACTCGTTGGCCTTCGGTTTACATAAACCGTAAAACCGGGTGTTTCTTCTTTAGCTTCGCTACTTCCAACTGCCGTTTCTTTGTTACTAACTTCGACTTCTCCAGCAGTTTGTGATCGTACTACTTCTACACTCACTTTCCGTTGTGGCTGTACATCTTTTACATCGTGCTCGGTTTCAGCCATATCTATTTCCTCCTCATCCTCGTCATCCTCATCAACATCCTCAACCGTAACTTCTTCTCTATTATAGTTTGTATGTATTTTAGCCTTCTCTTCTACCGAATTCACCTTATTTTCGGATTCTTCATGTTCAGTTTCATCTTCTTCTAAATCGGGAATTCCTTCTTCTTCCCTTACCTGCCCTAGTCCTCTAACATCATCGTCCATGACTGCCTGATCAAGACTACTCCGGTTGGGATAACCATAGTAATCTAAAGACGAAAACGGATTCCAAAAAAAGTCCCATTGCGACGATTGAGGTGAAGGGGGAGGTATGTTCGGCCTATTGTTCGGAGAATAAGTAAAAAACGAGGAATTATTCATTGGAGAAGATTGCATTGCGAAAATACCATCCATGCCATAATGATGCACTGGAGAGTAAGCTTGAACCCGAACAGTTTCCGGCGATTGAGGTCTCTCCTCAACTGCAACAGCAGGGTTACCACCTGATCTCAAATAACTCACCTTCAATGTGGACTTAGGATTAGATTGAATCGATATGAAACCGGGACTCCCTTTCTTAACAGGCGTAAAAGGCGGGGTTATAAACGAATCTAACAAGAACTCATGACACTCATCTCCTTCGACATAATCCTGAAGAGCTGCTGAAACTCGTTTTAAGGATTGAATATAAGCTAAATGCCCTGTAGCAAATCTTGTTCTTTGCTCTACTGCTTGCTTAATGAAATTCTTCCTATCTTTACAAAGCTGAACCGCCTCTTCATCGTCTAATTTCGATGTAGAACATCCCATGATCCGCTCTTTTACTTATCAGTTCAACAATGTGAACGAAAACCCCAAGCTAAAAACGTGTTCCCGAATATTTCCAACCAGATTCCTACGGATTATCCCCAAACTGTTCATAAAAAAACAGATCAGTTCAACAACAACTTGAACCAATTTAATGAAAGCATTATCAATGGATTCTTTAGCTCATAAACAAAGGAAACAAGTATACAAAGCTATGATGCTTTCCTTAAACTTCAAGCCTTAGAACATATCAAACTTGTGTGCACCATACATACATACATACATGTAAAGAACTTATGGTTTAACACAGATTATGATACATGAACAAAGGGATATTGAACAAATGAAAATGAAAACAATACTAAAATGTAATATTTAAAAAATACAATAAAATAGAGAAAATGTAAAAAAAAAAGATAATTAAAGGTTTGGAACAAAAAAGAAATGAAAAACTGAAAATTCATCATTAAAAAAAACACACACAGCAGAATTCTACAGTAAAACAAAATTTTCTGTTGCAAAAAAAAGAAAACATATACTGTGTGGACAAAGTGCAGCAAAAAGAATGAAAACTAAACCAAAAAAAAAATGGGTTTTAAACATTTCATTGTTGAATGAAGAGTGTTCAAATTATAATTTTGAAAAATAAAAAAAAATTATTGATAATGTACCTGGGAAGAAATGTAGGCGGGAATAAGATGAAGTTTTTTTGCTTTGCTCTGTTTTGTTTTGATTTTTTGGGGGTTGGATCAGAGGGCAGAGAGAGAGAGAGAGCCGTTGTGGGAAAAAAAACATTAAAGCAACGGTCAAAAAGACAAAAGTCAAGTGAAGGACAAAATTGGAAAATGAAAATTAAAAATAAAATAAAATAAATAGAAAGTGTCATGTTGGAGAACTTACTGATAAAGTGAGATAAAGGAGGACAACGAATATCAACTTGTCAGAATGTTTACCCTTCATGTTTTCACTTTATTACGATAGTGCCACGTCGCTTTATTTTCTGATAGGTTTAATTCTGCCTCGTCGGTCCCTATACTTTATGGAATTTTGAAATTTAGTCCACTTTTATTTTTAGGGTTTTGGCCTCTCTGTTTGCCTGATTTAATGGCTAGATAGGTAATATATGCCGAATTTTTTTAATTTGTCAAATATGTCGTTTGTTGAATATTTAGGAAAGTAAATCGATTTTGAAAAGAGTGAAAGAAAGCGTATCTGGCTAGGCGAGTTTTCTGCTGACATGTTGAGAAATTGCGTCCAGTCGAAAGCATTTTCTAAAAATTTCAAAGAAAAACTCGTCTACCTGGGCGTGCTTTTCCTAACATATCAATAGAAAGTTCTTCCAGGTAGACGAGTTTTCTTACCAATTGTGCAGAAAGCGCATCTAACTAGACGTGCTTTCACACACTTCTTTTAATACTGACTTATTTCCCTAAATCTTGAAAAAAATAGCTTATTTGACCAATTAAAAAATCGACATATATTGCCTATTTAGCTTGATTTAATAATGTTAATGAATTTTCTTGAAATTTGAATATGTATTGTTTTGATGTTTAATTATTTAATTTAAAATTTAAAATTCAATTGATAATATATATTCTTTTTAATCAGATAACACGTATTTAGATTTAATAGAGATCAGTCAACAATGTTATCAATAGGGGCAAAGCCAACAAGAGGTAAGGGCCTTGGCTCCCATGGTTTTAGGGCGAAGTCAAAAAAAATTTTGAAGGATCAAAATTGAATTATAATTTTTTATTAAAGTCAAAATGCAATTTGTTTCATTTGTAAAGTTGTACCTTTACCATTTTCAGAAGAGTTAAACCGTAGTTTTATCATTTAGGAGAGCAAAATGAAATTTTTCCACGTGTTAGCTTATAACTTTCTATATTTTAAAGGAATTAAAATAAATAAATTTTCCATTTTATGGGGCTAGGCCCTTCGACTCCCTCCCTCTAGTGTTGTACTTGCTTTGTTAAATAGTTTGACTACATTTTTATTCCCATAAACCATAACAATTCAATTTAGTCCCATTTACCCCATGTTAAACAAAAATTTTCAATTTTGGTATCTCTTAAAAATTAATAATTTGATTTAAGTTATTCTAATTCAAATTTTTTATCTCCCCTCTTCCCCCCCCCCCCGCCTTCAAGTTTCTTATGGCTTCACCGTTATCAATTGGACTTTAATTTTTAAATCAAACAAATTAAATTCATTAAATTAAAAGCAGAGGGATTAATTTTCAAAAGCCTAAAAAATACAAGGACTGGAGCATAATTAAACCTTTCTGACCCAAAAGAACAAAATCTACCCTCTTTCTAGTCATCTTCATAGTTATTAGGGAATATTTAATTATTTTCCCTTTAATTATTACTAGATTGTATACCCATTACGTTGGGAGTTTAAATAATTAATTGAAAATAAAACTTTTAATTCTACTGAATAGTCTTCAATTTAAATGCCTTTCCAAAAAAAAATTTCAATTCAAATATTATTTTTTATTTAATATTTTATGAAAATAAATTTAGAATTAAATTAAGATAAATTAGTAAAATACGAGATAATTTGATATTAAAAATACTGTAATCATGACACATCATTAAATATGTGGATTAATTAATAATATATTTTAAAAATAAAATAATTGTATAATTTTTTTTATAACCCGCAATGTTATTGGCACATGGCAAGAGGTTGTTCGCATAATATAAATAGTTATTTAAAATTATTAAATTATGTCAAAATTAAATATAGAGATGAGATCCTATTAGTTTGGACATTACTTACTCTTCGCATTAGGTTTATTATCAGATTGTGTCAAATTATAAAGTAAAGCATTTAATGTTAAAATATGTTGTAAGTTTTTGTACACTTATATATTTTGTACATTTAAAATTTAGTCCTTTTATTTTTTATTTTTAGGAATATAGTCCTTAACTTTTTAAATTTAAAAATTTAGGTCCAATTGTCATCATGATTAAAATTCTTCTCTTAAATTATTTAATGTGATATTTTGAATTTTAAAGAAAATTTACTTGATAGTCATATAATAATAAATATAACGTTGAAAATATTAATTAAGATTTTATCCTAAAAACACTCATTCAAATTCACTAAAGGACAAAAAAAATATGCTCTTTTTTTTTTAAATGTTATTTTCTTGTTGTTTTCTCTCTATTTTACTACAAGTTTACTATTTTGTTGTTATTATTTGGATATTGTATAGAACTTATTTTATTATTAATTTTGTTATTATCTTAAAGGTATTTGTTAATTTTGTTATCATTTTAGAGGCATTTGCTTGTTAAGTTGTATCTATCTTAGTGTTATTTAAGTATACATATTTTTTTAAAATTTATTTTCAATTTGTTGAAAAATATTTATTTTGATGTTTTTAGTATTTTTATGTATTATATATATTTAAAAATAATATAAAAATTAATACGGGCAGGCTGAGTCGGGCCCGGGCCTAGCAAATGGGCCTAAATTTTTAGTTGAGCCCAACCATGAACACGTCTATTTATGAACAAGTAAAAAATAGAAGAAATTATGTTATGAACTCTTCTTACCACATACGATATCCACTTGTCAATCAAATAACCATACCACCTATGCTTGTTTCTTAAAATTTTTTGAACATTAAGTTTTTTATCATATATATTCTTTTGATAAAATGCTTAGAATTACTGATACTCCCTCCCCAACACTTAAATAAGAAGATAACGCATTTTAATGCACTCGAACCCACATCCTCTTGTCAGGGGCTAACCTAGAAATTTTTTTAGGGGGTCGAAATTAAAATTTAATTTTTAATAGTATATATCTTTATAATTTTTAAATGTTTAAATCAAATTTTTATAATTTTAGGGGAGCTAAAGTGTAATTTCAATTTTATTAATTTAAAATTTTAAAAAATTTTAAAATGTGTAGATAACAATTTTCTATTTTAGGGAACCGGATCTTGCCAACCTCTAAATTTACCTTTACCTTTTACACTGATAACAATACTAATGTCAATAATCCATTATTGTAATGAGATTTATGTGTATTTAAAAGGCAATTTTAATGAAAATCATGCCCCTTGCATTTTATACAGTCAGCAAAATAGAAGAAGAAAAAATGTGATTGCAATCACATGCATGATTGATGGTAAGTACTGACAAATTTGTATTTATTTGTTTACTTAGAGTGAAAAATTAAATAATTTATTCATGAATTATTTTTTACAAATAAAATTAGAAATAACTAAGAATCTTAGTTTAATTCGCATGTTGTAATAATCAAAATGTAGATTTTTTTTTATTTTTTTGAATTGAATGATAAAGACTTTATTCAACAAATATAATTGGTCTAGTTTAATTATCTAACAAAAAAAATATCTCTTTTTTTATGCATATAAAAATTAATATTTTTGAAACTGATCAAACTATCAATTTTTAATCCAATCAATCTATCTAGTTAAATAAATTATTAATAAATAAATAAATAAAATTCAATTCAACCAATTTGTAATCTAGTTTAATGGGGGGGGGGTCAACCTATTTTCTTTATCACTCTTCGGCAGGGATGAAAACAAAGGGTTAAATGGATAAAATTTTTATTTATTCCTACTCCTAAAACAGCTTTCTACCTTCGTCCCTTCTTCCTAAAGTGATATTCTAATCAATTCTCAACTAGATTCTGTTTAGATAACACTAATATTATTAATGAATACCAACAAAAACCAAAATTAAGAAGAACCTTTTTCCTTTCATGTAAGAATAAGAAGGAACCTTTCCCTGCTTTATCCTTCACTGCTAAAAAGTAGTTCCCACACAAAAAAAAAGATTCTACTCCTTTTTCTTTTCCCAGTCCACACTGAATCCCATTCACTATTAATCACATCTAATTTTTTAAAGGTTGTTGAAACCAGATAAAAGGATCGGTTAAATAAGTTCATTCAAAGCAATGAAAAAATTAGTTAATTTATAATTTGATTGGATCAATAGTTAAATTGGTTGAATAAGATTTTATAGTTTTAAGATATTTTAAATAATTTATTTAATTAAAATTAAATAGATTAATCGAATCGAAAATATAATTCATCTTTTCAGTTTCGAAAAATTATATTTTTTATTCATTATACACAAATCTTAAATAGGGGTTGCATCCAATTAAAAATTGCAGCTAATTGAAATTAGATTTGTACATGAGTTGAACAGCTTGTTAAGCTTGAATAGGTTTTAATCTCTCGACTCTGGCTTGTATATAATTTAAACAATAAAAAATGTTTTAAACTTTAAAATTAATAATAAAAAAATATAAAATATTTTTATTTTTTTTCCCCTTATGGGAGAACCAAAAATGAGTCTCGAGTTTGAATTTGTTCTGTTACCGGGCCAGGCCTCCGGCCCGGGATCGAAGGTGTGTGTAGAGAATTTTGGTTTTTTGGGGAAAAGCGAAAAAGAAAGACTTTCGGCTCTAAAGTAGAAAAAGATAGCAGCAAGTGTGGGTCCCACTGTGGAATTGGAATAGAATGAATGGATGCCTCGGTTATGGTTTCCTCAACTATTGCCCACTATTTTGCCATCTATTATCAACAATGCCATTGGACTCTTCCTTTTTTTTAAAAATAAAATAAAAATTAAATTGTGTTTAAATTCGTTTTTTAAATTAAATTTATTTTTTATTACTTAATTTCAAAAGTTTATAAAATCACTATTAAATTATTCAAAAAAATTTTATTTAAATCATCAGTTTAAAATTTTATCCAATGTTACATCAAGGTATGTGTTTATTGCATTAAAATTAGACATAATAATTTTTTTGCCCTCCAACTTTATAGAAAAAGTCATTTTGGCTCTCCATTATATTTTGATCTCTTTTAGCTCTTAAACTTGTATTTTTATCAAATCACCTCAAAATTGATTGAAAAGTTAATGTTTATTAACTTTTCTAACATGGCATACATGTGGATTGCCACGCAATTGACATGCCATCATTTAATTAATTTTTAAAAAAATAGTTTTTATATTTTTTTTGAATTTTAGAATTTTAAAAAATTAATTAAATACTTACATGTTATCCACGTGACAGTCAACTTGTATGTCACATCAATAAAGTTAAAAAAACATTTAATTTTTCCCTCTATTCTGAGTGATATGGCAAAAAATGCGAGTTTAAATGCTAACAAAGATGAAAAAATAAATGGATAGATAAAATGGATTTTCTGTAAGTTGGAGGACCAAAAAGACTTTATACTTTAAAATTAATATATATATATTTTTAGCTTATGTTCTACTTGTAATTAATTGATTATTATGCCGTTGAAGAAAAATTAACTTATTCTTTCGGTATAAGATTTTCTATATCTACTCATATTAAGTTTCGATGATTTTAAAATTGAGTCGGATTAAATTTAAAATAGGAATAAATTACCCATAATAGCAAATCTCTAAATGGAAGATATCTTCTTTGTATATATTTTTTCTTTTTTAAAAAATAAAGGCATAATGATAAATTAAGCCTTTAATATTTATTTTTTATTAATTTAGTCTTTATTATTTTTTAACTTAAATTTAGCCCACAACATTTTAAACAAAGTCAAATTTGACCATTAACCTCTTAAAGAGAATTAAATTGTTATTTTTTTAACAAAAAAATCTTATTAAAATGTTAAATTTTTAAACACGAAAGCTCGCATGACAATCTACGTGTACTTCATATTTTTATTTATGAATTTTTATAATTTTATGAAATTAAATTTATTTTATTTTTGAATATTTTATAATTTTTAAATTATTTGTTAACGTGATATATAAGATAAATAGTGTTATATTAGCATGAAATGCTACCATGCATGTTGGTCATGCCGATATTGCTAAAAAATTAATATTTTAGTGGGCATTTTCATTAGAGAAAAGTAATTGGACTCTTTTTGAAAAGTTGAATGCCAAATTTAGCTCAACAAAAAAAAAGAGCCAAATTGACAAAAAATCTAAACATTAAAGGCTAAATTTATCATTATGCCAAAAATGAAATAGAATATAACACACGCATACATAAGTGTGTTTAAATATGTGATATTGAAGTTGTTGCAATAACAACAATATAAACCTAGTAAATCAACCACAATAGGATAAGTTTAAGAGTGATATCAGTTCGGTTCAATCAAATTTTTTAGAATTTTTTAACCGTCCATCATAATTTGGTTCAATTCTCTATTTTTTCTATTGATTTTTTATTTTGAAATTTAGACTTATTTTTATAAATGAGCTTTGTTTTATGGCTTTTGAATATTATTTGACAAAATGTAAAGGTATTTTTCATAAATATTTCTTTAAAAAAAACAAAATTTGAAGAACTTTTAAATTATTTTCATTATTTTGAATATAAAATTTTTATTTATATCTTAAAAAATCAAGATTAATTAAATATTAAATAAAAAACAAAATTTGGTTCGATTTCAAGTAACTGTAATTTTTAAACTTATATTTCATAAATCATCCAAAAACCTCGATTCGAGTTGATTTTCGAATTTTTTTGCCACCTAATTTATTTTGCACCTATTGTAAGATTTTTTAACTTCATAATGGATTACCATAGATCTTATTTTTTAAATTATTAATCGAAATATTATTTTAATCTCAATTAGAGAAAAATTAATGTATCCTTAATTATTTTTTATTATTGACCACTAATTGTTTTTCTTTTATTATTATTTTTTATTGTTTTTACTTTATTTTTGTATTTTTAAATTTAAAATAATAATAAAGTAACCTATCATTATCAAAACAATTTATTAATTCATCAACTTAATAGCTTTTAAATTATTAATTTCATCAATTTGATTTAAAAATATTAATTCACCTGCCTCCTCATCCTTCCATTCAACTTTCTCTGTAAATTGGCGTTAAGAATTGCCTCAGCATTGCCTTCTACTTCTTGTGTAAAGTTAAACAAAATAACCAAAGAACCCAGCATTGGTTATAATGGACCTATTTCAGGTTTAGGCCCAAACCAGTTTTCTTCTTCTTTCTCATTAATATTTTTTTTTGTTAAACTACGTGGGATGTCCCTGTATTATATGGACTAAATCAAATTAGTCCATCTATTATTACATAGATCAATTTAATCCCTATCTTAAAAAGTTTAAATTTGTAGCAAATTTAATATTTACTATAAAAATATCTTGAAATTTATTTTTATCAGTTGAACTTCAATTCCAAACAATATATTTCATTTGCATAACTATAAAAACGTTGAAAGATACCTTTAAAAATATCAAATTTTTATTATTTTTAGAGGGTCAAAAGTAAAGTTTTACCTTAATTATTTTAAAATTTTAAAAAAATTTAAGGGTCTAAATGAAATATTTTCCATTTGGGGGCAGGGAAGGGAAATGCCACAGCAGCTACGAATCTCTCTGTAATTACATGTTTTTTTTTTCCTTCGCTATTTTGATAATGGTTTCCCCCTATGCGCGCATACTCTGCCTTACTTATTCTTGCCCCATTTCTTTTTCCCTTTACAAAATTAATTTGTTTATATCAAATATAATCTCTACAAATATTATAATTTCAATCAAAAGTTATTATTATTTCAACCGTATTAAAATTACACAAAAAATTTACTAAAAAATTGCACGGATTTAGTAAATGGTAATCAATTAATTTTACGTATTCATTAAGCAATTATAATATTGCTATTTACATTTTATGAAAAAAAAAGTCTTTTATACTATAAACAAAATTCAGATCAATTTGGATCTAAGGTATATTTTTTTATTAGTTAATGAATACTGATCAACCGTACTGATCATTGAATCACCGTTTGAAGCTCATTAGCGAAACTTTAGAAAAGAAAAAAGCTCACTATTATAAACTTTAAAAAGTTACAAAATATCATTTAATTATTCGAAAGTTTTTATTTAATTCATTAAGTTGTTGAAATCATTGTTGTATGATCTTTTCTGTTCTAATCGCCTACACCAATCGAAACCTCTAATTCATTTTCTTTTCTATAGTTTTTTTTTTCTTCAGAAAATAACTTTGAACATCATGAATCTATGAACCAAGATCCAAACAGTTTTTTTATCCGATCTCTAATCATCAGATCGACTTGGATCTAAAATATATTTTTCTACTAGTTGATAGGTATTAATCCATTGTACCGATTGCTGAATCACTACTTAGAACTCATTAGCCAAACTTTAAAATTATCATCAGAGATATTAAAATTAAAATAAATTTATAAATAGTCAATAATTATATTCTATACCATACACTAACAAAATATTTTTATAGAACTAGTTGAGTTTTATTATGTATTTATTAAATTATTATCAAAATCAAAATTATATAATTTATATAATAACAACAAATATTTATTAGGAATGGTGATTAAGGTTTCTGTTGACCTAAATAATACGAATTAATAAACGAACATAAATATTGAAAAAGATCTGGTCCTGTACCCAGGAAATCTAGTAATCGTGACAATTTTGCCACCGCTATTGGTTTCGGTTTCTTCCAAATTACGAATCGAAAAAGATCCGGGCCCGCCGGACATTAGTTTCGCCACCGTTGTCGGTTTCGGTTTCTTCCAATTTACAAATATAAATATCGGTAAGTATCTGGTCCAGTACGAAATTTAGTAATACCAACAGTCTCCCAAACTCTGTTGTTGCATTCTCGAAAAGGTTGGTCTAAAAACGACTTTCCCATCAACAAGCAAATTCCTTAATAAGAAAAAAGAGATTAAATTTGTTGACAATGGCAGTAAGCAACAAACATCATCTTGAATTCTTTAAACTACCCACCTCCATGCACATCTTCGTTCGGATATTCGTTTTCTGAATCCCGAATCCCTATACAAACATAACGCCAGTTGTAAGCCCTAATAAATGACAACACCATGTAAACCCTAATAAATGAGAAATGAAATTACCTGAAAGTTCATGAGCCATCTTCTTAGAAATAAAAGCACGAAACCCAGTATACCACGATGTTGCACTAGAAACAGCGTATATTCTCTTTTTCGCTTCCTCTTCACTACAAACAAAAAAGAAAAATAAAACCCATTTCTCAAATTCCAGGAAAAAAAAACCCAAAATTGAAGGAATTAGAAACCTGCCGACAACAGAAGCGAGAGTTTTAACGTAGAGATCGATCTCTTCGCCTAAGGAAGGTTCTTGGTCTTCCGGGAATTGGAAAGGGATAACCCAAAGATCATCATCACGTCCAACTGCGAAGTGGGTATTTGAAAGGGCAGGTAGAATTTGCTGTCTACGAAGGACTTTCCCATCAACAAACATATCCCCTGAGAGAAAAGAGATTAAATTTGTTGACAATGGCAACTTCAATAGCTATAAGCAAAAAAAAAAATCATCTTTAAACTACCCACCTTCAAAAAAACTATCTTCGTCATCCAAATACTCAATTGATAAAACCCAGCGTACACGAGGTAACCCTATGGAAACATAATGTCAATTGTATGAAAAAGATTGATTTTAGAACAAAGTGGATGCCTCATCAATTATGAGTTCAAAAACACTCACAAAAACAACTGGGGAAAACCGTATAAACCCTAATAAATTAGTATAGAAAGTAATCACGTCGGGAGGTTTAAAACCCTAAAACAGCTAAGAAAACATCACACACTTTTTTTTTCTTTCTTTCTGAAAAACCGTTGTTTCAGAAAACACAATTCTTCTTCCAATCACACTAGAAAAAGGGAAAATCATGTAAAACCTAAACCCTAATAAATGAGAAATGAAATTACCTCTAAGTTCATAAATCAAATCCTTTGAGAAAAAAGCACGAAACCCAGTGTACAGCGTTGTACAAACAGAGTATATTCTCTTTTTCGCTTCCTCTTCACTATAAGATCAGAACAAACAAAAAAGAAAAATAAAGCCCAATTCTCAAACTCCCGGAAAAAAAAGCCCAAATTTAATGAAATTTGAAGGAATAATTATTATTTAAAAACCTGCCGACTACAGAAGCGAGGGTTTTAACATAGGTATCGATCATTTCTTCTTTCAAAGGTTGTGGGCGTTCTGGGAATTCCAAAATGATAAGCCAATGTTCATAATCAACGCCATCTAGGAAAGCCGCTGGTGATCGGGAAAGGTCGCTCGAAGTCGAGTAGCCGGACCCGGATGTCTTGGTTCGGGTCAGGATTTTGGTTGCTTCGGGGATAAAAACTGGGGTTTTGTTGAGGAGAGTAGCAGTGAGGCGAGAACGGAAAGGAAAGGAGGAAGAAGAAGAAGAAGAAGTGAGGGCGCGGCTTAAAAGGGTTGATAGACATCGTCGGGCATTGACAAAAGCCATTTTCCGGCAACGCTGGTTCTCTCTGATAATAAGCTTCGTTTCTTGGACACTCCCAGATTGAGATTGTAATAAAGACCACCGGTTCACCGATTAGTTGTCTCCTTCTGTTCATCTAATTTATTAGCATAATATCATTTCATATTATTTCTTCGATCTAATTTATTAATACAATATTTTATCATATCATATCTTTCTTTATTTATGTATTTAATTTTAAAATTTGAATGTAATCTCATTCAATTCGTATTAATTTTTTTATATAAAGTTAATATTATTTAAAAGTTAATAAAAATATACACTCAAAATAAATTTGGACAAATAGATATCAAAATTATCTTAATTTAAACACAAATTTATCCAATTTCATATGGATAGATGCAAAAATATAAAATTTATGATTTTTTTTTAAAAGAATACTGTTTAGTATTATATAAAGTAGAAGTCCAAAGACAATATCAAGGAGAAAACCCAACAAACACGCCACCATTTCACCAAAATGGTAAGAGACGTGCCTCTCTACCGCCGTTGACTCAGCCCATTGCTATGAACAACCTGCAAAAAAAAAAAAAGAACACAGAGCAAAGAATAGCATAAACACAGAAGCAGAAAAGCAGGAATAGCAGAAATAAAAAGGAGAAAGCAAAAAAAAAAAACAAAAACTAATACCATGTAATCTATTTGGCTATAAAAGCCGAAACCATTGTAACAAAATAAAAAAGAGAAATCAAATACAAAAAAAATATTATATCTTTTAATATTATTAAACATACACATTTAATTATTTTTATTTAGTGATATAATAAATTATTAATACAATTCTATTTTAATAATTAATTTTAAAAATAATAATTCTAAATAATTTTCTTCACATATTATTGAAAATATTCAATATTAATATATATAGTAATAATAAATATTTATTACAAATATAAATATATTAATAATAAATATTTTTTAGTATAAAGGTTAAAATATGTCATAAGTCTATATACTCTTCACAAATTTGTAATTTAGTCACTGTATTTTTATTTTCAAGGATTTAATCCCTCTATTTTTCATATTTGAAGATTAAGTCCAATTGTTGATATTGTTCAATTTTTTTGGTTAATTTTGTTGATGTCACATTTTTAAATAAAAAAATACTCACTTGGTAGTCATATAATTAAAAAATGACGTTGTAATGAATATAAATTTAACAAAATATTTTTAATATATGCAAATACAATGTAAAATATAAAATTATAGATGTAAAGTAAACACAATTAGAAAACGAAAATATAATAAAATCTCAAATGTAAGTTTTATGAAATATTTGTAAGAAATCTATCAAATAATATAAAATATTTTACATATATTCATCCAAACAACAGAAAATATTTAACTTTTTTATGAAAGTAAGCCATTTTCTAAAAATAATTTAATCCATTTTCTAAAAATAATTTTCCGGAAGTCAATTTCAATGAAACAAACAGAGCCTAAGTATTTTTAGTTGATGATTTGATTTTTTATTGTAAAAATTCAACTCGACTCGAACTCGAAATTCAAAATTTGTTATTCGAGTTGACTCGAATAATTCGAATAACTTGATTCAGTTAACTCGAAATTAAAAAAAATCGATTTTTTTTAATCGAATCGAATTTTGTTCACCCCTAGTTAGATGTAACCATAGTAATAAGCGTGGAGATAAATTATTGTAAAAATTCAATTCAACTCGAACTCGAAATCCGAAATTTCTTATTCGAGTTGACTCAAATAATTCGAATAACTTGATTCGATTAGCTCGAAATTTAATTTTTTTCGTTTTTTTCGAATCGAATTGAATTTTGTTCACCTCTAGTTAGATGTAATATCATAGTAATAAGCGTGGAGATTAAATTGATTATTTAAGATACTAGATTAAAATTTCTATATAATTGAATTTATAATTTATTTTAAAATTAAAAAAAACTATTAGTAATTAAAAAAAATTATTAGTAAAGAGGGTATATAGATATAGCAAAAGAAAAAGAGAAGGCATTTGTGGCATGTTAGTGTTGAAGCAATGTAGTGTTATTGTTGGCTATTAGGCATCATGTTGTCCTTTTTGGTGAATGAGCACTACGCAAGGGGTTGTTTTTTTGGGTTAAATTATGCTGTTGGTCCTAATTCTTACATAGAGTTTGAGATTTAAAGTCAATCTTCCTACTTTTTCAATTTAAAATTTTTAATTAGTAGTTTCTATTAAAACTTATCAATTTATATGTTAATTTATTTGCAATGTCATATGAAGACAGCATAACGAAAGTTTGAAAAAAAAAACTTATAATTTTAATGCTTGGAGTAAGATTTTAAATTAAAAAATAAAAAGAAATTAAATCCTTTTTAATTTTCTAAATACATAAATTAAATCTCAAATATAAGAAGAGTCAAAGTGTAATTTTACCTTGACTAATTTAAAATTTTAAAAAAAAATTAAGGACTTAAAGACAATATTTTCCATTTTGGGGCTAGACTAAGACACTGCCTTACTTATCCTCTCCCCCCTTCTTTCCTGTGTGTCTGATAACTGACTCTGTTTTGCTCCCTACGACCCTGTGCTGCTCCCTACTTCACCTTGATATCGCGATCACAGCTTCATCCCATGCCTGTGCAATTGTACTCAAACAAAGGACATTCTACGCACCAAAAACAATTTCCGCAGAGGACTTGATACAGTTTGGAAAATCAGCATGAAATATTTACTTGAAAAGGCAAGTATCTCTAACGCCATTGTTTAGCAGACAATTGCTGCTCCTTCTTCACCTTTGTTTACCTATGCTACCTACCTTCTTTGCTTTTTGTCCTTAATGCTCCTTTTCATTCTTTTTCATTTTATATCTGATATTAGAGTCTTTTGTAAGGGGAGGAAGAAGTCTAAACGCAGCATGTCGTTAAGGAACCAGAGGAAAGTGGATGTGAAAGTGTTTGTTGTTTGTAAGGGGAGGAAAAAGTCTAAGCGCAGCGTTAGATGAACAGTACACCATGGGATGAGAGATTGCTGGAGATTACATAATAATAATAACTTAATAATCAAAAGAAATTACATTATATAAACAAAAACGTTTTATACAGGGATTTAAATTGCGGTCGCGGTCGCGTTTTCGGTCGCGTCGCGTTTGTCGCGGTCGCGGACATAACGGACGCTATTGCGGTCACTGCGGGTATCGCGGGTTTCGGCAGTAACGGTTTCGGACGGTGCCGTTACCGCTATATAACGGCCGCTATTTCGGTAACGGATCGCTATTTAAATCCCTGGTTCTATATGTTCTTTAACGATTCTGCTATACATGCAGATTACATAATTTCTTATATCTAACTCTTTTTTTTCCTATTTTATTGCATATATCACGAGTTACCACGTTAAATTTAATGCGTTGCTGCTTCATCCTGACGATCATAGCTTCAGCCCTGCAAAGCATCCGCTGCTCGTAAAATGCCTCAAGCAATATGTTGTAGGTGTAAAGATTAGGCTCGATGCCTTTCTTCAGCATTCCAGAGAAGACAACGAGTCCTTCCTTTAGCATTCCTTGCTTACAGAATGCATTAATGACAGTGTTATAGGTGACAACATTAGGATGAGGGCCATTTTCTTCCAACTCCTTAAGCATCTTAACAGCTGCATCCAAATCCCCAATGATACTATACCCCTTTTATTATGATACTGTAAGTATTTATAGTGGGAACTATACCAGTTTCATCCATTTCAGCAAATAATTTAACAGCCTCGTTAACTTTTCTTTCTATGCATAACCCATCCATCACAGTAGAAAAACTAAAAACAGTGGGTTGAAATCTTGTTTTTATCAGTTTGCCCCAAACAGATAAAGCAGAATTAAGTTTACCAAGCTTACAGTATGAGTCAATCCACTTGTTGAAAGTAGCGGTATTTCGCTTGAAGCCCCAACTTTCCATTTTCCCACAGAGAAAAACAACTGTGGTAAGGTGGTTCTCCTTAGCAGATGCCGCTAACATTTGATTGAACTGAAAGGTTGTTTTGAGGTCAGGATATGGGTTATTAACTATCTTGTTTGAAGTTTCAAAAACATCAAAAGCTTTTGTAGTAATGCTTTTGATTGAACGAAATCAAAAAGGCTTTGCCATTGCAAGAGAAGAAAGAAAAACAGGGGCTGTGACTGTGATAAGCAGAGAAAGAAAAACAAGGATCGATGAAGAAGAAAGAAGCGGTACAGCATGTATATATATAGTCCGACTTAAGAAACAAAG
Organism: Gossypium hirsutum; assembly: GCF_007990345.1. NCBI lineage: Eukaryota > Viridiplantae > Streptophyta > Magnoliopsida > Malvales > Malvaceae > Gossypium > Gossypium hirsutum. The sequence continues at coordinate 109,572,925 of NC_053436.1, forward strand.
GTGAAATTGCTTCTTTAGTCCATTAAACTCTTGAACCCGTTGGGGACAGTTTTTCATTTCAATCATTTCGAGATAAAAGTTTAAATGGTAAATTTCCAGTTTTCATCCCTCTACTATAATCACATTTAGGATTTAATCTTTATATTTTGATTTTTAATTTAACATAATAATTTGGATCCCTACTTTTTAAAATGACATTAGTTAATTCAAATAGTTATATTATCTTCCAATATTTGGGTTAAAATGCATACATAAATTGTTCTTAAAAAAACTCTTTTCTAATATGATAAGTCAAATTATATAACAATGGTTATCAAAAAAAAAAATTGTATAACAATGGTTAAATAGTAATTTTGGTCCTTATACTATATTTGATACATCAACTTTTATAATTTAAAGCCTTCCTCACATTACACACGACCATCTCTCTCTCCCTCTCTCTCTCATTATAACATAATGGTTAAATTTCAATTCTTATCCCTCATTTTTTCTAAAGATTATATAACAATCGTCAAATTACAATTTTGATCTTATACTAAGCTCAAATTTGAGATTTTAATCTCTATACTTTGATTTTTTACATAATGTGATGCACTAATTATTTCAGTGTTATTAGTTAGCCTAAACACTTTATTTTAATTAAAATGCTCATATGAATTTTAATAATTTTTAACATCGTTAAAATTATTTGTAAATTTAAGTCCATTGTAAATATCATTTTTTTTTCACATGGATACCGAGCGAGTTTCTTTCTTTCTTTTTTTTCTTTTTAATTTCAAAATGTCAATTAGTAGATTTAATAGAAGAGTTCTTATTGTAATAATTAAACCCGATTTTTAAATTTAGAAAGTAAAGAAATTAAATTCTTAAAAATAAAAATAGGTAATTGATTTCCTAACATATAAAAAATACAATAACTTAGTAATTTTTTAACCGAATTAATTCCGAATTAACTTATGACATTAAATCAATCAAAAATTTAAATAATAGTATAAATATATAATATTTTAAAATATATATACAAATACAATAAAAACACTTTAATCTGCAGCACATGTAAATGAATATCATTGGGTTTTAAACTTTTTTTTTTTTTAAGAAAAATAGAATCGAAATGAGAGAAGAAATTGGTGTACCCTATTGGCATTCCTAATTATGTATGGGCATTTGCAAGTCTCAAATGTTTTGGTGTTCTTTATCTAACTGCCCAAATTTGCATGGGCCCATAAAGAATAAACCAAAATAATAGGTCCAAATAACAGTTCATTACAACCCAAATTTTTTAAACAAGCCCAAACCCTAAACAATCCAAAACTAAAACATATTTAACCCAAACTAAAACAAGCCCAAAATTGAATATTTTCAGCAAAAGAAAAAAGGGTCAAAAACCCTAGCAGCCTTGCTCCGCTTCCCACGTGCCTTGCCAGCACGTTCAACGCCCAAAGCCTAACCACCCCTGGCTCGTTTGTGGCTCTTGCACCAGAATAGCCGAAGTAGCCCCCGTTGACTCCTAGCGGCCCTACGAAAGAGAACCAAAAGCAGCAGAAAAATAACAAAAGTAACAGTAACAAAAAAGCAAAAACATATTATATTTGTAACACTTTCGGCTATAAAAGCACGAAAGACCAATGTATTCAGGGGGATTTTTTCAATAATAATAAAATAGAGTTCAAAAATTTAAAAAAGGTGATTCTTTTTGTATTTCATTCTTTATTTTTGTAAATAAACAAAGAAAACAAAAAAAAGATCGAAACCTACCTTCTTCACTGTATCTCGCCAACATCGAAGCTTCTATCCATTCGCAAAAGCCATGAGAGACCTTTAGGGTTTCATTTCGGGCTTTGTCGAAAAAATACGACAGGGCGAAGGGTGGAGAAGGGCGTCGATTGAATGGTTTTACTTCTTTTTTTTCTATTTTCTATTTTTCTTTTTAGGCTTTTGCCTTTAGATCTAGGTTTAGGCTTAAAAAGGGTAAAAAAAAAGGCCTCTTTTCGTTTTCTCTGGCCATCGTGGACAGCGGCACCGTCGCCGGCGACCGGATGCTAGGCTTCAGCCAGAGAGAAAATGAGAGAGAGAAAGCCTTTTTTTTCTAAAACATGGATAAATGAATTTTTTTGTCAAAATATATAAGTCGACTCCCATTTTTTCATTTTTTCAAAATATATAAGTCAGTTCTTTTTTTAAAAAAATGGTTTCGACACTTTACATATCCTTAACTTCATGGGCAATTAGGGACTACAACTTGGCGAGGTGGCCCGATTGATAGAGATTAGGTCCATTTTGGATGGTTTAGAGTGGGACCATTATGCATTATTAAATTCTCAAAGTCCCACATTCAAATTTGTTGAGCTGAACATTTTAAATATAATATGACATAAAATATACGAGGGAGCACCAAAAAAAATTATAATAAGAAAATTCATTTATATAAATTAGGAAATCACAAATTTAAAGTGAAAAGATTAAAATATCTTCAAATATATTATTTACTTTAATTATAGAAGGATATTCTCGTAATTTTCTAACAGAATTGATACAGAAATTTTAGTATAAATAATTATTTACCTATTATTTTCACCATATTATTTTTAGAAAATAATTTTTATTTTTTAAAATTAAAAAAAAGTCTCGTAAATAGAAATAAAAAATTATTTTTAATAATAAAAATATAAAAAACATAATTGGTAACTAGTTTTCTCCAACTCATCTAAAGTTAAAAACATTTATTTATTTTTATTATCTTTTTTCACTTTTACAAAACACAATGAAAACAATTTTTTATTATTTTCTAATTTTCATATATTTAATTTTTTCAAAAATTATTTTTAAAAATTTCAACTAAACACATTTTCTTCAAAATTTTCTATTTTCCAAAATAAAAAAATAAAAAAATAACTTCAATTTCCTTAAACCAAACACAACCTAAATTTCTAATTAAAAACAACAAAACAAAATGTAAGTGAATGGTCGGTATATATATTTTGACATGTGACTTGTGAGCCAACTAAAAAAGCATAAAGCATTTATTTGTTTTTATTCTATTTCAATTTTAAAATGTTTTATAATCATTTTTATTTATATTTTTATAAATTTATAAATATTAAAAATCTTACATGGATAGTTTGTATATTAATTTGACTATTTTGAAAAATAAAAATTTTATTCTAATATTATTTATTTAATTTTTAAAACATTTTATAATAATTCATAATTTTTACATGAAATATTATCTCATATATAATATGTGCAAAAGATGTTATAGGATATAATAAAGAAATTTAAAATTAATATATAAATAAATGAAACACTTGTCACATTATACTCGTGTAGTTTAAAAATTTCTCAAATTATGTATAAAATAATTATTTTTTATTCAATATTATTGTAAATAAAAACATCTAATTAATTGACAAAATAATTATATAAATATATAAAAATAAAAATCTTTGACAAAAAGGTAAGCCTAATGTATATACAACCTACAAATCACGAAACATGATTAAATCATATCAGATTATTTAGAAAGAAAATTCCAAACCAAATTCAAAATATTTAATTAAATCACGTGATGCTCATCCTGTGAGTAAAGGAAAAAAAACATATAAAATCAACATTAAAAATCGAGCAAGCATCAACTTAACATTTTGAAATTTTCTGTAATCTAAACTATTTAACTTAAAAATAAATTATAAAATTATTGGAAGATATAATATCTTTATTATAAGGGTAAACTACAAAAGTATTCATTTTTATTTGTCTCAGGTTACATTTTAGTTATTTATGTTTGAAATGTTATATTTTAGTCACTTATATTATCGTTTTGTTACGAAGTGATCACTCTATCATTAAACTTCGTTACCTCTTTAACGACAATCCTACGTGGCATATAGGACATTCAAGTTGGCATTTCAAACATATATGGATTGCCACGTAAGACTGCCATTAGGAAGGTAACGGAGCTTAACGATAGAGTGATCACTTCTTAAGAAAACGATAACGTAAGTGACTAAAACATAACATTTCAAACATAAGTGATTAAAATGTAATCTGAGACAAACAAAAATGACTACTTTTGTAGTTTACCCTTATAATAAAATTTGTTGTCTTTAAAAATTATATTTTTTATTTTTTTTCAATTTAATTGATGTCTAATTAACTTGTAACACTAACTCAATTACAGACTTTATAAGTAGTATACATTAAGGGAAAAGTTTACCATAATATGGGCTTAGGCTAAACGATAAAAAATCCTTAGTATAAAAAAGAATTAATCAAGCTCTTATGAAAAGATGCACTCAATTGTGCGCATAATAATAAAAATCAATTGGTCTCTTTCGTTAATAAAACAATCATTGATCAATTTAACCATTAATATTTGTTGATCACTTGGATAAGTATGTTGATGTGTTATGCCATGTAAGCAAAAAAAATTAAAATTAAAAGTCTAAAATAATATTCAAAAGTTAATAAAAATATACACTCATAATAAATTTGGACAAATGGATATCAAAATTATCTTAATCTAAACACAAATTTATCCAATTTCATATGGATAGATGCAAAAATGTAAAAATTATGATTTTTTTTTAAAAGAATACTGTTTAGTATTACATAAAAGGGCCTGAAAAAACAAAGTAGAAGTCCAAAGACAATATCCAGGAGAAAACCCAACAAACACGCCAGCATTTCACCAAAATGGCAAGGGGCGTGTCTCTCCACCGCCGTTGACTCAGCTCATTGCTATGAACAACCTGCAAAAAAAAAGAAAAAAAACAAAGAACAGAGAGCAGAGAATAGCATAAACACAGAAACAGAAAAGCAGGAATAGTAGAAACAAAAAGGAGAAAGCAAAAAAAAAAAACTAATATCATGTAATCTATTTGGCTATAAAAGCCGAAACCATTGTAACAAAAAAAAAAGAAGTAGAGAGAAATCAAATACAAAAAAAGAAAACAATGAAATTTCAAAAACGAAGGTAGTCTATTTATTTCAATCTTTTATTATTTTCAAAAAAAAAAGAAAAAAATAGAAAATAAAACAAAAAAGTTTAGATCTTTACCTAACGTTTCGTCTCATCGCCGGCGTGGGTGGCCTCCCCGATTCGAAAGGTCTCCAAACCTCTTAAGGTTCGTCGAGAGCCTCATCGGATGAGGAAGAAACCAAAGGGTTTCATCTTCTTTTTTGGAGGTTTGATTCTTTTTGGAGGGTTTTGACCTTAGGATCACGTTCTACGCGTTGAGAATTTTTTAATTTATATAGCCTCCTAAAACGACATCGTTTTGGCACGACACAAAAATTTGACCCAAATACCCCTAGGATCCGCGCGTTTTCACATGGATGGTCTAATTGCCACTTTGGTCCTTCCACTTTTTTGCCCCTTTTTTATTTCGTCCTATTTCTTTTTTATTTGTTTTAATTTCACCCCTTTAATTTTAATTTCTTTACAAGTCAGTCCCTTGACGCACTGTTGGCCTAAGGGAATGACATGGGGTTGGGATAATTTCCCTCTGAGTCCCTATACGTTTCTTCTCATTTTAATTTAATCCTTTATGTTCTGTTTTCTTATAATTTAGGATTTAAATTTGGTTATATTTTCAATTTAGTCCTTTATTTCCCCTTTCTTTTTTCTTTTTTTTTGCAATCCATGCTTGAAATTTTGTTAAAATCTCAATTTAATCCATTTATTTAATTCAACCATTCCTCTCTTTTTTCTATTTTTATTTTTTTAACATTTTTTATGTCATTTATATTTTTCCCCTTTAATTTACATTTTTTTTATTTTTTTCATTAAATACAATATTAATTATATCATAATTATTTATTGTTAGCATCATTGATTAATATTATTATTACTATTATAGATGTATTATTATTTATTAGCATGATTACTATTATTTTATTCTCACTATTATTTTGTTATATTATAGTTCTGTTTTTTACCCATATAGTTATTTTGTTCTATTTCTGCCATTACTATAGTACGTAACATGCTTAAATATTTGTTCTTTGTACTATGCCCAAATAAATTAATTGTTCATCACATTAAATGTTATATTCGTTTTTACCCGATGCATAAGAAACAACTAGAATCGTCTTTAATTAGGGAATTTGAGAAATCGTGCCCTAATTTACGGGGTACGATTTTTTTCTTGAACCGAGATAATCGAACATCCTTTTAAAATTCAAGACACATATAAGACTTAGGTAATAATCAAATGGCGATTATTCTTATTTTCGAGAATTCGAGACATCATGCCAATGATCTTTTCTTCTCAATTAACTTGAAATAAGAAGGTCATTTCCATAAAATTTAATTTAGTTAATTAGCGGTATTTTAATCAAATAACATCATGCAAAGAGAAGATCGTATTTTAAATTCTCTTCGAATTTACAATTTTCGACGCTAAGACATCAAGTAATTAACTAATACCAATTTTGGGCGTTATAAGAATATTAATCCTTCCTCATATCTCAGTCAACATTCAGCTTATACTTACTCGTCATTCTCATTTAATGTACAAATTAACATGTAGTGAAAATCTCAACAGATAATCTTAATCTATTAATTACTTACATCATGTTGCCAACCCCTCCATTCGATTCATCTTCATAAACACCTGTTTGATAATGTTTTGTAAGCGAAAATAAAATCAGAAATCTCGTATGGAAAGTGTCACTCATGGTGTTGCATTTGCACGAGCACGAACATACAATTTTCTGTCATTTTATTATTATTATTTCCTAAGATAAATAGGTAATATTGAAATTAAATTGTTATTAGTAAAATAAAGTAAAAAAATAAATATCAATCTTCGACCCTTCTCTAATATTTATTTTTTAAAATTAAAAATAAAATAAAATAAATAATGAGATATATGAATCCACCAAATCGGTTTCTTCCAAATTTCGATTCATAAATAACGACAACTATCTGCTCCTGCACGAGATCAGTTTCACCACCACTATCGGTTTCGGTTTCTTCCTACTTTCGATTCAAAAAGCGGTCATCCTCTGCACCATATCAGCTTCCATAATACTGTCGAATACGGTTTCGTCCGATAAATTCCGATCAGAAATAACGTCAAGTATCTGCTCCTGCAAGAAATCTATTAATCCCACAAGGTGCCCCACCTTTGGCGGTTGCATTTTCGATAAGGTTGGTCTAAGAACGACTTCCCCATCAACAAGCAAATGCCCTAATAAGAACAAGGAGATTAAATTTGTTGACAATGGCAGTAAGCAACAAACATCATCTTGAATTCTTTAAATTACCCACCTCCACAAATATCTTCGTTCCGATGTTGGACCTCTGAATCCCGATAAAAGCCTTCTACAAGGGGTAACCCTATATAAACATAACGCCAGTTGTAAACCCTGAACCGTAATAAATGAGAACACCATGTAAACCCTAATAAATGAGAAATGAAATTACCTGAAAGTTCATGAGCCATCTCCTCAGAAATAAAAGCACGAAACCCAGTATACCACGATGTTGCACTAGAAACAGCGTATATTCTCTTTTTCGCTTCCTCTTCACTACAAACAAAAAAGAAAAATAAAACCCATTTCTCAAATTCCCGGAAATGCCCAAATTTGAAGGAATTAACAACCTGCCGACAACAGAAGCGAGGGTTTTAACATAGAGATCGATCTGTTCTTGTAAGGAAGGTTCTTGGTCTTTCGGGAATCTGAAAGTGATAACCCAAAGATCATCATCACCACGTCCTCCAACTCTGTGGCTGCTATTTGAAACGCCAACCCTTGGACTCAATTGCGGTCTACGAAGGACTTTCCCATCAACAAACAAATCCCCTGAGAAAAAAGAGATTAAATTTGTTGACAATGGGAACTTCAATGGCTATAAGCAACAAACTTCATCTTTAAACTACCCACCTCCAAAATAATAATCTTGGCTACCGATAAACTCAGCTGGTAACACCCACCGTACACGAGGTAACCCTATAGAAACATAATGTCAATTGTATGAAAAAGATTGATTTTAGAACAAAGTGAACATTGTGGATGCCTCATCAATTATAAGTTCAAACAATTGGGGAAGGGGGGGGACCGTTTAAACCCTAATAAATTAGTATAGAAAGTAATAACATTGGGAGGTTTAAAACCCTAAAACAGCTAAGAAAACATCACACACAATGAAAGCCAATGTTAACCCTTACTCTCTCTTTTCTTTCTTTCTTAAAGCCCATTGTTTCAAAAAAACACAATTCTTCTTCCAATTACACTAAAAAAGGGAAAACCATGTAAACCTTAAACCCTAATAAATGAGAAATGAAATTACCTATAACGTCATAAATCGAAAGCCCTGGGAAAAAAGCACGAAACCCAGTGTACCTCGTTGTACAAACAGAGTATATTCTCTTTTTCGCTTCCTCTTCACTACAAGATCAGAACAAACAAAAAAGAAAAATAAAACCCAATTCTCAAATTCCCGGCGAAAAGCCCAAAATTAATGAAATCTGAAGGAATTATTATTATTTAAAAACCTGCCGACTACAGAAGCGAGGGTTTTAACATAGGCATCGATCATTTCTTCTTCCGAAGGTTTTGGGCGTCGTGAGAATTCCAGAATGATAAGCCAATGTTCATAATCAACGTTTGGTGGTGGGTTACTCCAGTTTGGAGATGGGTCGTTCAAAGGCGAGTAGCCGGACCCAGATGTCTTGGTTCGGGTCAGGATTTTGGTTGCTTCGGGGATAAAAACTGGGGTTGAGTTGAGGAGAGCAACTGTGAGGCGAGAACAGGAAGGAAAGGAAGAAGAAGAAGTGAGGGCGCGGCTTAAAAGGGTTGATAGAGATCTTCGGGCATTGAGGCAAGCCATTTTCCGGCAACGCTGGTTCTCTCTGATAATAAGCTTTGCTTCTGGGACACTACTAGATTGAGATTGTAATAAAGACCAACGGTTTACCGATTTATTGTTTAAAAAAAAAAACGGAAATTTTGTCTCATATCATATCATATTCTCCTTTTAATCTAATTTATTAGCACAATATCATATCATATCATATCTTTTTCTTAAAATCCCTAAGTCCGATTCTACCTAGCCTTTATTAATTTTTATATAAAAACTGAATTCCTAAAGCTTTTAATTATGAGCTTTCTTATTTTAAAAGATCCAATCTTGAAAACTTATGTTAGTACATCACCTCACTTAATTTCTAAACTTGTAATACAAAATATTTGACAAATCAAAAATAAGGAAACTAAACTGCAGTTGGTTATTAAATAAATCAAAATTGAAAATTTTCAATTTAAGGTAGAATAACACAAATAATATTTGATAAATTTAAATCCTCATACCCAGTTTAAGACTTTTTACCAGACTAACATGAACGTAACAAACCAATAGATAAAAATCAAACTTGTTCATTCATCTTGACTTTCCTTTCTCATCAACTAAACAAAAACACAAGAACGAACCATATTGCCAATTAGAAACCCAAACCCAATTTTTTTTTACCTTAATCACTTATATCTTCAACAGGCAAAGCAACATCCTTGACATGGGTTTCAGCTACAGAAGCAGATTCTATAACAGGGTCAGGCTGCTTTTCAACCTGAGAATCCGGTTCGGATGAGTAGAAGTGTAGAACCTGAGTCGACACCGAGTTAAAGCGGCGAGTGGGGAGAACGAGTGAACTGGGTTTTGGCTGGTTTTGGTGTAAGAGTGAAGAAAATTGTGAGAAGTGAGTGAAATTCCTATGGAGAAAACCCTTTTCATGGCTTCCAAATAAAAAAAAAAGTTTGTAGTATCCAAGTGTTTTCCCGTTCTTTGTTTTTCAATGTTTCTTTGATTTCATTTGAGGAGAAATGCTGGTTAGTTTTGGGTTGTTATTGTAGGCTTAGAACCCACCATAGGTTATTGCTGTTATAGTGGACCAATTTCAGGTTAGCATTGGGTTAGGCCCAGACCAGTTTTCTTCTTCTTTTTCATTAATATATATATTTTTTGTTAAAGTACCTGGGAGGTCCCTGTATTATAGGGACTAAATCAAATTAGTCCCTCTATTATTAAATGGATTAATTTAATCCCTATATTAAAAAGTCTAAATTTATAAAAAATTTAACATTTACTATATACAAAATATCTTGAAATTCATTTTTTTTCAATTGGATTTAAATTCCAAACAAAAGATTTTATTTACAAAATTATAAAAACTTTGAAAATATTAACTCTATTAAACAATATTAACTTTGAAAGATACCTTTTAGGTAATGACGGAATAAAAGAAAATCATTGTAGGTAATGATGAAATAAAAGAAAATCATTGGTACAAAAATAATATCCAAAAAATTGTGCACCTCCATGGAAATTAATTTATGGGACTTGAATGTTAAGGGCACTGGGTTGCTTACTTTGTTCACAAAATCAAGAAGCAAGGCCTGTTGACTGCTCCGGAAGGCAGTAGGCTCGGCCTCGTTAGAGATTGTAAATGAGCTAAGTTTGGACAACGGTAAGTTCTGCGCTAATAGATGAATTGTATTTTGATCTTTTTATTAAAAAATTAATTTAATTTAGATTAAATAGTAAATTGTTAAGCAAATTTTGTACAAGAATATGGTATGAAGATGATTTTTTTTAAATGTGTAAAGAGAATCTGATTTTTAAAAAGAATAATAAAACAAGTACTATATCATCTTTAATTTCTATTCACACCAAAGAATGAACTCATTGAGAATGTACTTGTGACTGTGGTATGTTAGCTGCAACTTGCAAGTGTTCCTTTTTAATACTGCACTCTAGGAATGGATGCTTCTCTATCATAAAATTCTAGTCTTGAGCACAGATAAACTTGGGGTTCTCATTTCTTCAGTTTCTCCCAAGCCTGGAATTGTAGTTTCGAGGGTTTTGTGTTTGTACAACCAATCCCGGACCTCTTAGGCTGCTCTTGGAGCCCACTTGCATGTGGATCCTCTTTTAGAGTTAACCCTTTGAAGAATCAATTCATCAGGAAGGGCCTTCCACCTCATTATCTGCATGATTTTCATACCAATCCAGTTCTGAAGTAACGGTTTCCTCATCTATTGCACAAACATCCACTAAAGATGAATCCATCGGATTCTCATTGTTACAACTAGGCACAACAGCTACATTGTTTTTAGCTAAGGCAGTGGAACCTCCTTGACACGGTTTCATATTCCCCATGAATCAACTACTGTATTTGATCGATCGAGTCTTTGACACTGATCTAGTCAGCCTCGAAGTTAAAGTCATCTTCAGACGAGTTACATCTAAGATGGTTACTGCTTCTTTGCTTGTCAGCCAAATTTCCTTCCTCATCCACCGGAGTCATCTGAATGTAGCGAAAACAAGCATTATCAGCAACAATACTCAGCACATCTTTTCATTTGCAAAAAGAATAGTACCTTTTTTTTTAACCTTGACGTTGTTAAGATCTACGCTGTTCTCCTTAGAAATGAAATGAAGTCCTTAAAATTTTATTCTAAAAATTATAACATTTTTATTCAGGATTGAATAAAATTTTAGACCATTTTTCGGATCAAGTCAAGTTTAATAGACGAGTCTAAAATTTTAGTTGGGTTGAATCCAAATTCTACCTGGCCTAATTATGGACAGGTCTAGTTAAACATATTAAAAACTTGTCAATTTTATAAAAAAAATATTTTTAATATTTTTAATTGTTAAAAAATTAGTTTTTTTTTAAAGATGATTTGATTAAAAAGATTGAAATGAAAAACTAAAATAATTATTTTAAAGTTGAAAAGTGAAATAAGTAATTATGTTAATATAATAATATAAATGCATAGTACACAATAAAAATGTAAGCAGTAGAAAGTTAAAAGTTAACAGGTGATAATGTGAGAAACTAGTAGAGTCCAGTGTAGTGGGACAGTAAGGAGTAGGGAGTAGCTCTATAGCTGGCTCTGCACTACCTTACCTTTGTTTGCTACCAAATGCTTCCTATCCCATGGAGTTGAAAATAAAGTAAATAAATATGTCATTGTTATTTGGATCAATGGTTTTCTTTTTTTTTTTGAGAAAATTCAACTAGATTTATAAAATAAGAAAACAAAACAAAATTTTGCTTGTCACTAGGCCTAAAACTCAAAACAAACAAGCCCTAACGCCACACAAATAAATCAAATAAAAGGAAAACAGACCCAAAAGCAGTAAAAGGACCACGGGCCACTAAAATAACTAACAAAATAAAATAAAACAGGAAACTTAAACTTTAAAATATCTTCAGTAGACAGAAACAGCTGGACCACTTTAATAACATTTCTCTTTTCTCTGAATCGTCACTGCCATTAAAAGCAGAGCTATTTATATCTGCAGAAAAGACTCTGGCTCCCACCTTGGGAGCTGCTGTCAGATATCTACATCGTATGCTAAGGTTTGATCCATTCCATAGTAGAAAGGTAAAGAGATAGGAGAGTGAGGCTAGCTTTGGGCATCCCCTAAGCCCTGATGTGCCTACAACGACACTTTTAGACCTTTGTTGATGTACATTAATTGTTTTTCCAGCTGGTGGAGCTAAGACAATAGGCCTTTAGAAAGCAGAGCTATTACCACTGCCTACCCAAAAGAGCACGAAGGTAATAACCCACACCTTCCTTCAATGCTTCCTCTTCTATAACATGCGCAAGTATTTGGATCAATGGTTTAATATTCTCTACTTGTGTTATTTTTTTGTTGTGTTGAAATTTTTTAAAAAATGGAAATATTGTAGTACATGAATTGCATTTTAATTACAAATATATATACTCCAGTGCTATGAAGCATGGACACGGACACGCAATACGGGTACGACACGATATGGATACGGCGATACAGTAATTTTTAAAAAATAAGGACATGAATACGGAAGGATACGGCAATAAAAAAATATTTTATAATTTTTATATATTTTTATATTAAAATACTCAAATGTAAATGAAAATATTGATATTTTTGCTATTTTTAAACTACTATAATTTGTTTTTGATTTTCTTTCCCTATTATAATTATATAATATATTAACTACTTTTGTTTCTTTCTTACGCAAACAGCCCTTTTTTTTTCCCATTTACCCTTTTTTCCCCTCCTCATCTACTACAGACAGCTTTACACTCATATACCTTTTATTTTCTTCCCCATTTACTCCTTTTTTTTCCCTCCTCATTTACTACTTTTACCTTTGCCTTTGTATTTCTTCTCTGCAAAACATTCATCTACAAAACTTTCAGCATCATCATCTTCACTTCATATAAGCGAACAGACTCCAAAGAAGGCAAGTGTGTCAAAAATCCCATAAATTATCATGATTAAATGTTAAATTTATGCTTTTTATCTGTTTTCTAAAGTTCTATTATTGTATATGGGTTTTTTCCCCTTTCTGATTCAGGCCAAAAGAAAGTCTGGTAGTGTGCCTTTTTTGACACGTGTCGAGGTGTGTCCAGTATGTATCTGGCTGTGTCGGCGGTGTGTCCGTGTCGGACACCAGTACGACACTGGTACGAGGGGATTTTTCCCGTGTCGGTGCTTCATAGATCCGGTGGGATGCTCCAATGGGGTTGACGCAGGCAGGTTAGGTTTTCGGGCCGACACATGTAGGAGAGAGGGTCAAGAGGTTTTAAAGGAGAAGATGAAGAGAAGGAAAATGAGGAAGATAAGGAAGAAGATGATAAAGAAGTCTAAGTGCAGCGTGTTCTTAAGGAACAGGAGGAAAGTGGATGCGAAGATGTTACAGACATTAGATGAACAGTACGCCATGTGATTGCAGTGCAAAAGAATCAATGGAGTTTTGAGGGTAATGGGGTTTTTTCTCTACTTCTCTTGCAATGGCTAAGCTATTTCTTTCTTTTTCTCTCTCTATATTTTAACAATATTCCAACACAAGCTTTTGATGTTTTTGAAAATTTTGAAACCAATTTTAAAAGGGGTTGTTTGAAAAACAGGGATCGACTTTTGAAAAATGAAAACGAGAGCCAATCTTTTAAAGTGATTGGATCACTATATAAAATGTTTTGGTCTACGAAATTGTGAGAAAACAGGTTCGGGAGTCAGTTACATTCGAGGAAGGATTAACACCATCGTAACGTTCAAAATTGGTACCAAATTGGATAATTTTTATCTCAATGCCAAAATTTTGAGAATATTAAAAAAAATGTGATATTAAAAAAAATGCGATTTTCTTATTTTCGTAATAATTCAAATTAAGAGAATCGAGATTCATTCGCTTTGAAGGAATAATAAATATCACATTCAGCATAATTGGACACAATATTTTTAAACTTTCGTCCCATGATTTATAAAACCTGCTTAAAAATGATATTTTAGATATTTAGATAAATGAAAAATTGTAACTCAGCATGTTAGGGTACTATTTCTCAAATTTCTAAACATCTAAAACATTGTCTCGTTCATTTTCTAAAAGTTTTTTTTAATGACTTTTGGTTTTAAAAGTAATGATATGTTTCACATATTATAAGAAATTAAATACAATATATATATGCTTTATCATTTCATGCAAATATAATAAAGGTGATGAACAAGGATCTAAATTATCTAATATGTTATTATTTCATGCATGGTCATAAATAGTATCATTACATACACAATACAACATAGAATATAATGAATTCAATAATATAAATTGTATAATGCATACATAACAACATTTTATGCAAATAAATATCTAAATTATAATAATTAATTCATTTTATATAAATATAAAAAAATAAGAATAAAATGATATATGAAATTTAACCCATTGTACAATATCAAAATAAAGGAGAATCTAAAATAAATAAACGAATTAGTGTATGAAATATAAAAGTAAGCTATTTTAGAAATATATTAAACGATGTGAGAACAATAAAAAGAAATTCCCTTTTTTTAGAAATATATACATATACAGATTATATTATAATGTATAATAACTTAGTATATAATAAAAATAGTGTACTAGATGTTATTCTTTAAAAAATGTATATAATTAATAAGTAATAATGTATGCTTTAGGATAAAATAAAGGTAATAAGGAAATATAGTAAAATATAATATAATTTACAAATAAAAATATGTAATAATATAAATAATATAGTAATAAAATATATAATATAATATAAGAAGAATATATAAAATAATAATAATCTAATAGGTATTTCATATAAAAATATAGTAAAATAATTGATACATATAGAAAATACATAGTATTTACTAACTTTATAAATAAAATATATAATAAAATGAATAATATAATATATAATATATAAAAATAATATGTACTAAAAACATATAATATAGATATAAATAATATATATATAAAATATATGATAAAAATTAAAAATATATAATAATATAATAGATAAAATATAGTAAAATAAATAATATATATATAATGAAAATACATATAACATATTGTAAAATGCAAATATAACAAAATAAAAAATATATAAAAAAATATATGATAAACAAATCTTTTTTTTTAAAAAATAACAATATATTGGACAATAATATATACTATTTTAATATTAAAAATAAAAATTGAATTGAAAATTCCGGGGTTAATTGTAAAATAATAAAAACATTTGGACTTAATTAAAACACAAGCTAAAATAGAGAGACTCATTGAGTAATTAAACCCTAATTCCAAAACGATGACGTTATCTGGAACTTATTTTTAAAAGGGCACTAGGATTAAATTGAAATGAATATAAAAGATTGGGGCTAAATTAAAATAAAAATAAAATGAAATTAAAATTTGAAAACACGGAGGGGTCAATAGGGCAATTTTCCCATTTTTCCAGAACGCGAGGATCCTACCCGGGTTTTCGGGTCAACGCGCGGATCCTGTGCCTAGAAACGACGTCGTTTTGTGCTTATTGGATTAAACCAAAACGGCGCCATTTCATTTATGCTATATAGGCCAAACTTATAGTTCTAAAATCATTTTGCCCCAGCTCTGAGAAAAAAAGAAAAAAAAATCCTCTGAATGAGGATCTGGGACCAGCATTAGATCTCCGTCGAGCCTCCGTTCTCAGGCGGTCACGCGCCCACGCGCCACTACGAACGCCGCCACGTATGACGGTCGGAAACTGGAAAGTTTCCTTTCTCCGACGCGAATAAAAAAAAGGTATATTCCTCCTTTTCTTTTACTATTTTCCATATATATGTACATATATTTAAAAAAAATCACCTTTATGTATTTCAATCGACTGTGGTGCCCTATTCAGTATATGTGCGCAAAAAAAAGAAACCTTTTCTTTGAATCTGTATCTTCTGGTTTTTTATTCTCTATGTGTATTTTTCTCTGGAAAATCATGTGTTACAAATCAGAAAAAGATGGGTTTTTATAACCCTTTGTAAGTGATTTACAATCTAGGAAAGAAATCTTTTGATTTCATTCTATATTTTGCCTCTGTTTTTTATTGTGGTTTTTTCATTTTGCAGATGTCTCGCGAGAAATCCGGTGATGGAAGGGTCGCTAGCGTTGATGGAGGCCTGAAGTCTGGTGGTGGTGTCGGTGAGGTACTGATTAAGGAGGCAGAGCCTTGAGTGATGGCCTCGATTGGGGAGCTGGACAGACGCTCCCCGAACCTTCCAAAACTTGTTACGGCGCGAGGGGAAAGAGAGGCAGAAACCCTAGGGTTTCATGCCTCGGTGTAATGGTTTGGGCCAGTTGGGCCACTGTTGTTTGGGTTTAATTTAGGTCTGCTGAGTAGTAACCGGGTAAATGGGTTTTGGGCTAATTGGGTTACAGGTGTAACGGGCTTTGGGCTTATCAGGCTTTGAGCCCTGTTTATTTGTAAATGGACATTTTAAATAAACACTTATTTATTTAATTCTTTTATTCTATTTTCAACCCGGTCAAATTTGGGCTATTACAGAAAATTTAAAAGAGATTTGTAGAAACTCATATCTTAACCTCAAAACTTTTGTATTTAATGATAAACTAACAAACCATGTTAGGAAACACCATTATGTCATAGTTGCTTATCTGTGTGGCAAAATGGAACTGTCTAGAGTTGAACTAAATGCTGTTACTTTCAACATCTAGATTGATGTCTACTGAAAGCTTTTTCGACTTGATTATGACATATTTGTTTGGAGCAAAAGATAAACCTAGGTTTTCGACTTACTGTTTTTATTTTTTCCACCATGATTTATGGATTTTGTATAGAAAAAAATTTATCAGGCTCTTAGGTTCTTAGGTGAAATGAATAAAATAGGGAATGTTCCTAATATAAATAATTACACTACTATAATCAATGAGTTTCATATCATCGAGATATTGATGGAGTTGTTAAACTTCTGATGATGCTGGAAGAAAGAAGTCTCAATCCTAATATTATCACATATAACACTGTCATAGACTCACTTCGTAAGAAATTATTGTTAAAGCAAGGTCTTAGTGTCTTCTCCCAAATAATAAAGAAATGTATCGAGCCTAATATTTACACCTATAATATATTGTTGGATGCATTTTATAGGAGGATATGATTTCCAAAGCTGAAGTTGTTATTGGAGGGGATACTAAGCTCAGTCGATAACAACTTCATCACGGCTACATATTACACCTATAATATATTGTTGGATGCATTTTATAAAAGGATATGATTTCCAAAGCTGAAGTTGTTATAGGAGGGAATACTAAGCTCAGTCGATAACAACTTCATCATGGCTACATATTTGACATAATAATAACTTTTAATTGGAAGAGATTACATTACATAAACAAATTTCTAACTCTTTTTTTTCGATTTTGTTACATATATGACGGGTGACAATGTTAAATTTAACACGTTCCTTCTTCATGATAGCGATCACAACTTTAGCCTCGCAAATCATCCCACACTTGTAAAATGCTTTAAGTAGTGTGTTGTAGGTATAAATATTAGGCTTGATGCCTTTCTTCAACATTTGAGAGAAGACAGTGAGACCTTTCTTTAACTATACTTTCTTACAGAGTGACTTAATGAGAGTGCTATAGGTGATGACTAATGTCATTACTTACAACACTCTCATTGATTCGCTATGTATAAAAGGATTGTTAAAGAAAGGTCTCACTATTTTCTCTCAAATGTTGAAGAAAGGCATCAAGCCTAATGTTTATACCTACAACATACTGCTTGAAGCATTTTACAAGTGTGAAATGATTTTGAGGCTAAAATTGTGATTTCCATAATTAAAAAGGAATGTGTTAAATTTAACGTTGTCACCCATCATATATGTAACAAAAATCGAAAAAAAGAAGAAGATAGAGTTAGATATAGTACTTTGCTTATGTAATGTAATATCTTTCAATTAAAAGTTATTATTATGTCAAATATGTAGCCATGATGAAGTTGTTATCGACTAAGTTTAGTATTCCCTCTTATAACAACTTTAGCTTTGGAAATCAAATGGAAGCTATAGAGCTAGTCCCTAGTCCTTACTGTCCCACTACACTAGACTCTACTAGTTTCTCACATCATCACCTGTTAACTTTTAACTTTCTATTGCTTACATTTTTATCACGTGTAGTCGTGTACCATGTATTTATATTATTATATTAACATAATTACTCATTTTACTTTTCAACTTTAAAATAATTATTTTAGTTATATGAAGAAAACCCTCGAAACTCTAATTCTGTGCTTGAAATAATTATTTTTATTACATTTTTATTTTACTTATATTTTTATTACGTGTAGTCGTGTACCATGCATTGAAAGGGTAAACTCTAAAAGAGAATCCACATACAAGTGAACTACAAGAGCAGCCTAATAGATTCCGGATTAGTTGTATGAAGAAAACCCTCGAAACTCTAATTCTGCGCTTGGGAGTAACTGAAAAATAAGAACCTTGAGTTTATCTGTGCTCAAGACGAAAATTTTATGATAGAGAAGCATCCATTCCTAAGTGCAGTATTAAAAAAGAACACTTGCAGTTAACATACCACAGTCACAAAAGTACATTCCAAGTTATTTCATTCTTTGGTGTGAATAGAAAGATGATATAGGACTGGCTTTATCATTCTTTTAAAAAACCAGATCCCCTGTACACATTTAAAAAAAAATCATCTTGTACAAAATTTGCTTAACTATTTGATCGAGGAATTTGAATACAATTGGTCAGGCATTGAAATGCAACATTATGGTACATGTAAAAGGAATTCATAAAGAGAACTTTGGGTTGCTTTTCTAAATGCTATATAAATTATGTATAGTGTGGGAGCTTACGATAGCCTTTGCAAAGGAACATTTTGATATGTCTATAATGGATAAAGGAGCAGCAACAAAAGCTCCACCATCAGTTCAAATGGTTGTGGAAGCATTAGCCGGAGATTTTAGAATGATGAGACACGAATGATTCTACAAGTGGATTCATAAGATGTGGAGCTTCATCCTGCATGCACATCAGTAACACAGCACAGAATTATCATATCTGTTAACAGAAAAACCTGCCGAACCATAGTTTCATGATAGAGCAAACCTGAGGGCAGTGGCCAACATTAAGGAGGACGACAAAGTCTTCCACGGTTTCAAAATTCCCGTAGGCTCTTCCGAGTTTGATGCTTTCTCATGGATCATTGTCACCCCATGCTATCAAGACAGGACATTGCAAGAAGAGAGAACAGGCAACATAAACTAACATGGAAACTGAAGGGAAAAGAAGACGGCATACGAGAAATCAGTTTAAGAAACTTACTTTAACCTGCAGAAGTAATTCCTCGGGCAGGGGACCATCCGAGTAGCATATGAACTCAAGAAAAACATTAACAGCACCAGGCTCAAGTCCTGGATGTAGAATAATCTGAACTAGTTCTTCGGTCACTTGAGAGGTGTCATGGTAACACTAAAATGTAACACCCTACATGATTTTGCTAGAACAAGAATATTTTTCCTCCAATGATTATTGTAGTAAGCAAGGCATTAGAAGAACTGACAATTAAGTATGTACACATGGAGCCAAGTTGTTTAAAGGAAACCTTTGAAACAAGAAATAATTGATACACATCTGAACCATGCATATACAAACTGCACATGCACGCAATTGACAACATAAAAAATACAAAAAGCATAACTACATTGAGCAATGATGCAATTCAAAAAAATCAATCACTAATTGCTAATGAGATACAATGCAACGACATCAAAAAGTAATTTTTTTTTAAAAGAAATTTTAGGGGGCCTGGGTCCTACCAACCCCTCCCCATATATATATAAATATATATATGCTACACCTGTTTCTCTCATCTTCATCAATCCCTGTTTTTTTTCTCTATTTATCTTTCTTCATCAATCTCTGATTTTCTTTCTCTGCTTCTCTTTCTTATCTTGATTTTCTCTGCTTCTCTCGCAATGGGCAAGCCTTCTTTATTTCGTTTCACTTCCCCTCTTATTTCAATAGCATTACTACAAAATTTTTTGACATTTTTGAAAATTCAAACAAGATATGTAAAAACCCATATCCTAACCCCCACAAATTTTGAATTCAATCAAAAATTAGCAGAACATGCTAGCAAGTACCAATATGCCATAGTTGTTTATCTCTGTGGCAAAATGGAACCTTGGAGAGTCCAGCCAAATACTACTACTTTCAACACCTGGATTAATGCATATTGTCACCTTCATCAACTAGATTATAGTTTATCTGTTTGGGGCAAAATGACGAGCATAGGTTTTCAACCCACTGTTTATACTTTTTCTACTCTGATGAATGGATTTTGTATGGAAGGGAAAGTTGATCAGGCTATTAATTGTTTGATGAAATAAATAAAACATGTATGTTTCCTAATATAAATACTTATACTATCTTAATCAATGGGTTTAATATTATTGAAGATATTGATAGAGCTGTTAAGATGTTGGAAGAAAAAGGCATTGATCCTAATATCATCACCTACAACACTCTTATTGAATCACTCTGTAAGAAAGGATTGTTAAAGAAAGGTCTCACTATCTCAATCGATAACAACTTCATCATGGCTACATATTACACTTATAATATATTATTGGATGTATTTGGATCAATGGTTTTTTTTTGAGAAAATTCGACTGGATTTATAAAATAAGAAAACAAAACAAAAGTTTGCTTGCCACTGGGCCTAAAACTCAAAACAAACAGGCCCCAACACCACACAAATAAATCGAATAAAAGGAAAGCAGACCCAAAAGCAGTAAAAGGACCACAGGCCACTAAAATAACTAACAAAAGATAAGAAAACAGGAAACTTAAACTCTAAAATATCTCTAGTAGACAGAAACAGCTGGACCACTTTAATGACATTTCTCTTTTCTTTGAATCGCTACAGCCATTAAAAGCAGAGCTATTCATATCTTCAGAAAATACTCTGGCTCCCACTGAGCTCCTGCTATTGGATATCCAGATAGTACGTTAAGGTTTGATCCATTCCGTGGTAGAAAGGGGCTTTTTTTATTTAAATAACCCAAATAGTTTAATTAAGTATCAAATTGGCTCACATTTTAAATTAAACACCAAAATGACCTGAAATCTACAGCAAAAGTTGGTGGGGTCAAATTATATAGTGCCACCAACTTGCCATGTCAACAGGGAGCATAAAAAAATTAATTTTTAGGTGAAGCGATGTAGAATGACGTCACCTGTATAAATATCATGAAAATACTGCAAGTTCTGAAAAAATAGGGGACTTCAAAATAATTTTTCATTTTCTGGTGGAGCCAGTTTAAATGGCGCCACCAAACCTGATATTTTTCTGATATTTTTTACTTTTTTTTAACTTTTAACTTTTTCTTTATTATTTTATCTTTTTTTAAGTTTTATATTTTTTCTTATTTTATTTTGTTTATTTATTTATTTTATTTTTTGTTATTAATTTTAAAAAATTTGAAATGTATATTTGAAATGTTTTATAATAAAAGCAGAGCTATTCATATCTTCAGAAAATACTCTGGCTCCCACTGAGCTCCTGCTATTGGATATCCAGATCGTACGTTAAGGTTTGATCCATTCCGTGGTAGAAAGGGGCTTTTTTTATTTAAATAACCCAAATAGTTTAATTAAGTATCAAATTGACTCACATTTTAAATTAAACACCAAAATGACCTGAAATCTACAGCAAAAGTTGGTGGGGTCAAATTATATAGTGCCACCAACTTGCCATGTCAACAGGGAGCATAAAAAAATTAATTTTTAGGTGAAGCGATGTAGAATGACGTCACCTGTATAAATATCATGAAAATACTGCAAGTTCTGAAAAAATAGGGGACTTCAAAATAATTTTTCATTTTCTGGTGGAGCCAGTTTAAATGGCGCCACCAAACCTGATATTTTTCTGATATTTTTTACTTTTTTTTAACTTTTAACTTTTTCTTTATTATTTTATCTTTTTTTAAGTTTTATATTTTTCTTATTTTATTTTGTTTATTTATTTATTTTATTTTTTGTTATTAATTTTAAAAAATTTGAAATGTATATTTGAAATGTTTTATAATATATATTTTTTTAAAATTTTAAATATTAATTTTAAATTATTTTTAAAATTTTGAATATTATTTTTTAAAATATTATTTTTTAAATATTAAATATATATTTTTAATAATATAAAATATTTAAATATTTTAAAGATAATTATTAGTTTTTTTTAATATTTTTAATATTATTTAATTTGTTTTATAATATTTTAGATTATTATTTTTAAATTAATTTTAAAGATATTCGACTTTTTAATAAAAATAACCCAAAAAATTAATTAATTATCAAAATGATTCATTTTTTTAATTTGGCTCCACTAACTTTTACTGTAGATTTTAGGTCACTTTCTTGTTTAATTTAAAAAATGAGTTATTTTAATAATAAATTAAATTTTTTAAAAATAATTTAAAAATAATATTTAAAATTTTAAAAAATATATATTATAAAACATTTCAAATATAGATTTCAAGTTTTTTAAAATTAATAACAAAAAATAAATAAAATAAATAAACAAAATAAAATAAGAAAACATATATGTCGAAACTATTTTTTAAAGGGTTTTGAAAAACGGGGTTCGACTTTTTGAAAAATAAAAATGAGAGTCGCCACCAACCTTTTTAGGTGTGATTGGATCACATTTATAAAACATTTTGGTCTACAAAATTCAAAAAAAAAGGTTCAAGAGTCGATTACGCACAATGAATGATTAGCACCCTCGTAACTCCCAAAATTGGTACCGAATTGATTATTTATTGTCCTAATGTCGAAAATTTGAAAAGATTTTAAAACTTGAACAATTTAAAGTTGAAACTTGAGATTCCTTTGTTCCGAAAGTATACAAACATTACATCCAGCATGTTAGGACACGATGTTTTAAATCCTCGTAACTAAAATTATCTCATGATTTTGAAAATTTATTAAAAGGATATTTGGTTATTTAGTCAAACGAAAAAATCGCAATCCAGCATGTTAGGACACTATTTTTCGAATTTCTAAACGCCAAACATTGCCTTATTTAAGAAAAACTTTTTCAATTAGATGAAATATATTTTTTAAAACAATGAATAATATAGAATTTAATAAAAAAATAGTTTGATATAATACTAAAATTATTAAAAAAAATAAAATATAAAAGAGAATTAAAAATCAAGGAAATAGGGATTAAATCAAAATAAAAAAGGGTTGAAAATGAAAATGAACAAAGAATAAATAAGAACAAACCGTAGAAAATAAGAACGCAAGAGGGAGAGAAATTTGAGTGAATGCTCTTAAGAATTCTTATTGCTTCCCAAAACTCAATTGAAGTCAAGTTTTTTACAATGAGGGGAGAGGCCTCTATTTATAGTTGAGCCTCCCCAAATCTAACGGTACAGATCAATTACATCAACGGTTAAGATTAAAAGGTATCTACAAATTAAATCTCTAAGATTACAAAATCATATCTTCTAAGATTGCATGTCATATCTAAGATTGCAATCATATCTAAGATTGTATCATATCTAAGATTGCATATCACATCTAAGATTGCATATCATTGAAGATTATATTTTCATATGAGTCAAGCTTGTAGATGGACCTTAAATTTTTTCAAGTAATTGGCCATTCCGATCGGGCCAAAGTATATTTATAATTATGGACTGAACTTGGAATTTTTTTTCATTTTTTTGGGTTTTTTTTGTACTTATTTCTGGGCCCCGACAAAATTGAGTGTCTATAGCTGCCTCTCTTTGCTCATTGTTGTGTAACAGGAATAGAGTAAAGACTATAAAAGGACCAATTTTGCCCGGGCTCGCCGAGTCTTGAGTTCTTGATCCTTGATCTTCTTTAAATGGCCTCTTGACGGCTTCAATCTGCTTCACTGCAACTCAAGAAGGCGATATCTGCTATCTTTGATCTGCTCTCCGTCTAATACAAAGACGCCAAATCTGTTATCTTCGATCTGCTCCCCGTGTAATACAGAAACGCTAAATCATCTTAGATCTGCTGCAGCGTAAACCCGTGAAAGCCAAATCTGTTATATCTTCAATTTGCTCTCTGACAATACAGATATGCCAAATCTGCTATCTTCGATCTGCTCTCTGACAATATAGAGATGTCAAATCTGCTATCTTCAATCTGCTCTCTGACAATACAGAGATGCCAAATCTGCTATCTTCGATTTTCCCTCTGACAATACAGAGACGCCAAATCTGCTATCTTCTATCTGCTCCCTGACAATACATAGACGCCAAATCTACTATCTTCGATCTGCCTTCTGACAGTACAGAGACGCCAAATCTGCTATCTTCGATCTGCTCCCTGACAATACAGAGACGCCAAATCTGCTATCTTCGATCTGCCCTCTGACAATACAGAGACGCAAAATCTGCTACCTTCGATCTGCTCCCTAACAATACAGAGATGCCAAATCTGCTATCTTCGATTTGCTCTCTGACAATACAGAGATTCCAAATCTGTTATCTTGGATCCGCTTCGATGTAAACACATAAAGATCAAATCTACTATGTCTTCGATCTGCTTCCCGTCTAATATAGAGATGCCAAATCTGTCATCTTAGATTTACTTAATGTAAACACCTGAAGGTCAGATCTACTATGTTTTCGATCTACTCCCCGTCTAATACAGAGATGCCAAATCTGTCATCTTGGATCTACTTCGATGTAAACATATGAAGGTCAGATCTGCTATATCTTAGCCTATTACCCTACTACTTAGGGAGTTAAGGCGAGTCTTCAATCCACTCCACTACTGCTTAGGGAGATAAGATTTGTAATTTTAACCTGTTACCCTACTGCTTAGGGGATTAAGGCGGGTCTTCGATCTGCTCCACTACTGCTTAGGGAGATAAGATCTGCAAATTTAACCTGTTACCCTACTGCTTAGGGGATTAAGGCGAGTCATCGTCGATCTGCTCCGCTACTGCTTAGGGAGATAAGATCTGGGAACCTGTTACCCTACTGATTAGGGGATTAAGGCGAGTTTTCGATCTGCTCCACTACTTCTTAGGGAGATAAGATCTGCAAATTTAACCTGTCACCCTACCGCTTAGGGGATTAAGGCGAGTCTTCGATCTGCTCCACTACTACTTAGGGAGATAAGATCTGCAAATTTAACCTGTTACCCTACTGCTTAGGGGATTAAGGCGAGTCTTCGATCTGCTCCACTACTACTTAGGGAGATAAGATCTGCAAATTTAACCTGCTACCCTACCGCTTAGGGGATTAAGGCGAGTCTTCAATCTGCTCCACTACTGCTTAGGGAGATAAGCTCTACAAATTTAACCTGTTGCCCTACTACTTAGGGGATTAAGGCGAGTCTTCGATCTGCTCCACTATTGCTTAGGGAGATAAGATCTGCAAATTTAACCTGTTACCCTACTGCTTAGGGGATTAAGGCGTTGAATTTTGTAATTTTCAATCAATCTTGCTACATTGTCCACTGGGGAATCCACCTATAGAATTGATTTCCTAGAATTTATGCTTATGCCAAATAATTAAGTTACCATGATCGAAATGAGTCAAATGCTCCTAATTAGACATATTATGATGTAAAATGTTTATGAAAATAACTCCTATTTCGGACGTCATCACTCATTCATCTATCGAGCTTTCCACCTCGTTCTTCTTGACATATCAATCATACTCTGCTCGTATGCCTCGAATCTTCTCCATCAATTTGGTCTACTGTACCATTCCCTGAATGTTACGACCCACTGAAAATGTTTATGAAATGATCCTTTCTTAATATCAATATTACTTAAAACGTCCAACCACCTTTTGGACTGAAGAAGAAAATCTCTCGAGTATCTCCAACCCATACATATGGGAATTCCTTAAACAATTGTCTTGTTTTAGTTTCTTGTATTATCTAGAAATTTTCAGAGTAATATGTAAAACTTCGTTTGTGAAGATATTTTAGTTCATCTATCATTATTTCAATGCAACATGCTTTATGAATAATGGGATACAAATAAATTGATCCTGAGGATAATTAGATTTGGAAAAATTATTGGAAGGAATGCAAAAGATTAACCTGAGAACATATCTTTGCAAAGAAAAAGAATCCAAAGATAGTAAATAGGACTGAAATCAGATGCCCCTGATATCGCCGCTAGAGCGTCTATACACCAGCTCCATGAAGACTTTCTTGAGTTCAACATGTGTTTAAAAGATCCAAAGTAATTCGTTGATGCCTCTATATGTAACATACTTCACTTCTCGTCGAATCCGGTATAGCAAGGTCACTGCATGACTTTCCAAATTTGAGCTGCCCTTTCGGGTTTTCAACTCAAAACCCTTTGGTCTCAAGACGCCCTTTGCGGGTTTTCACCTTGGCCTCTCCATTTTTCTTTTTTTTTTCTTTTTTCTTATTCTTTTTTTTCTTTTTTTCCTTTTTTTTTGAAATAGAAGTCCTAAAGTGCCCTTTGCGGGTTTTCACCTTGGCTTCCCTTCTCCTTCAGACAAAGTACTCCTTGACCGAGTCTGAATTCACTAGATCAGATAAATTCTTCCTATCCATTTCTTGTCAAAATCAGTGCACCTCTAGAGAAAGCCCTCTTTGCAACATATGGCCCTTCCCAATTCAACATCCTTTTGCATGGGAAGGATCTCTTTCAGCACAAGGTTTCCTTTATGAAATTCTTTTGGACGAACTTTCTTTGTTATAAGTCTGTGTCATCCATTCTTGGTAAATTTTCTTAGGATGAATACTTTCAAGTTAAGTTTACTAGAGGTATTCAATTCTTGACTCCATCAAAGCTTGGAGGAAAAATCTTGATTCATAAACCCATGAGAAAGGGATTGCCCCAGCAGCAGTCATGGCTGTTGTTTGTCGAACCTTACAAAAAGATGGTTCAATGATTCTCAACAGACAAGAATGAAGTTCCTGACTTTACTTTTCAACCTGGAAAGCTGAGGTACAGAGATTACTCCCGGAGCATACATCCCACTATGACTCAATGATGTTTTTGAAGCATCCCTAATCTTCATAAATTGCCCCCAACTATGAAGCTGCCAAATGAGCGTAGCAAATAAGAGCCACAACAAATATGGTTGTGGTGTTCTTTTGATACATATAGGATAGAGAATGAAAAAACTTTTGCAGATCATCAGCCGAAAACCCAGCCTAGTCTAAGAGAACATGATAGTGGGTCTGCCTCGTGATTCCAATCATTCCAGCATGGGTACCAAGGTAAAAATCATTGTTCTTTAGATGGAATACTTTGTTTTCAATGATAGTACCATGTAGCACATTATTAGGAGATCCAAGCTGAAAAAACTTGGTATGATGGTTTTTTGTACAACAATAACCACAATATTTAGGGTTCCACCTCTCGTCAAGAAACTTGCAAGCTTTCGTCATCCACTTTGTTAGAAACTGGTTTTGAAGAAAGAATCTATCATTTTAAGCTTCAGAGACTGTGTACGGCCTGATGCCCCATAGCTGGAAATCAATGGCCACCGTCTGGAGCTAACCATCGCAGCTATTGACGGCACATCAGACTGCTCAGGAAAGCCAAACAATGTACCCATTCCAAGGATGATGGTTGGAACCTTTGAAACAACTGAAATTGAAAGTGTTTGCCCCAGCGTAAGCATAGAGAGTAAGCGGTAGTTTCTTATGCCAATTTTTACCAGTCTCGGTCATCTTCTGTAATTTGTTTTTTCTTCTTTTTCTTTTCTTTTGGCAACCTTTGTTGTACTGTGGTATGGCGCATTATCTTTGAAAAGACTGCAAACTTTTGGCATTGTGCAGTTATATAATCTTTTTTTTTTGGAATGGATGACTTTTGACTTTGTAGTATTGGCATATGAAGCTATCTCCCCCTCTTAATGGAGCAGTTGACGTCCACAAAGATGAGTCATTGTCAGCTTGAAACTTTTGACGAACTTGGGCCCATAACTTAAATGCCCCATAAGTCTTGACTCCCTTAAATTTGGCATTCATTGTACAACTGATGCGATCCCTGTCCATGGTGGACCAACAGTGCCCCAAAACCTCATGTTTATTCTGACAATTGCAAATCCTCCTGCATGCGTTTTTGGACCACATTTTTGAATTCCCATAATAGTCTCAACAAGGTCTTGTCTTGTCTCCTCAGCTAATTCCAATTTCATAATCTTTCCTTCCTCTAAGGCTATATTTCCTACCACCACTTCATGGGGTATAAACCATTTTCAACAAATTCAGAAACAAGTCACAATTTCTGTCACCTTCAAAGTACTGAGATTCCTCTAAACACATATCACACTTAAAAGGAACTCTGAATCTGTAGTATCGTTGCCCGTGTCATTGATATCTAGAGATCTACGATAGGCACACAAAAGAATATACAAGGAATAAATGAATTCAAGAATGACTATTTACATGAAATGAAAATTTATAAAGAATGCCAAAGGTCAAAAGAATTAGAATGAAAGAGTATTTACTCGGATAAATAATAAAAGTATGTTTTATTGAAAATAAAAATGTCTGAACATGAGCCCACTTCTCAAAAGAAATCTCATTACTCCTAGGCTTTAGAGCAATAAGAGTGTTCTGAATATTACTCCGTAAAATTCCTAAAGATTACAGGAAATTCTTCTGCAGTCCAATTGTTTAAAGAACTTCTTGGTTCGTAAGGGCGAATGTCCTCAAGGTTTCTTTGTTCAGTCCCTTCCTCATTAATGATTTTCATTTCCAAACACCCCCTTCTCCGGGTAAGCTATCCCTCCTGACATAAAGTCGGGGATATGTAAGGGAACGTCGTTAATTCCCATTCAACTTCTTTTTTACTCAGCCGTGACCCTCTTCTCTTTCTCTCTTTTTCTTTCTCTTTTTGATGATAACTTTAACTAATTAGGGTCTTTTTATAATTTTGAATGCAAATGATGCGATGAGATGCTATTAGAGGCAAATGCATGAATGTAAAAGGGTATCGATTCTGATTCAGTTTCATTTTAGAAAACGTTATTTAAGGAACAAAAATCTTTTCATAAAACAAATTACAAATAAGCTTTCGCCCGTAGGCCCATAGTCTTAACCCTATCTAATAACAAAGCTAACTTTCAACCACGATCTGACTGTAGCTCATATTGGTGCTCAACGTGCTCGCCCTTTCTACCAGTATCTGTAAATGATCAGTTATCTCTTGAATTTGAATTATGGCTTCACCTATGAAGTAAGCTCTACAGCGAAAGACACCTCCTCTAATGTCTGTGAAGTTGCTCTGATTACCTTGAAAGAAAGATTGACGAACAAGTAGGCATTCCAGCTTCGCAGCATACTTCCTTAAAATGATATCAAACATCCTCAGTGCTTCTTGAGAGTCTTCAAATTTCTGCCTCCACAGAACATTTCGAATTACTTGCATGGGTATCTTCGCAGCATAGCTAATCTCCACTTTAAAGGTCTTTAAACGATACGATCGTCTTTAATCTCTTTCTTTCATGCTCATTTGGGCTGTTCCGGCCATCAGGGCTTGCATTTCTATTATTTCTGATAAGTACAACTGTAATACCTCCTACCCGTATTCATTACCGGAATAGGGTACGAGGTATTACCGGAGTTTACGATTTTTTTTTAGGAAAACTCAATATAATCCCTTTACAGATATCTAACATTCCTTGCAATATTATATCGAGACCAATCCAAATCAACCAATCCAATTCAATATATTTTCAAGATAAATTCATGCATATTTATAAAATAACGTCATCACATACCCAAAACCAGGTTTGTTAACCATACCAATGGATAACTCTACATTCATTTCATAGAATCATTTACTTTATTAGCTTATACATGCCATTGATTTCCAAAATAAAGTTTCTTTATATACCGAAGTCCTGAGGTTGATACTGTGATGTGTCTCCAACCAAATCCGACCTCCGAGCTCTTAACACTACAAAACAGGGGAAAAGGAAACAGGGTAAGCACTTTGTGCTTAGTAAGCTCATGTAACAAGAATTATACTTACCTAATATTTTCAATACAATACAATAAGCATTCATATATCCATTCAATGCATTATTACCCTAACATGCACAAACTCAACATTCAAGTTAGTACAATAATTTCCATGTATCAATAATATATATACCATGATTGATGAGCTCGTCAATACCATGATTTCCATTTCCTTGTTATTTTTCCATATATTATCCAGTTGAATTTATCGGAATTTCGATGGATTTTCAGAGGTACACATTTATTGTACAATTTCGGGTCCGTCAATTCATATTCATGTGCGCACATATCCATTTTAGAGAGCACACTCCTGCGAACCTCAACCTTGCAGCGGGATTACCAGTCCAGGCTAAATCCACTGCAACGACAATTACTCTAATGAGCTTGGATCTGAATTACCAGTCCAGGCTAAATTCAGACCTTAATTCGGATTACCCGTCCGGGCTAAATTCATTTTACACATATTCTTCGGAAGGGCTATATCAAGATAGGATCACCCGTCCGGGCTAGATCCTTTTTACCGTCAATTCCTTTTCAGAGATCTATCGAATTTTCCTTTCATTCAACTGGGATTTCTTCCCATTTTATCAAATATATCAATGTTTCATTAATTTTCATACAATGAACATTCAAATCATATTCAAATCATATTCAAATCAATAACATACATTTCAAGCATTTAAGAATATAATTCAAGTTACACG
The DNA here is from genome assembly GCF_007990345.1 of Gossypium hirsutum. Lineage (NCBI taxonomy): Eukaryota > Viridiplantae > Streptophyta > Magnoliopsida > Malvales > Malvaceae > Gossypium > Gossypium hirsutum. The sequence goes on from NC_053436.1 coordinate 109,603,978, forward strand.
AACTTACCTTAACACTTGTTTGTAAACAAAAAGATCTACTAATCCCGAACTATTTCATTTCCTCGATCTAACTTCGTATTTGAATCTTCTGGATCTAAATAAATAAATTTAATTATCAATTTAATACATTTCATGTTCATATGCAACATTCTCTATAATTCAACTATTATTTATAGTTCATTCAAAGCTGTCTACTTGAGTCATAGTCACTAAATTTTTTTTATCTTGAGCTACAGAGCTCCAAATTAGGATCCGATAATTTTCTCTGAAACTAGACTCATATATATTCTTACTATAATATTTTCAGAATTTTTTATTTAGCCAATAAGTACAGTTTATTCTTTAATATCAACCCTGTTCTGCTGTCCAACTGTTCTGACCCTTCTTCACTAAAAATTAATTATCTCTTCATACAGAATTTGGATGATGTTCCCATTTATTTCTCTTGAAAATATACTCATTCAGGATTCTATACATATAAATTTAAGCCCATAATTATTTTTATTAAATTTTTTATGATTTTTCAAAGTCAGAACAGGGGAACCTGAATTCATTCTGACCTTGTCTCAAAATTTATTATATCTCAAAATTTACAAATTCATTGCTTACATCGTTTATTCTATGAGAAACTAAACTCAATAAGCTTTCATTCCATGTTTTTTCCATCTTATAATTCAATTCCTAAAATTTATGGTGATTTTTCAAAGTTAGTCTACTGCTGCTGTCCAATATTGTTAGTGCAAGCTGTTTATTACATTTTTCCCCTAAGCTTTTAATAAATAAGAATTTCGTCCCTACTCAATTAGCCTCTCAATTGAGATGATTTTTCTCAATTAACACTTTATTCTATCACCTTAAACTAGTTTACAACCCTTAGAAATCAGAATTTCAGCAATAGGCTTTAATTCCAAACATTTTCACAATTAGGTCCTAAAAATCAATTTCTATTGAAATTACCTAATAAAATCATCTCATAAACAAATTAAAGCTTTAATTTCATTATATTTCATCATAAGCTTACAGCACTCAACCATGGTAACTTTCAATTTCATCCATGAAATCAAAAACTAATGAATTTAATAGTAGGACCTAGTTGTAAAAGTCTTAGAAACACAAAAATTACAAGAAACAGGCAAGTATTAACTCACTTGGTGCAAAAATTATGAAATACCAGCTTAGAGAACCCTCCTATGGCGTTTTTAGCTGCTGGAATTGAAGAGAAATGAAGAGAAATCTAGATATTTCCTATTTAGTCCTAGCTTTATTTAGTTAATTTTGCAATATTCCAATTTTACCCTTAATTTATCAATTTTTCTGCTAATTTCATACACTTGCCGTCCAGCCCAAATAACTTTTGGGTCTAATTGCCTTTTAAATCCTTTCTCATTAGACTCTTAAGCTATTTAATCATTCTAGCAACTTTTACACCTATTACAATTTACTCCTTTTCATTTAATTGACTACCCAAACATTAAAATTTCCTAACGAAATTTTAATAGCACACTAATAACATTTCATAAATATTTGTAAAATTATTTTCGACTCAGTTTTACAAGATAGAGATCCCGATATCTTGTTTTTACCTAATTTCTTCAATAATTTCTTTTTCTAACTAACCACTAAATCGGTAAAATTTTTCTATTAATAATTTCATATGATTTTCCTATCATATCAATTTTCATGCAAAAATATTGAAATAAATTTCTCTTTAAATCGGATTTGTGGTTACAAAACCACTGTTCCAATAACTTTGAATTTAGGCCATTACAACAACATCCTAAAGTACCACAGTAAATTCCAGTTTGTTGTTTGGTAATGGTCCTATAGTAAGTGAGCCTTTCTACCATCATAAGCAAAATTCTTTCCATCCAATTCAATTTTGTAGGTCTTATAACCTTACCATCCACGAGGTGACTATCTCCATCTGTAATGGTAGAATTGTCCATCAGTACTCCCCACGCTCACTTTGAATTGTTCATCTATCTTCATGTCAAGCAAATACTGCAATTCCCCATAACTGTTGTAGAACAACTGCTTGGCTTCGTTACTCCATCAATTCCATATTTCTTTTAACTCTTGGAGGTTATTTTGCATCACACTAACGAGAGTGTAGTCCCATAATTCTGATGTGTATCCTTCGATGACACTATTTCCTTTTTCTATCTGGGTTTTTTCTGACCAAGCACAAACGAAAGAGTTGTCCTCCACTTTATTAAGATATTCGTTCCCTATTACAAAACTTTCTAACTCAGAAATCGAACCTTGAATCGACACCTTTTAATGATAAATTACATGCAATGATAGCAAAATAAGAAAAACAAGTCAGTGTCTCATATATAACAAAATAATAATAAATAAGAACTTATAAAGGTAGGCACTAAAGGTCATCATCATACTACCTGGGGTAAGCACTTAAAGTTCACTATATGTAGTTCGGTTCTAAAGCAAGGGTACCTGAACCAGCAGATTCCTCGATCCTCACCAATTATAGGCTCATATGGACCAAGTTCGGTTCAGGGGGACACATTTCCCTATGGCCATGCAGAGATGAAAATCTTACGAAGACATAGGTACGGATGTATCCCTGAAGCAATCCACTAGCCCATGCGGAGGTGAAAACCTCACGAAAGCATAGCTTCTCACTCCCACTTAAGGGTGTGACCACAACGGTCATGCAAATACAATGTGTGCGTAAACAATAACAAACATATGCAACAAACACATGTAAAAATGACATATTTTAAAAATTTTCCAAATTTCCAACATTAAGACAAAAAATAATCAATTTTCGGCTTGGCTCTCTTATAGGTCCCTAGCGGAGTCGCCAAGCTGTCGAAACTATTTTTTTAAAGGGTTTTGAAAAACGGGGTTCGACTTTTTGAAAAATGAAAATGGGAGTCGCCACCAACCTTTTTAGGTGTGATTGGATCACCTTTATAAAACATTTTGGTCTACGAAATTTAAAAAAAAAAGGTTCGGGAGTCAATTACGGACAAGGAAGGATTAGCACCCTCGTAATTCCCAAAATTGGTACCTAATTGATTATTTATTGTCCTAATGTCGAAAATTTGAAAAGATTTTAAAATTTGAACAATTTAAAGTTGAAACTTGAGATTCCTTTGTTCCGAAAGTATACAAACATTACATCCAGCATGTTAGGACACGATGTTTTAAATCCTCGTAACTAAAATTATCTCATGATTTTGAAAATTTATTAAAAGGATATTTGGTTATTTAGTCAAACGAAAAAATCGCAACCCAGCATGTTAGGGCACTATTTCCCGAATTTCTAAACACCAAACATTGCCTTATTTAAGAAAAACTTTTTCAATTAGATGAAATATATTTTTTAAAACAATGAATAATATAGAATTTAATAAAAAAATAGTTTGATATAATACTAAAATTATTAAAAAATAAAATATAAAAGAGAATTAAAAATCAAGGAAATAGTGATTAAATCAAAATAAAAAAGGGTTGAAAACGAAAATGAACAAAGAATAAATAAGACCAAACCGTAGAAAATAAGAACGCAAGAGGGAGAGAAATTTGAGTGAATGCTCTTAAGAATTCTTATTGCTTCCCAAAACTCAAGTGAAGTCAAGTTTTTTACAATGAGGGGAGAGGCCTCTATTTATAGTTGAGCCTCCCAAAATCCAACGGTACAGATCAATTACATCAACGGTTAAGATTAAAGGGTATCTACAAATTAAATCTCTAAGAGTACAAAATCATATCTTCTAAGATTGCATATCATATCTAAGATTGCAATCATATCTAAGATTGTATCATATCTAAGATTGCATATCACATCTAAGATTGCATATCATTGAAGATTATATTTCCATATGAGTCAAGCTTGTAGATTGACCTTAAATCTTTTCAAGTAATGGGCCATTCCGATCGGGCCAAATTATATTTATAATTATGGACTGAACTTGGACTTTTTTTTTCTTTTTTTGGGTTTTTTTTGACTTATTTCTAGGCCCGGGTAAAATTGAGTGTCTACAATATAAAACTTAAAAAAAAGAAAAAAATTAAAGAAAAAGACAAAAGTTAAAAAAAGTAAAAAAAAAAATTAGAAGGGTGTCAGGTCTGGTGGCGCCATTTAAATTGGCTCCACCAGAAAATGGAAAATTATTTTGAAGTCCTCTATTTTTCCAGAACTTGTAGTATTTCCATGGTATTTATACAGGTGGCGCCATTCTACATGGCTCCACCAAAAAATTAATTTTTTTATGCTCCCTGCTGACGTGGCAAGTTGGTAGCGCCATATAATTTGGCTCCACCAACTTTTACTGTAGATTTCAGCTTAAAGTTGTGATCGCCGTGATGAAGAAGGAACGTGTTAAATTTAACGTTGTCACCCGTCATATATGTAACAAAATAGCAAAAAAGAAAAGAAAAGAGAGAGTTAGATATAGTACTTTGTTTATGTAATGTAATCTCTTTCAATTAAAAGTTATTATTATGTCAGATATGTAGCCATGATGAAGTTGTTATCGACTGAGCTTAGTATTCCCTCCTACAACAACTTCAGCTTTGGAAATCATGTGCTATAGGTGATGATATTAGGATCAAGACCTTTTGCTTCCAACATGTTAACAGCTCCATCAATATTGTAACAGGCCATTTTCGGTAAAAATCTAAACAGTGGTTTCGGGACCACAAATCCGAGCCCGAAAAATGAAATTATTTAAATTTCATAAAATGATAGATATTGAGATAGAAATATGACATGAAAATTTTTATAGAAAAATTTTATCGATTATGTGTCTAATTTCATAAAGGACTGAATTAAATAAAATGTTAAAGTTGTATACTAAAAGCTATAGGGATTATATAGCTAGAGAATTCAAAATGTGAGTTCCTTATATGGCAATTAGGCCATTGATGAAAAATATGTAGATATTTTTAATGAATCATCCATGGAAAAATAGAAAAAGGTAAATGACTAAATTGAAAAATGGAAAAGTTAAATGATATTAATTAAATTAAATGAAAAAGATATCATTTTATCATATTCTTCCCCAAAAATTCCACGGAAACCCTAGGGAAGAGAAAGAAAGTTTTCATGGCCAAATTAGGTAAGTTCAATGTCCCATTTTTAATGATTTTCATATTTTTATGATTGGGAAAGCTTAATTTCTCTATTTGGGGGATTAAATTGAAAGGAAATCAAAGTTTAGAAAATTACCCATGGATGAATATGCTGTAAATTGAAAGTTTATAATAGAAAATGAAAGGTTATTAATAGAGAAATCACTTTTACAAAGTAATTTTTAGTGAAAACATGTGTAGGGACTAAACTGAAAAGTAGTGAAATTCTTGGAAAATTTCTAAAATTTCTGAAATGCATGTGCTGTAAAAGTTATGTGGAAATTTTGATTAAGCTTGGAATAAGGAGTAAATTGCATGAATTTCATTTTCTGAGCTTAGGGACGAAGTCGTCATTTATTAAAAGTTTGGGGGACAAAATGGTAATTTTGCCTAAAGTGTAAATTGGACCAAATTGAGTTGAATTGTATTAAATTGATGTGGAATTTACTCGTATAGATCAGAATAAATCGAATGTGGAGTTAGAACGAGAAAAGGAGAAAATGTCGAATAAATAGACTTTATGAATACGAACATCTATCGAGGGAAGTTCGTATAACTTAGCTATGTGCTTGATTTGAATTGTATTTGTGATTTTATAAATGTACGTGTGAAATGATTATATATCCGATAAAGCCCGATGATTGATAATGTTTGAAATAAATGATAATACTCGTAAAATAATCAATGACTAAAATGTCATTGTTGAGCTTGAATTAAATGTGAAATGTAAGTTACATAAATGTGTAAAATTATGAGATTTGACATATATCCAACAATTTCTTGATAAATGCTAAATCTCGTTTGAATAAATGAAAGTCGATGGATAAAGTTGGTTACCAATATGAAATGAGATCTTGCATGTGTTACAGAAAGGTTGTCCTGAAAGGGTAATCTTTTGATCTCATTATTAAAAGGAAATGTACACCTTGTGTGTACCAAGTGAAAAGGGATAGCTTCGGCTATCAAATGTGAAAAGGGATAGCTTCGGCTATCGAATGTGAAAAGGAAAGGTATACTTTGTGTATACCACATGAAAAGGTTATGTACACTTTGTCTATACACTTGAAAAGGTTATGTACACTTTGTGTGTACATTTGTAAAGGTAAGGTATACTTTGTGTATACCACTAGAAAGGAAAAGGTATATTTTGTGTGTACCATTTGAAAAGGAAATGTACACATTGAGTGTATGACTGGAAAAGGAAATATCCATCGATGTTTTCAATGATTCAACTTTTTCTACACCATTTTTCATCACTTTCTCTTATTTTCTCTTCACTAACATATCAAGAACATAGGACCTTATGTAAGAAAACTCTACTATAATATTATTTCCATGCTTTTTCAATAATAACAAACTTAAAAACATATTGAAATCTTGATATACTTACCTTGTTCTATTGATACTAATATTTAACTTGATTTTCTCTCTCCTCCAGCTTCTATTTCTTGAATCCAACTTGATATTCTAACTCCCCAGGCTCTTCTTAACATTTTTGTCTCTTGGTAGCTATGGAAATTCTTTTGATTTTTGGGTGAAAATGGTGAATTTTTGGTAAAAGGACCAAATTGTAAAGAAAGCAAAACTTTCTTTCTTCCTCTCTTTCTCTCATGTTAGTGCATGGGAAAATATAGATAATGTTACTTACAAGTGTGTTATATACATTAAGGATGTGGAATGGAGAGGAGGAGGAGGAAAACATATATGAATATTCATTTAGCATGGCTAATTTGCTTATTTTAGGCTCAAGGACTAAATTGAATAAAAATAAAACTTTGTGGGTAATTTTTTAAAAATATAAAAAAATGACCAAATTGCATGAAATGGATTAATTTTATTATTTAAATTACAAAATTGAATGAAATTATTAATTTAGTTCAAGATAGGGGAAAACATGTTTTAGAGATTAAATTGAAAAGTGTTGAAATTATGGAAAATTCTGATATTTTATAGAATTCATGGATTGTTATCAATATGTATGAGAATAATATCTAGAAATAAAGATTAAATTGCAAGAATTTTATTTTCCTGACCCTAAGGATGAAATTGTCATTAATTAAAAGTTTAGGGGCAAAATGGTAATTTTTCCTATAGCATTAATTAAATGCATTAGAATATGAAATGAATGACAATGATGATCAAATTTATTTATAAAGATCCGGACGACTCAAATATGAGACTTGATCGTGGAAAAGAAAAGATATCAGATTAATGAAATTATAAACACAAACAAGCAATGAAGTAAGTTTGTGTAACTTGAATTGTATTTAAATACTTGAAATATGTGGTTATGTGATGAAAATATGATTTGAATGTTCAATTCATGATAATTAATGAAATATTGCTAATACTCATTATAAATTGAAAATAAAGTCCGGTTGAATGAAAGGAAAATTCGATGGATCTCTGAAAAGGAATTGACGGTAAAAAGGATCTAGCCCGGACGGGTGATCCTATCCTGATATAGCCCTCCCGAAGAATATGTGGAAAATGGATTTAGCCCGGACGGGTAATCCAAATTAGGGTCTGAATTTAGCCTGGACTGGTAATCCCACTGTAAGGATGATGTTCGCGGGAGTGGGCTCTCTGATATGAAATGTGTAAGACCATGGTTAAAAGATACCATGGCAACTTGATATGAAATGTGTAAGACCATGGTTGAAAGATACCATGGCAACTTGATATGAAATGTGTAAGACCATGGTTGAAAGATACCATGGCAACCTGATATGAAATGTGTAAGACCATGGTTGAAAGATACCATGGCAACTTGATATGAAATGTGTAAGACCATGGTTGAAAGATACCATGGCAATATGACGGAAAATGAGTAAGACTATAGTTGAAAGAAACTATGGCATCATGTCAAAGATAAATAAGACCGTGGATGGGAGACGCTATGACATCTATTGAACAATTGATATTCAGGTAATACGTATCAGATGACGAATGGTTATATGAAATGGTTGTGTGAAATGTTTACAAGAACTGGTCATATGGAAATATATGTATAAAATAGTTGTATGAAATAATTATGAAGATAGATAAACGAAATAAGTATAAGTACATGGAATATAATTTATGTTAAGTTTGATATAAACTATTACCGGAATAAATATACATAAAATATATGGAAATGATGGAGCATGGAATATTGATATAATGAAATGAATGATATATGCTTATGAAGAAACGGTAAGAGCATGATATGTTTCATGACATGTACATATGTGATTATCTTTGATATGTTGATACAAGGAAATTATGTAAGTTGAGAATATTATTAAACTCAAGTGCGATATGTAGAGAAAATAAGTATATCAATGTTGAATTTAGATGAAATGTGTGCAAGTATACTAACAATGATGTTGTTTGACGCTTAGACAAGTGCCAAACTATTGATTGAACGGTAACATGTTTAATTATAAGGAGCATTGAAATAGTAAGTACTTAGATGAAAATAAAATTTAAGATTTTGCGAAATTTTTTATAATCCCGACTTAATTCCGGTTGGTTTCTAATGTATGTTTGGGGCTTCGAAGGCCCAACAGGCCCAACAGAGAGACGTTATGATTCTTTCCAAAATCTGAATAATAAATGACTCAGAATTGTCTGAAAATGTTCAATAAACTCCGCTAATGCCTCGTACCCTATTCTAGCAATGGATACGGGTAGGGGGTGTTACATTTAGTGGGGTAAAATCATGATATGAAAAGAAAAGATATTTTTATATGTATTTACGTGAAAAATATGAAATGATGTTACATGAAATGGAATATGAAACTATGAAATGTTTATATTTGGATATGAATTGGTTTGATGAATATGTTCATCCATGAAAATATATTACTACACTTGGAGCGTATCACCTGAGTGATTAACAGTACTTCAAACGATTATTGAATAGAGTTCTAACAAGAAATATATTGGAAATTAAGACGAAATAAAATGAAATGTATCTGAAATACATGAAAATAATTGACATACATGTTATATGAATACATGATGAGGAAAAACATATGTGTATGAAAATCCGAATATGAATGAGCTTGTATATGTGTTTATTGTGATTTACATGAATTATATGACTAACACGGGTGATGAGAACGTGTGATAGAGCTTGAGAACAAATGGTATAATTGTGCATTGTATGTTTAATTTGAGTAAGAGTGGTTGGTAAGTTGATGAGCAAATTATACAGACTTACTAAGCATTATATGCTTACTCTGTTTTATTTTTCCCTGTTTTATAGTAAATTAGAAGCTCGTGGGATTGGAAGCTCAGTGGAGATCACTCACACTATCCATCGTTCCAATCTGGTAGAAAAGTATAACAATTGTGGTTATAATGGCATGTATAGGTTAAATGGACAATGATTAACATGTAAATACTTGAAAGTGACTAGCCATTAGAATGGCTAGCTATAGACATACTTTGGTGTCATTTATAAAAGTCTATATCATGATATACAAGTTGAAATGGATAATGAATGAATAAATTATATTTGTATGTTTGGCATAATATGTATAAGTATGGACAAGGAATGTAGATAGTCATGAGTATAAATTGTCATTTGAGGTATCTATGGGTACATTGGTAGGATGTAGTTACATGACATGTATAAGACTTGATTTTGGTATGAATTAACTGTCTTGAAATGAGTTATCAATATGCATATGTGTTAGTATAAATAAATAACAAGTTAGGTGAGAAATATAGCTTGGAAAATAGCCTATTTTCGTCCACATGGTTAGACACACGGCATGTGTCTAGGCCGTGTGTGACACACAGCAAGCCCGCGGGCGTGTGAAATAACCTTGTGTCCCCTGTATCTTTAAATATGAAGTCAGGATAGTACACGGGTAAAAGACACTGCCGTGTGTCTTGGTCGTGTGAAGGACACAGGTTTCAAGCATGGTCATATGTTATAATCTTGTGAAAATGGCTTATAAATGATGAAAAATTAGTTTACCACACGGCCTAGCCACATGGGCGTGTGCCCAGGCCGTGTGCCCCTTTGATACTTAAGAAATTGCAAGTCAGAATTCCACACGGGCTAGCCACACCGCCATGAGATTCCCACGGGCTGGCCACACGGTCATGTCCTAGGCCACACGAGCGTGTGCCCCTATCTTCAAAGAAAAATTTCCATAATTGCCAGTTTAGTCCCAAACCACTTCCAAAGCATATATTGGGCCCCGTAGGCCCATATTAGGGACTTTATAGTGAAATTTGAAAATTTTTGTTTTGGAATGCAAATTTGTGACTCGGTTTTATACAAAAACTATAGTTTAAGTTCGGTAATGCCTCGAAATCCTATTCCGTTAACGGATATGGGTTAGGAGTGTTACAAATATCTTCAATAATATTAAACCGATTGATTAAGATAGTGTAAGTATTTATATTAGGAACCATGCCTATTTCATTTATTTCATCAAACAATTAACAGCCTGATCAACTTTCCATTCCATACAAAATCCATTCATCAGAGTAGAAAAAGTATAAACGGTGGGTTGAAAAACTATGTTCGTCATTTTTCCCCAATCAGATAAACTGTAATCAAGTTGATAAAGCTTAAAATATGCTTTAATCCAGGTGCTGAAAGTAGTAGTATTTGGCTTGACTCTCCAAGGTTCCATTTTGCCACTAAGATAAACAACTATGGCATACTGGTACTTGCTAGCATATTCTGCTAATTTTTTATTGAATTCAAAAGTTGTGAGGTTAGGATATGGGTTTTTACATATCTTGTTTGAATTTTAAAAAATGTCAAAAACTTTTGTAGTAATGTTGTTGAAATAAGAGGGTGAAGTGAAACAAAATAAAGAAGGCTTGCCCATTGCAAGAGAAGTAGAGAAAAGCAAGATAAGAAAGAAAAGAAGGGATTGATGAAGAAAGAAAAACAGGGATAGATAAAGATGAGTGAAATAGGTGCAGCATATATATATATATAGGGGGAGGGGTTGGTAGGACCCAGGCCGCCTAAAATTTCATTTTAAAAAAAATTACTTTTTGATGAAAATTTCATTTTTAAAAAAATTACTTTTTGATGTCGTCGCATTGTATCTCATTAGTGAACAAGTGATTGATTTTTGTGAATTGCAACATTGCTTAATATAGTTCTGCTTTTTGTATTTTTTATATTGTTCATTGCGTGCATGTGTAGTTTGTATATACATGTTTCGGATGTGTATCAATTATTTCTTGTTTCAAAGTTTTCTTTTAAATAACTTAGTTCCATGTGTACATACTTAATTGCCAGTTCTTCTAATGCCTTGCTTATTACAATAGTCATTGGAGGAAAAATATTCCTGTTCTAGCAAAATCACATAGGGTGTTACATTTCAGTGTTGCCATGACTCCTCTCAAGTGATCGAAGAACTAGTTCAGATTATTCTACATCCAGGACTTGAGCCTGGTGCTGTTGATGTTTTTCTTGAGTTCATATGCTACTCGGATGGTCCTCTGCCCGAGGAATTACTTCTGCAGGTTAAAGTGAGTTTCTTAAACTGATTTCTCGTATGCCGTCTTCTTTTCCCTTCAGTTTCCATGTTAGTTTATATTGCTTGTTCTCTCTTCTTGCAATGTCTTGTCTTGATAGCATGGGGTGACAAGGATCCATAGGAAAGCATTGAACTCGGAAGAGCCTACGGGGGTTTTGATACCGTGGAAGACTTTGTCGTCGCCCTAATGTTGGCCACTGCCCTCAGGTTTGCTCTCTCATGAAACTATGGTTCGACAGGTTTTTCTGTTAACAAGTATGATAATTCATTGTTGTATTACTGATGTGCATGCAAGATGAAGCTCCACATCTTCTGAATCCGCTTGTAGAATCATTCATGTCTCGCCATTCTAATCTCTGGCTAATGCTTCCACAACCATTTGAACTGATTGTGGAGCTTTTGTTGCTTCTCCTTCATCCATTATAGACATATCACAGTGTTCCTTTGCAAAGGCTATCGTAAGCTCCCACATTGTACATAATTTATAAAGCATGTAAAAAGTAACCCAAAGTTCTCTTTATGAATTCCTTTTACATGTACCATAATTTTGCATTTCAATGCCTGACCAATTGTATTCAAATTCCTCGATCAAATAGTTAAGCAAATTTTGTACAAGATGATTTTTTTTTTAAATGTGTACAGGGGATCTGGTTTTTTAAAAGAATGATAAAGCCAGTCCTATATCATCTTTCTATTCACACCAAAGAATGAACTAACTGAGAATGTACTTTTGTGACTGTGGTATGTTAGCTGCAAATGTTCCTTTTTAATACTGCACTTAGGAATGGATGCTTCTCTGTCATAAAATTTTCGTCTTGAGCACAAATAAACTCAGGGTTCTTATTTCTTCAGTTACTCCCAAGCGTAGAATTGGAGTTTCGAGGGTTTTCTTCATACAATCAATCCAGAATCTGTTAGGCTGCTCCTATAGTTCACTTGCATGTGGATCCTCTTTTAGAGTTAACCCTTTCAAGAAGCAATTCATCAGGAAGGGTCTTCCACCTCATTATCTGCATGATTTTCATACAAATCCAGTTCCGAAGTAACGATTTCCTCCTCAATTGCATAACCATCCACCAAAGACGAATTCATCGAATTGTCATTGTTACAACTAGGCACAACAGCTACATTGTTTTCAGCTAAGGCAGTGGAACCTCCTTGAAACGGTTTCATATTCCCCATGAATCAACTACCGTATTTGATCGATCGAGTCTTTGGCATTGATCTCGTTAGCCTCAAAGTTAAAGTCATCTTCAGACGAGTTACATCTAAAATGGTTACTGTTTCTTTGCTTGTTAGCCAAGTTCCCTTCCTCATCCACCGGAGTCATCTGAATGTAACAAAAACAAGCATTATCAGCAACAATACTCAGCATATCTTTTCATTTGCAAAAAGAATAGTACCCTTTTTTTACCTTGACATTGTTAAGATCTACGTTGTTCTCCCTTAGAAATGAAACGAAGTCGTTAAAGTTTTCTTCTAACGGACGGTAATGTCCACTGTGTGGCCAAACTGCCTTAAGGATACCATTGTCAACAACTAATCTTCCGGCCGCAATAGTGGCACCACCTGCCAAGAAACTCGAATGTTGAAATGTACCCTTTTTCTTCACACCAACATACAAGATCTTCGAGGTATTGAGGACAAAAATCCACTTAGCATCGCCGGTTTCTTCGATAGTATGGACAGGCTTCCCTGTTTGCTTGTATACGAACTTCCCGTTTACCACCATAACTTCATAAGGCTTCCGTTCTATCTGCATAGTGGATAAATATTATTTCTGTAACATTTTGAATATAAATCGAGGTAGACTTGGGTTTAAGAAAAAGAAATAAAAGACCCACCGGACTGAGATATTTGATGCATTGCAGTTGAAGCTTTGATCTCGGACATTTTTCGATATTTACTTCTTTCCCTTCTCCAATATCCAACCAGTAAAAAAAGGGTTCTTTACTCTGAGAGTGGAGCCATTGGTTGTAATAAAAGTGTAAATTATGTCCATATCGATGCCTCGGATCGATCTGAAATAACCCGAATCAACCCACATCAGTAACAGATAATGAAGAAGGGGGGGAAATTAGCCACAGTGCATGGGACTTACTGCTTCAAGCCAATGTTGCAATGCAAGCTTTTGAGCCTTTTCGTTCTTCGATAAACCTTTACCAACTTTAGCAGCTCTGGTTCTTGCTCGTGACCAACGCGAAATCGCCGTTTCGTGTTTTCCTATGTCGAAGAACGATATAGAACTCCTCTTCAGTTCTGCAAAATCTAAAAGCTTCCACCTACATTGCAACAAAGAATTGCATTATATAAAACCATAAATAAACAAAAAATGTTGTGCATATATGGAAGTATACACACACACACACCATGTTTGCTCGACAAGAACCGCGCAATCCGCTAGCTTTCGCCTTGTCCTAAAACTCTTGTATACTTTTTGTAACCTTATTGCAGCCTCATGTTGTGGATTACTTGGACCAAAAACTGGTGATTGCTTTGGGGTCTCTATGACAGCTTTAATGGGTACATTCTCTGGTTTATCCAATGGAGGTGACTTAGCCGAAACCGATTGCTCCAAATCGAGCCCTTTGAAGCTAACCGATCCCTCTGATACCATATTTTTAGAACCAACTGATATTAATATCAATGGCTCTGGGTCTAAACTATTGTAACTGATGGATCTAACAAGTGTTTTCGCTTCATCTTCATCAAAATGAATGGATTTCACAGTGACAGATTGTATGCCATTTTTCACGTCACTGGGTTTAGCAAGTGGGGAAGAAACAGCAACTCCCATCAGACAAGAATGAGCAGTGATTTTTTCTGTCAAACAAATTGCAGTTAACAAGGTCCTTTAATATGATAAATAAATGAACAACACAAATTATCAATGTTACAAAAAAACCCAGCAAGATTCATTTATGTTAGAAGTTAGAACTAAAACCTGTAAACATATATTCAGAACAAACTCAGTGAAAAAGATAAATGATAGCCCTTAATCAGAGAACAGAGAGAAACTAAGAACACCCATTTTCATGAAAACCATATGAAAGCGGAGAACAGAGTTATCTATATATATATATATATATATATTACCTTGAACTGTGTACAACTAACTGGGAATGAAATAGAAGACAGTGTTTTGAAATCTGGATGCAAAAATGGAAACTACCATTACTAAGTTGGGACATGGGGTGGCTTATATAGTTGAAGATAGAGACAGCAAATTACAAATTTAATGACCTGAAAATAGCTTTGTCTTTGTATTTTTTTTCCAGACACGTCAATTGGTTGTACTGTTTAGAAATATTTGTATAATTGAGTTCTTTGCCTTTTTCCCATCTGGATAAATTTAAAATTTAATCAAAATATTAAATGTAGGATATTAGGTGAAAACGATAGTAAGTTAAATTATATTTGTAATTTTTTTATAATAGTTCATAACAGCTTTTTACTGAACGAAGAGTCGTAAGTAATGACGAAAATCGAAGTTTAGATTCTTTTGAAGGGTTAGAGCACGAAAGTCAAAAAAAATATAGCTACGAAGATATAGAAAAACACCCTCTTTCTTCGATCCTTGAGCATCGAGAATCGTCAACTTTTCTCATGTCGGTCCCATATTAAGTCTATACTCCCTAGAGTCCAATTGACTTATAAACATTTTCTCTTTATAAGTATGAGTTGTTGTGTTAGGACAACAGAAAAATGTGATGCACGGACAACATGTGCTCTATTCATGTCAAGAGGTGTGATCCTCACGATGTGTGATCACAGCGTTATGGGCTCGCAAATATTTTTAGCTTCACATTTAACTTTTCATCAAAAATGTTGTCGTGCAAGGTCGATAAAGTGCGGGAAAAACTCATAAAAATATGGGTAAAGCATTATTCATATTAAACATAAACATTATTATACCAATCCAAATTATTTAAATTATCCATTAAAAAATATTCATTTTAATTAAAAAATTATCTAAATCTAAATCTAAAAAAATCAAATAATTTATAATTTATGGAATCTGAATGCAGTAAAAGGCTCAATATAGTAAATAAACAAATAAATAAAATCACTTTCATTTAAAGTTTTTCAGATATATTTAAGATTTAATTCATTCGCATGCATGCAGGTAGGATCGAAGCATGCATCTGTATCATAAATATACACTGTCCATGAAAATTATTTATACTTTAATTAAATATTAAAATTATGTGTTGTGCTTATTCATGGAAGATTGTGCATTTTTTAATTATTTTTAATTATGATAATAATAATAATAAACAAAATTAAAAAAATAAAATAAGGTAAGTAAATTTTGATTAAATTATGATGTTTCAATTTTAAATTTTATTATTTATTTATATTTTTTATTTTTAAATAAAAATATAAAAAAATCCAAAAAAATGGACAACATTATTGGTGCTAGTTAAAACTCAAACTCAATCAATAATTATATTTATGCAAAATCTCATCAAATCATATAAACTATTGATGTACCAAAACTATGTTCAGAGTATCACACATGAACATGTACAAAATTGACATCTGTTCAACCTTTTTTGTTTTAATTAACTTTAAAGTAACCATAGATTAAACCCAAAAGAAGAAATCTCCACTTATATAACCTAGCTAATTGAAAATTAAGTATAATATGTAAGTGCATGCCAGCACAAACATATATATATATACACATATATATAATTATTATATGAACATCAAAGTATCTTAGATCTTAGATCAGGGAAATCAACATTTGTCACCTCTAAAGATGTACAGTATCTTTACTTACCTAAAACCTACAAAATAATCAAATTTAGATTGAGAAGCGAGTCAGATTATATCTTAAAAAATAGGTAAAGTATTTTATGTGTGTTTTTATTTATTTTTATTATTAAAAATTGACATAATCAATAAAATATCTATTTTTAATAGTATAAATAGATAAAATTTTTAACAGAAATGACCAAATTACTTTTTAATCTAACGTAGGGGACTAATTTACCCATTTTGATTCCTAAGGGCCTCCGTGGTGTTTTTACCAAAAGCAATATCATTATATCAAAGGTTAATATAATTTTTGGTACTTATATTTGGCTTCAATATTAAATTTAGTACTTAGATTTTTTGTCTCAATTTGAAACATCAGTTTGGCTTCAATGTTTAATTTGTGACCTATTTTTTTTTCAAGTTGATACTTGAGTTTTTCTTTTCCTTATACAAATAATTAAGTTTGGCTTCAATATTTAATTTGGTATCTGAATTTTTTTGTTTTAATTAAATACCTATATTTTTTTATTAAAACACACATGTCAAATGTTTATTAAGTCACATAATATCATTTGATTTGAGTACCAAATTGAATATCGGCACTAAATATAAATATAAGTATCGAATAATATATTAAACCCTAATATCAACAATCCAATTATCCATCCTCTCAACTTTTGGATATTAATAATGTTAATAAATTGAATTAAAATAAAGAAAAAAAATCACGAGGAAAATCGGACAACGAAATACAACTGTCATTTTTGGGGATCTCCATGCAAACAAAAGGCTTTGGGTACTTCGCACCGTACGAGATGTTGATGCTTACGTGTCATCATTCAGTTCAACCACGTCGTGTTGTCCGGTGTGAGAGATACAGCTCTTACCTAATGTTATGCTAATCATTGGTTAATTACTAATTTAATTAATGTAATTAACTTAGGTCCCTAATCTTTAAGCTAGAAGCTCAGTGTGACAGCCTGCCCATAACCAGTTTGATGTGTTTGGGATAAACATAAATGCTAGAAATTATTAAATTCATGTGTTAGATTAGTGTATTTAAGATACCAATTATTGCTTATATTTTGGTACGAGTGTTTCAAATATAATATTATTTTAAAGTTTCATTTGGATTGAATCTCGTATATTAGTCTGATGATTAAAGTATTTAGTACTCTAGGTGTAATCTGGATTTAAATCGTACTAGTCGCGTTGTTAGGATTTTACCTTCCTTGTAATTCACCTAAAAAAATTCATTTCGAATTAGTATTACTATTTTGTAATCTAAATTTATATCAATATTTAGATAATTGGTGTTTGTTAATACCAATTATTGATCAGAGAGATGGATCAATGTAGAAAAATGTGATGAATTCGACTGTTTTTAATTTCTTGTAAGACAAAATCAAACTAGAAACACCAAAGCTTGTGGCCACCACTTCAATAAGGTATCGAAAGGTAATTAAGTTAGTTCAAGGGTAGAGAAAAGCAAATATGAGATGAATGAGAGAGCTCTCATGGTTATTTCACCAGTCACACCGATTTTTAATAGTATGAATGAATAGAAATTTTAACAAAAATGATTTGTATTTGATTCAACATACAATGACTAATTTACTTATTTTTTGAATAAATGTGGCAAAATGGCATCATACTCCTCCATGATACTTTTACGTCTAAACTCTCGTTATTAAGAATGGTAGCAAGTCATATATCTACAATATCCAAGTAACCCATATCAGAATTCATAAATTTACTTTAAAATATGAATATATTTATCATCTACATTAGATCTGATTATTACTGTCAAATTTCCAATTTTGAATTAATTAAATTATTCGTCGAGTGTCAACTTTACTAAAAAAACCCTAAATTAGTAAATTAAAAAAAATAAAAAGTAAAGTAGATACTGAACCCTAAATCTTTGATAACAAAACCTAAATCCATTATTAAGAAAAGCAAAATTGATTCGGTATATGCTCCAAACTAGCCATAAATAGTAATTATAAAATTCATAAAATATTATTTAAACCTTCAATATCTGAATCCACAAAAAATAAATCGAATATCTGATCACTACTATTTTTAATGATCATTTTCGCATTTTATAATATTCAATATCATTATTACAATAACTAATATCACAAATTTTGTAATTTTTAACTTAAATTCACCATATTACCATTGCATGATAGAGTAATTAGGTCAAATATTAATTCATTGATTTGTTTAATAAAATTTTATATTAATAATGTTTATGCTTTAAAGATTCTTCTCCTAGATGTAAATAAATTATTACATATTTCTCAATGAAAATTGGATGACAGATTTGATCCAATGTCTGTTCCTTATTGTATAATAATAATAACCAATAATTATGTAATCTATTAATTGAGTATTAGATTCTTTTTTGGGATTCAATTTTGTCAAATTGATTTTAAATGATTAAAACCCAGTCAATCTTAATTATTAAAAAAATTTACTATTTACTATTATTTTTGCCAAATACCCCTGGCCCATTTAGATATGTTTTAATTACAACATTTTAGTTGTATTTAGAAATATTCATAAATTGGGCTAATTCTTAAGAAAATTTTAAGCCCATTTGATAGGTACAATCCAAATTATAGATGTTAAAAATGGGCCCGGCCTGTATTGTTTTTATTTTATTTCTATGTAAAAAAATTATATATATAATAGATCAAAAATATTAAAAACATTCAAATAAATATTTCCCAACAAATAAGTGTAATTTAACAAGTAAATGTGTCTAAAATAGTAGCAAATTTAACAATAAAACAAGATGCAATATCCAAATAATAATAACAAAACAGTAGCAACATAATAATGAGATGGTAGCAAAATTGTGGAAAAATAACTACAAACATCATTTTTTTTTTTTACAAATTTGGGGCCAAGCCAAAAAAATCTTACTCAAGCTCGACCCGTTTTCTAAACGGACCTTATTTTTTGCTCAAGCTCATTTTTCAAAGCTATATTTTTGCCCAAACCCTATTGCTTTTGGCTCGACTCATAAACAAGTCTAATTGCATTGGATTAGGTAAAAGTATCATAGAGGCGATTGTTTAAGGAGACAGATTGCATTTTGCCCATTCAATTTAAAAATGGGCAAACTTGTCCATGTACATTAGATTAAAGAGAAAACTGGTCATTTTTATTAAAATTTTCATCCATTTGTATTGTTAAAAAATAGCGTCGTTCATAGAATAATCAAACAATGACATGTGATGTGCTACATGTACCTCATGCTAACGTATAATAACCAATTTTTAACAGTAGAAGTGGATGAAATTTTTAATAGGACCAATTTGCTATTTGATCTAATTTTCATAGACTAATTTGTCTACTCTTGAGTTGAATTTTTGGTTGAATTAGGCTTTGAAATCATGCCACACAAGGGTAGTTAAGTTTAAATTTAATATTTAATTTAGTAATTGAGGTTTTTTTTTTGGTTTAGCAATAAGTATATATGTTTTTTACTAGAGCACGTGTTTTAAACATTCATTAGGTCACACACTGCCATTTGGCATATGTACTAAATCGAACATTGAAGTTAAAACTCATGTACCAAATGATATATTAACCTTCAAACATACAACAATTTATTATTTTGCCATTACAATAAAGGGTAAAGTATGATAATAATCACCTAACTACGCACTTCGTTCTATTTTAGTTACTCAATTATTAGTTTTTTCGATTTTAATCACTTAACATTTTGAAATTAAATATTTTAATTTATTTCAAGTTATTTGGCATTAATGGAGGGAATAAATGTTGATGTGGATTTTTTTTATTGGCTTAATAACAAGTTTAATCTTTTAATATTTATACATTCTATTAATTTAATCTTAAATTAAAAAAAAAACAAATTCTAAAGAAAAAAATAAAACATAATATCATGGAACAAGTGATAACACAAAAATGAATATAATAAGAATATATGAATTTCTCGATTTGGCTAAATATTATTTCTAAAAAATTAATCTATTTATTTTTTAAAATTTAAAATTTAAAGTTAATTAATTAAAATTACTCTATTAAATTTATTAGTGTGACATTTTAAAATAAATAAAATTTATTTATTAGTCATGAGTAAAACAATTTTGTAATTGTCATGGATTTAACATAAAACTTTAATGACTTTAATAACTGAACTTGTATCTTTAAATTAAAAAATAAAAAATTAAATTTCTGAAAATAAAATAAGAGAGATTAAATTCTAAATATATGAAAATTAGGAGGAGTTAGGAAACATTTTAACCAAAAAAAACTGTGTAAAGAGAATGTAACCATCACATCACGTGGCTCAACTTACTTCCATGGATGTACCCACCTACTTCCCTTCCATTACCTAACAGTTTGGTCTTAATTATTCTTTTTGGTAAACAACACTATCCAGTCCTTCTAAATTTCAATATTAAATAAATTGGTCTTTCTAAAAAATTTCAAAAAATTTAACTTTTATCAATCTCGAAAGTGAGAAAATAAAGAAAATAATTAAATTTCAATGTTTTTTCATTACTTTTACATATTTTCATTTTTATAATAATAAATTTAATCTTTAGAACTTATGTCAATTTAGTATTGATTTAATAATTTTAACTCACAATATTTATAATTTCTATTAATTTGAACCTAATTTAACAAATTTAACCCATAATATTGAGGTCTAAATTTGTTATTATATCAAAAAATTTATGTATAATTGGCACTTTCAAAATTGACCCGAATTAAATAGTTCTGAATTTTTTAAAAGGGACCAATTTGCTCAATATCAAAATTGAGAGGAGCCAAAGAGGTGTTTTTACTTTTTTTTTTTTTTTTATTTGATGGAAGTAGCTAAGCTAAGCGACTCCCTAATTAAATTTGCATTAAAACCACAAAGAAATACAGAGAGAGATCACAGTCTTAAGCAAAGCGAGGAAGACAAAGTGATCGGAAACGATGACGACGACGGCGACGGCAAAGACCATAAATGAAGTGGGCATCGACGATTTGTACCGTGCAGGCGGAGGAATATTAACCATAGATGAAACCAAACACATCCACCAAATCATTAAACAAGCCATTTCTAAAGCTAAAAGAAGCCGATTATCAGCAACAGAGGTGTGGAAAGAGGTGCTGGGTAAGAAGGTGTTAAAGTCAAACCACCCACATTCACTTCACCAGCTTGTTTATTACTCTGTATATGCTAACTGGGATACTTCCATTAATGGTCCTCCTCTTTATTGGTTCCCTTCTCTGTAATGTCTCTTCTCCTTTCTCTTTCCATTTTCCAAGTATTGAGCTGCTGGGATGGTATATTTTGAAAAATCATCTGTTAGTAGTTCGATAGGATACCCACCATGTGCAATTAAATGTGTGGGTCTTCATATCCCACCACGAAACGTTGTCATGTGTGGGTTTAGTCTAATTACATGAAAACTTAAAAGGGCCAGTAATGTTTTTTATATTGATTTTTTATTTTTTTTGCAAAATTTGTTTGTGTTTAGCTATGTTTGCTATAGTGAGGCAGCAGTCAAACTATGCAAAATGTTAAAGAAAATGGGAATTAGTCAATGAGGTTTTAGCATAGTTGATAAAAATGGAGACTTTGTGTTTTGAGTATCTAAGTTCAAGATCCATTATATGCAATTAAATGTGTAGTTCTTCAAGTTTGTTATATGCGAGTTTTAGTCCAGTTAGTTCGTATTCTGGATTGTTCTAGTTCATAGTTTGTTTGTGATGTAATAGTTTGATGCTTTGTTTCCCGCTCGTTTGTGCTGATTTTGGACATGAATTTGTACTTGTAAATTTCTTTGGCAATTATGGTTTTTTTTTTTTTGCAATATTTGTTCGTGTTTAACTATGTTTGCTATAGTGAGGCAATCAGACTTAGTTTTTATTTTTATTTTTTTGTCCTAATTGAGCTAAACATTGTGACTGTCTAGGCAAGATTCTAAGCTTACAAACCTAGGAAAAATAATGGAAATTCTTGGTCCAAAGCTTTTAGGGACTTCATACAAGGATCCCATTGCTAGTTTCAATCTCTTCCGGGAGTACACCGTCCGCCATCCCGAGGTAACCAACCTACTAAACTCATGTTCTTCTCATTGTCGAGCATTATGGATCAATACAAGCAAATTAATCAGTTCTTTTATGTTTTAATCCTTGTTAGGTATATTGGTCAATCATTCTAAAAGAGCTATCAGTTACATTTCATGAACCTCCCAAGTGCATTCTGGATACTACTGACAAATCAAGACCAGGAGGAACTTGGCTTCCCGGTTCGGTTTTGAATATTGCCGAGTGTTGCTTATTACCCTCAATTCATCCCAGAAAAGAAGATGATAGTTGTGCAATTGTATGGAGAGATGAAGGCGATGATGATGATTCTGATGTGAACCGTATAACACTTAAACAGCTTCGAGAACAAGTCATGTATGTTCTCATTTATCATATACATACTAAAATGGAGCTAAAATTTCTCGAATTCAAACATTAGAACCCTTAGTTCATTCATCCCATGATGTTGTTTTACAGCTTGGTGGCAAATGCATTAGATAGAACTTTCACAAAGGGTGATGCAATTGCTGTTGATATGCCAATGACAGTCAATGCAGTTATTATATACCTAGCAATAATATTAGCTGGATGTGTTGTTGTATCTATTGCTGATAGCTTTGCTGCTAAGGAAATTGCAACACGTTTACGTGTCTCTAAGGCAAAGGCTATCTTCACTCAGGTGTTCTTGCATTACGATGTGGCTATTATATACGAAACTCTCGATTTTTATTCTAATCCCCTGTTCGCTTTGTTCAGTACTTTATAGTAAGAGGAGGTCGAAAGTTTCCTTTATATAGGTAAAAGAAATTGCCCTTCTGCTGTCTTGGCCAAATGATACATATTTTAGGATATCATGGTTGATATGTTTGTCTTAACGATGCAGTCGAGTTGTGGAAGCTTCTCCACATAAAGTTATCGTGCTCCCTGTGTCGGGGCATAATGTTGGCGTTCAATTAAGAGAACAAGATATATCATGGAAAGACTTTCTTGCCTATGATAATCAGCATCAAAGGTATGTAATGTCTACAAATACAGCTTGAGACCAGTTTATTCGATCTGTATTTAACTGTATAATCTTGTTATGTTGTAGGCCAATTCATTTCACTCCGGCTTATCTACCAGTAGATTCCATGATTAACATACTATTCTCGTCCGGTACCACAGGTGGGAAAAAATGTCATTTGATTTATAGATTTACATGTATACATTTTCATTTACTGGTTTGGTGGCCTTGACCAGGAGAACCAAAAGCTATTCCATGGACACAACTTTCAGCTATTCGTAGTACTGCTGAGGGATGGGCTCACATTAATGTCGGAGTCGGAGATGTTTATTGTTGGCCTACGAATCTAGGATGGGTGATGGGACCGATTTTACTCTTCTCGTGTTTTCTAACTGGAGCAACCCTTGCTCTCTATCATGGATCTCCTTTGGGCCGTGGTTTTGGAAAATTTGTTCAGGTGAAAAACTTTCAATAGTACGGTTCTTACAACCGGCTAGTTCGAGTAAAGTGCCTATAATCAATGAGCCTACCTCATTTTTTGTCTTTTTTATATTGGTTCAGGATGCAGGAGTAACTGTTTTAGGCACAGTTCCAAGTTTAGTGAAAACTTGGAAGAATACCGACTGTATTAAAGGCTTAGACTGGACAAAGATAAAGTAAACTTCCTTTCCCTTATCCAAAAATGAACTTCTGTTTCGGTTTATAGTTCTCGAAGAACGGTGACTTAAATAGTTTTTGTATGGCTGCAGATCTTTTGCTAGCACTGGAGAAACCTCTAATGTTGATGATGACCTTTGGCTTTCCTCAAAATCTTACTACAAGCCTATTATCGAATGTTGTGGAGGCACAGAATTAGCCTCAAGTTACATCCAATCAAGTCTGTTTCAGCCACAAGCTTTCGGAGCATTTAGTACTGCATCAATGACAACTGGTTTAGTTATCTTGGATGAACATGGAGTTCCCTATGTAAGAACTTAATTGATCAGGCACTGAACGCATATATATGTACGTTGATTTCTGATCCTTTAATCTTTGTGACAGCCGGATGATAAAGCTTGTGTTGGTGAAGTTGGTTTATTCCCTCTCTACCTAGGAGCAACTGATAGATTGCTTAATGCCGATCACAACGACGTCTACTTCAAGGGAATGCCTACATTTAAGGGAATGGTACGGTCAAATTTGTAAGTTCCCATTGACAAATGCTTCGACTCGCTATCTTATGATATGATACGTGTATCGACAGCGTCTTAGGAGACATGGGGATATCCTCAAGAGAACTGTTGGTGGCTATATTGTTGTTCAAGGAAGAGCTGATGACACAATGAATCTTGGTGGAATTAAGGTATTCCACCCTTCTGCTCTGGCTTAACTATTGTCTTTTAATTTAAGCAAATTCTATCATTTAAAATAGGGTGAAATATACTATTTGTAGCTCAACTAAATTTTTTTTAATCATTCAACTATGAAAAATTACAAAATGGTCACTCACCAACGGTGGCAAATTTTAAATTTGGCATAATAATAATTTTAATCCTCAACGTTTATAAATTATGTCAATTTAGTCTTGATTCTAAAAAAATTTAACCCTCAACATTTACACGTGTAATTTAGTTGATAATGATTATCTTTGATTTCTTAGTGTTTTTATTTTTGTATATTTTCAATCAAATTTAGTTGATAATTTTTTTTTTTGCTTTTTAGGTGAGAGGGTCACAAAAAAAAGTAAAACTGCAAAAAGATCAAATTAGACATTATATAGATTTTGAGAGTTAAATTTTTTAGAATCAAGACTAAATTAACATAATGTACAAATGTTGAGGGTTGTTATAATACCAATTTTAAAAGTTGCTGCCGTGAGCCAATTGATAACCTGAAAAGACAAAATCGAATAGTTTGATGACTATTTTATAACCTTTCATAGTTGTGGTGACCAAAAAAATTTACTAATAGTTGGGTGACTACTAGTATGGCTTATCCTTTAAAATATTGTTGTCATACCTCGAATGGTAAAAGTATCTTAGAGGCTCTTGTATTAGGAGTTCTATTGCATTTTAAAATGAGCAAATTACATCTTGTACATTGAATCAAAAAGCAAATTGGTCATTTCTTTGTACTGCTAAAACTGGCATGGTTGACAAAATAATTAGACAATCACATGTGACATGTCACGTGTACCTTATACTAACGTACATAGATCAGTATTTAATAGTACCTCAATGTACTTTTACTTACCTTGAACATTTAATTGAGCTTTAGATCATTAATCTCACAGCATAAACTTCTCCTATATGCAGACAAGCTCTGTTGAAATTGAACGTGTTTGTGACCGTTCCGATGAGAGCATCTTGGAGACTGCTGCAGTCAGTGTAGCACCACCGGATGGTGGTCCCGAACTTTTGGTGATTTTCGTGGTTCTAAAAAAAGGGTTCAATCAACAACCAGAGAAGTTGAAGACGATATTCTCGAAAACCATTCAAACCAACCTCAACCCTTTGTTCAAGGTTTGATCCCGGGTGTTATTAATATCTATTCATATGTCTAGACTAGGCAATGTAGTTTCAGCACCCAAACATCACCATATAACTCAATATGGATGCTTAGTTTCACTTACACAAAGAAAGACAGGCGGTAAAAGTGTCACGGAGACCTTTATACTAGGAGTTAGATTGCATTTTGCCTCTTTTATTCAAAAAAATGAGCAAATTAATCCATGTATATTAGAACAAAGAACAAGCTGGTCCCCTCTATTAGAAATTTCATCAATTTCTACTATTAAAAACTGGCATAGCTGACGAAATAGCCAGACTGTTACACGTGACATGACACGTGTACCTCTTGCTAACATACAGAGACAAGTTTTCAATAGTAAGAATGAATAGAATTTTTAATAGAAGGACCAGTTTGCTCTTTGATCTAATGTACTACTTACCCCTTTTTTTAATAAAAGGGACAGAATGTAATTCGACTCCTAGTACAAAGGTCTCCACGATACTTTTACCAAAGAAAGGAATATAGACAGTCGAATGAGACTAAATACGACCGGTTATTGATTGGTCACAGGTGAGCAATGTGAAGATAATCCCAGAGTTTCCTAGAACAGCTTCTAACAAATTGCTTAGGAGAGTGTTGAGGGACCAAATACAGCATGAACTGTCTGTTAGAAGCAGAATGTGAAGGCTAGCAGCTTCAACAATGGTTGTGGGATGTTTTCCCTCTGTCTTGCTCAAAACTTAAACCGATGTGTCCTAAGGCTGCAGCAACCCAAAAGTCGGCAACACGTGGTTTTTATTTATTTATTTATTATTATTACAAAATTAAGAGTTCAACATTGTATCAAACAATAACGAACCGGTCTACCATTTATGGTGAAACCGGTTTCAAATGGAACTAAGCCATGTGATTCATTTGCATCTTGCTGTCTGTTTTCCTAAGTACTATATATGTTCACAATTAGTGAATTATTAGTTGATTAATTATTTATTTTTAGTACACAATTATTATATATATATATAGCTGACAAAAAGGGAAGAGAAACAGCTAAATATAAAGTGCTAATTAAGATAAACCATTTTATTTGATTTCAAACAAAAGATACATAAACTAATGGACTAATTTGCAATAGCTTGTAACCATTTATTGATTTTGGTTGGGTTGAATTTGAATGAGCGGTGCGCTTATCAGCGGTTAGTGTAAAAATAGCGATGACAGTGAGATTAGATATTATAGTAAGCGTGAGAAAAAAAAAAAGCTAAATGTACCGCACTAAAGGTAAAAGTCCGTTAAAAAGGGGCCCTTAGAGATCGATTATATTCATATCTCTGCAAATTCAACGGTTTTCTTCCCATCATGAGCCTTGCGGAAGAAATGTTTGACATGATCCGAGTACAGAACTTGCTTATAAATAGGTTTCTCGCCATTCTGTAGCACTTCAACCAAAGGGCCGATAATATCAGTGGGTTTTGGATTGACAAAAATGGGAACTGAAATTCTGTTTTTAGTTCCATTCGCAATCACGCGGTGCTCAACACTCTTGTACTGACTGTTGCTCAGTATTTGCAACGCATCCCCAACGTTGATCACGAGAGATCCTTTAATGGGAGGAACATGAATCCAGTTATCACCATCACCTTGATTTCCCCTCACGTAAAGCCCTCCGATTTCGTCTTGAAGAAGGATAGTGAGGGTGGAGACATCAAAATGACGCCCTACTCCGACAGTTAATTCAGGGTCAGGACAAATAGGATAATAATTCAAGTTAGTCCTTATCGACCCCATCAAAAGAGATCTTTTTGTTTCATCTATTTCTTTCACATTTAGTCCCTCCATTAGCATTTGTAATAATTTTTTAATTACAACCTCAGTCCTCCTTATATAATCCAGCACTTGCTCCCTAAAAGAAAACAAATTTAATGTCATATACTATAGAACTATATAGGTGAAAAGACCTCTTCAGTCCCTTTCAAATTTAATATTGAGCACATTGGTCCCTCACAAAAAAAGTGGAGCAATTTAATCTTTGTCAATTTTGAAAATGAACAACTAAGGACAATTAATAACAACATTCACTTTTTCTGTCGATTCACCTTGTTTTTTATTCATATAATAAGAAATTTAGCTTTCAATCTTCATACACTCTGTCAATTTGATTCCAATTCTAAAAAATTCAACAAAATTTTAGAAATCTAAAACATTATATAAAAAATCATTCATTTGTCTTTATTTTCTAAAATCGTGATCAAATTGGCAGAATGTATAAAAATTAAGAGTTAAATTTTTGTATTATACCAATTAAAAATAGGATACATTGACGAAGACGTTATTAATTGCCCATAATTGCTCACTTTTAAAATTGACTAAATTGACTAATTTACTCGATATCAAAATTGAGAGGGTCTGGAAAAGTATTTTTACCAACTATATATGTTTTAAGCATGCATTTTTTTTTAATCAATTTGATTGAATTACCTGCAAACAGGTGGCCAAAGCATAGAAGCCTCTTCCTCCGATACAAAAAACAAGCTAAGGTAATCTTTCCATTCGAGAGACTTTTCTGCCTCAGGGCTAAAACTTGTGCCGAATCGTACATTGTTCGAAGCCGAGTTCTCCTTAGAATACTTATTCTTTTGGTCAGCAGGTAGATCAAAAAATCGATAAGTAGCATCTTTAACATTATCCAGCACTTCAACCGGAACATCATGGTTAACAATTTGGAAAAAACCCCATTTCTCAGCTGCATCACAAACCGCTGATGCAACTTGAGGGTTTTTCCAATGAGACATATCAATGATTGGAATGGATTGTTGGGGTACAATTTTGGATATACATAATCTCTCTTCTAATGGTTGGATGTAAGGTTTAGGGGGGGCTTTGAGACCCATTTCCGACAAACCCTTCACTCCGTTTCCTCGGTTTATTACAAAATTGGTGATAATAGAGGAATCAGTGAATTATCGGTCCCTGATAGTCGGAGCCATTGATGAAGAGAGAAGAAAAGAATTTGGTCTGAAAGAAGAATACTTTGCATTTGCATTGATGGATATTTTATAGGGCACATCATGCACAATGTTATGGTCTCAATGAGATGTATGAAGTGCAATTGTTATTTCCCACCAACCCACTTAGCAAATGCCATGCCATAGTAAACAGTAATAATATTAACACAAATTTTTATTTAAATTTTATTATAATATATATATTTGTTTTTATATTATAATTAATTTTTAAATAGTCAAATCAGCTCAAAATTTGAGTAAAAAAATTATAAGGTTAAAATCTGTCTTACGTCCTTGAATTTTTCGAAAATTTAGAATTTAGTTTTTATATTTTTATTTTTAAGAATTTACTTTTTAGATTTTAAAATTTAGGTCCAACTATTAACATTGATAATTTTTTTATTAACTTTAGGTTCATTACAATATCATTTTTTAATTACATGGCTATCAAATGAAAATTTTTTATTTAAAAATATCATACCAACAAATTTAATAAAAAAATTACCAACATTGACAGTCGGACTTGAATTTCAAAATCTAAAATGTAGGAGACTAAACTATTATATAAAAAATAAATTTCAAAATTTCAAAGAATACAATGACTTATGACATAATTTAACCAATTTATAATTAATTAACTAGTAAAGTAATTAAACTAATTAATTTATGGTTCATTTCTTTTAATTTAAAGGAATTAATGGAGTCATGGATGATGCCAATTCACATTTAGTAAAATCAAGGGGCTGGCTGATGATAATTAAAGCATTAATCATGCGTCTTCATATTTATATATTAATTTTCCTCACTGTATTTTTTTTTCCATTTGAGGTTTAAAATATTAAGGGAATTTTATTTTGGTGTAATTATATAAATTAAAATTTTATTTTATTCAATTGTGCACGTTGCATTTTAAATTTGATTCAATTATATACATTTAAAAATAATGATATACATTCATTTATTTATTTTAAAGTTGGATAAATTTAATTATTTGTATATGAACATTGTATTATGTAAATGCGAAACTGATTTTAATAATTTATGAAAATTGAATTAAATCAAAATTTTATAAATTTGTATAAAATTAAAATTCTTATATTGGATTGTGTTTATATCTCATTAAAACTTTATGTATGATTTTCCTTTTACATTTGACTTGAGAATTCTCTCTTAATCATTTTCTAGTAAAAATATCATAGAGGTCTCTATATTAAGAGTCACATTACATTTTATCATATTTATTAAAAAATGAACAAATTAATCCCTATACATTAATAAAAAAGCAAACTAATCCTTTTAATTTAAAATTTCATCTATTTCCAACAGTTAAAAACTAATTTACAAAAAGAAATATTCTTATTATACAATTCTCAACGTTAAAATCTCGTTAATATATAAAAGTAAATAATCATCTAATTTAATTATATCCTCGAGATTGAATTGTCAAAATCTCTTTTACACACCACATATATAATAGAATAAATAAAACGTTAAAGAAAATAAAATACCTACAACCTTAAAGCTTTAGAGACAATGATAAAAATTGTATTACGAAACCCTTCATAGTGAGAGGCATGATTGCACACCTTACAGTGGCCAAGCCAGGGACAAGCAAGGGCATTGGGAAAATTTTCTTTTAGCCCCTCCCATAAATATAAATAATTCAAATTAAGTTTTTAGCTTTTGAATAAATAGAAAATTTCTATTTCTGGCCCTTCCAAAAATATAAGCAATGTAATTTAAGCATTCTAACAAAAAATTAACATTAGGTTCTTAGTCCCTCCGAAATTTTATAATTTTATCTCGACCCGTAAATAAAATTTTTGACTTTGCCCTCGATGCCTTAAAACCTTTATAATTGAAGAAAAAATTACGAAAATGTAGTAAGCATCAATTATAAAGAAAATGTTCTCAACATCCCTCCACATGGAAGGAAACAAAAATGAAGGAAAATAAATAATAGTCTCACATTATCTGCTAGAAATGGTGCATCCCCCCCCCCCCCCCACAAAATAATGTCTCTAATCAGCCACATGCAAGCTCGCTGCCACGGAACAACCACCGTTGACGGGCACTGACCATCGGAGGCTCATCAAGTCCATGCTGATTCCTTTTTACAGGAAGTATTCAGGTGTCCTCCGAGTCACATCGGGCTCTCCTCTCCTAGGAGCTGGCTCAAACTGAATGAATGTATGAGCCTTGCAATCATCAACTTCCAAGATGGAAGCCATGTTTCCGCATCGATAACAATAATTTGGTGCGCTGAATATAGTAACAACGTTTTGTTCCTGCCAAAGCAACGATATGAATTACAGAATCTCGTATCTTAAAAAAGAGGAAGTACTTACATGACCCCAATTGAACCCTTCCATCACCAGTTGATGAGCTCTAGCAATGAGTTTCAAACTGTTTTTGTGATTAAATTGCTCAGATATGTCCTGTAAGTGTCATAAAAGTAATATATATAGCACACACCTAAGAAAGCAAAAAAGAAAAAGAAAAAGAAATGAATAGTAATACTTGGCCAAAGGTATATCCAGCACCCCTTGGAGAAATACCCCAACCGCAACGATCATCGGGGTCGGACCACAATAAATCACACATGGGACCTTCATGAGGAACCTCTTGAACACGGTCGAAATTACGTATGTTGTCCAAGGTTTCAATTGCCGGGGATAACCCACCATGGAGACAGAAAATTTCAGATTCCACCTTCAATAAACCAGAAACTCTGCAGCTAAGAGCCATTAACAATGACCAAATGCAAACATAACAAAAAGAAAAAAAAGAACACATTTGCCTATGATTGATTTTTAGGAGTCATAAACTAACAAATGTTCTAATTTCAGGTAAACATCATTTGATAAATAATAAAAGGGTAAACTACACTTGTAGTCACCCAATTATTTGTAAATTTCTTTAGAAAGTTACAAAATACTCACTCAACTATCCATTTTTTTTTCTTGGTCATCGGTTGTTAAATGGCTGATGGAAAGATGACGTGGCGGCTTTTAAAATGAGCATAATAGCAAATTTAACCCTTAACATTTATATATTGTGTCAATTTAGTCTTGATTCTAAAAAAATTAATCCTTAATGTTTACCTATTGTGAAATTTGTCTTTTTCTTAAATTTGCTTTTCTTTGGGACCCTTTCAACTAAAAAGCTAAAAATAAAAATCTATCAACTAAATTTGGTTGAAAATATACAAAAACTGGAAACAGTTGAAAATCTAAGATAATAATTTTCATCTTTTCTCATTCTTTTAAAATTAACCCTCAATATCACAAATAAAAGTAAAATTGAAAAAAAACACTTTACACAATATGTAAATGTTAAGGGTTAATTTTTTTGAAATCAAGACTAAATTGACACAATGTATAAATATTGAGGTTAAAATTATTATTATGCCAATTTTATAAGCTGTCAAGTTATCTTTCTATTAGCAATTTAATGGCTAGTGACTAAAACAGAAAAATTCAAATAGTTGGGTGACAAAGAAAAAGGTTAATAGTTGGGTGACTATTTCGTAACTCTTCATAATTGGGTGACAAAACAAGAAATTACTAATAGTAAGGTGACTACCAATATAGTTTACCCATAATAAAAATACTAACCAATGCTGTTAATGGAAAATAATCAAATAGATCAGTGAAAGTCTTCCAAACATTTGCAGTCCCATATCTGCAATCAAAATAAAAAATATAGTGAATCTTGCCATCTAGCATAGAAAACTTAAGAACCCTTTAATGTTAAGTAACTTCACTGCAAAACAAGCTTATATATACACACACAGGTGTATCAGTGTATGTATGCATATATATTCATGAAAGCTGCACATGAACCAACAAATATAACCAGGTTACCTCCCAAGCAGCCAAATTGGGCCTTAAGCTTAATAAACTATAGAAACCATATATATATACACACACACGTGTATGTATGTATATATACACATGAAAGCTGCACATGAACCAACAAATATAACCAGGTTACCTCCCAAGTAGCCAAATTGGGCCTTAAGCTTAATAAACTTTAAAAACCATATATATATAGCAAGATTCTAAGATACTCACTTCCTTAGACATTCATCATAAAAGCCATACACTTGAGTAATCTGCACTTTTAAACATAAAAACCATTAACAGTAAATAAACCAGTTAAGTATATGTAATAACGTAATCTTAGGATTTGAAACATAGCAAACCTGACGGCTCTCGTGATTTCCCCTTAGAATCGTAATCCGTTGAGGGTAACGCGCTTTGATGGCTACCAAGAGCTGAATAAAAGTCAATCACAAACAAATTATTAAGTTAAAACCTCAGCACTGCCCAAGTAACTGCAATGAATTAAGCTACTGCACAAAATAATTCACAGAATGAACAATCACCATAATTACACAAACTATGTTTAAGACTCCACCTTATGTTCTCCAGATTGATTATGGTTACAGAAAAAGGAAAAATCTGTTCGTAGATTATAATTCGGTAAAAGTATCATGGAGGCTCTTGTATTGGAAAGCAGATTGCACTTACCCTCATTACTCAAAAAAATGAACAAATTGGTCATTGCTATTAAAAATTTCATTCATTTCTACTATTAAAAACTGTCATGACTAACAAAATAACCAAACAGTTTCACGTGGCGTGCCACATGTATCTCATTCTAATGTACAGGGACTAGTTTATAACAGAAGTAATGGATGAAATTTTTAACAAGAGGACCAATTTGCTCTTTGATCTAATTTACATAGACTAATTTGCCCATTTTAAGTAGAGGGAGAAAAATACAATTCAACTCCTAGTACAAGAGCCTCTATAGTAATTTTAGCTTATAATTTCATTATTTTAGGTGGGGGATGTATTTAACATCATGTTTGTTCCAAAATCACTAAAAAACATAAATCAACAGAGATAATGTAGGTTCTTAATACAGATCATCACTAGCTAAAAAAGACAAACAAATCAAAAGCTGGAAACTGGAGATAGTAACTCATACTTACTGTTACAGTTTCAACTGAATAGTAACCTCGGTCAACATAATCTCCCATGAACAAGTAATTTGTATCTGGACACTGGCCATAAAGTTTGAACCAAAAAATGTTTTAAAAAAAAAGTAACAATGAAACATAGCTAAAAGAACAGGACAAGGAGGAAAGTTAAGAAACATGTAATTCTAATTGATGAACAAGCAAAGTCAATACACTAAAAGCCATTGTACATTACATGCATCAGTGTTCAAGTGAATAGCCTAATACCATACACAAAAGTAATGAAAAATTTATAGAGCAGGAATATAATTAGATATGCATGAAGGGTTTTATCGCCATGTATGAATGCTAGACAAGACCAAATCACTACATAACAATTAGCATATCTCAAACACAAATTAGTAGCCTCAATCAGGAAAAACCAACCTTCCCTCCAATTCGAAAAAGCTCTGCAAGATCATGAAACTGTCCATGAATATCACCACATATTGTAACAGGGCTTTTAACGGGCTGTTTGTTACACCCACCAAGAAAAAAAAATCAAGTCATAATAAGTCCACCATTCATGCATTTATTCAAACAGTTTAAGAGCTCTGTTAGTAACACTTAAAACTTAATCAAGAAGTAGATACACCTGGACATTGCTTTCATCCCTTAATATCTCCTTAGCCTTGTCACATAGCAGCTTAATCTAATTTAAAACACACAAAAAATCACAATAAGATAACTTTACAAAAGAGAAAAAAAGGGGTAAGCCATAAATAAATATATTAACAAGTATAAAGATTGTTAAAAGAATTAGCAACAGGAAGAGGTAAAGTAAAGAAAAAAAGAAAAAGGAAAACTCATCCAAGTGAATAAAGTTGATAGTTTTTGTAAAGATAAAAGAAATTTAGAACAAAAGAGGAAAAAAAGTTATACTTGAAAACTAAATTGCATTCTTTAATAAACTTTAAAATGGTGATTACATATCATTGCCTAGTAAAGAAGATCAAGCATAATCACATCATCACATGACATATGCGATTCTGAATGGTTCATATACTCATTAACATATCATCTACCTCGTAAAAAGCTGAAAATGATACTTGCAAATCACTCAATCACCAAATAATGATGAGATTCAAACTCTAATTGTACGAATTCATATTGATAATGATCAATATATTTATTTTCTTGAAAAAGACATCAATTGCTTGAGAATGTTTTTAAATTAATACATTTCCAAAGTTCGAATTTGTATTCTTGCCAAAACTGTTGAGAATAAATAGCTTTGGATCAAACATCAGAAAAGAAAAAGAAAAAAAAGAAGAAGCAAAGTTAGAAATTTGATTCCACAAACATCTCTTGTTTTTCCCTCTAGCAGGTAAAATAAATTTAGCCAAATCTATAGAAAATTCACAACAACAAAAAAATTGATCAATTGACAAGAAAAATCCACAGATCAATAAGTAAATAAATCAATTCTAAAATAGATTCATTCCATTATAGAATGAAAAATAAAAATACCTCTTGCTCCGATAAGGGCTTACATTGCATCAGCTGAGAAATCTGTTTATCTAAATTATCATGTGAATTCAAACCCACCAAAGATTCCATTTCTTTTAATTATTCTTTAACCTTAGATTCCCAAAATTTCCTCAAACTTGTTAATTCAAAAGAAAAATAAAACCTGATTTTTTTTCTTAGAAAGAAAAATGGGATCAAATTGTGCAGATTTCAATTTCTAAAAAAAAAGTGATTTCAACAATTAATTTGATCATTAATGATTTCTCTACTTTTAGATACCATAAAAATTCAGTCCAATGAATAACAAATTCCGCTTATTCTGTTAAGAAATTTTATGTGACCTTTTTATATGTAAAAATTTAGTCAAACCAGCAATTTCATATGTCACCTAATTTTAAATGCATTGAAGTTATAACTATAAACAGCTAGATTAGAATTATTGTTCGGTAAACTGTTAAAATAGTTACTTTTGTCACCTATATTTAAAATGTTATATTTTAGTCACTTACGTTATCATACTGTAATATTTTAGTCACCGAGTGTTAATTGTCGTTAAAGGTGTAACGGTTAGCTGATCTGACAAGTTATATCATCATTTCAACCGAAAATTTTAGATTATACAATTGGTCCCTATATTTTTTTCATTTTGAAAATTTTAATTTTTTTCTTTTATATTCTTTGAACTTTCCTTTTTTATTTATTTTCCATTCTCTTCTCATTCTCTCTCTGTTTTCCCCTCTTCTCCATTTCTTTTAATGTAGTTTTTCTATGTTTTCCAATTGTTAAAACTAGTCCCTATATATTTTTTTGAACAATTTAATTTTTTATTTTTTATTTATTTTCCTTTTCTTCTTCCCCTTTATTTCTCTCTCTTTTTATTTTTTTCACTACAGAAACATAAATTTTGCCTACCAAAGACTAGGTTATTGAGAGATCCAAATTGGATTCAACTTTCGTCGTTTCTTTTTTCATAAACTTAAAAAAGTCTTAACAAATGAAAAACATAGAAAAACTACGTTAAAGGAGATAGAGAAGGGAGAAAAACAGAGGGAGAAGCAAAAGAGAATGGAAAATAAAGAAAAAAAAAGAAGTTAAAAGAACGTAAAAGAAAAAAATTAAATTGCTCAAAGCGAAAAAAATATGAGGATCAATTGTATAATTTAACTTAAAATTTTTGTTCGAAATGATGATTTAACGTGCCACGTCAGTTTACCGTTACACCGTTAACATCAACTAACGACTTAGTGACCAAAATGTTACAACACGTTAACGTAAGTAACTAAAATGTAACATTTCAAACATAAGTGACTAAAATGTAACCTACGGTAAACAAAAGTTACAATAAGTCATTGGGCTATTAAGTATTTTTTTTTAAGGCTAGCAAGCTTCAAGCATCAATTCGATAATTGATATTGTGGATTAGTACCCATCAATGAGTAGAAGAATGTATCTTAGGTCAAAGTTGATCTGACAGTCAATGTTGGAGATCAAATAAAAAAGTTGTTTGGATTTTGGCTCGTAAATTTGTGACGGTAAAAGTTGTTCTATTGAAAAAACTGAACCGTACAAGAAAAGGGAAAAGAGAGCTTTCAATTGTTGTAGGTGCCGCATTACAAATGGAAAAGACTATATGTCAACGATTTTAACAATCCAGTGACTTAAATGAAAACTTTTCCATAGTTATGTGACCATTAAATAATTTTTTGAAGTTGAGTGACCAAAACGTAGACTTACTAATAGTTTAGTGACATTTACTATAGTTTAAGTCTTATTGGTGTAGCCCCCTCTCTCAATTAATAGCTTGACTTTTCGATTTTAAAAACACTTTTTAAAAATGTTTTGGATAATATTTTTTTTGATAAAAACTTATAGTTTATAATTGTTTTTTTTCTTTCTTGTATTTTTTTAGAGGGTTAATATGTAGTTTGCTCTTCAAATTTATCCAAAA
This sequence comes from Gossypium hirsutum, assembly GCF_007990345.1. Lineage (NCBI taxonomy): Eukaryota > Viridiplantae > Streptophyta > Magnoliopsida > Malvales > Malvaceae > Gossypium > Gossypium hirsutum. The sequence continues at coordinate 109,641,356 of NC_053436.1, forward strand.
ACTCTTAGTTGATACCTAAATTTTTTTGTACTTAATTGGTACCTGAATTTGAAAATTTTCACACGCAACACATTGTCTCAATTCGTTAACAACATTAACTTTCTAAAGGTTAATATATAGTTTGTCCCCCGAACTTATCCAAAAGTACCTAATTGTACATGAATTTGTCTAAAAATATATATTTTTAAAGTTTTATAATTTAATTCATGTCCACCATGTGTCATACTCAGAGATTGTCACAAGTCACCATTAGATTGGCCATTAGTGCCACGTCAGCACAAACTAATAGTGTTAGTGTAGAGGTACCAATCTAGGTGACGGAATACAAGTTCAGGTACCAACTAAGTATTATGGACAAGTTTAATGGGCAAACTACATATTAACCATTTTTTAAATGACAAAGAAAAACAATACTAAAAACACATTCAATATATTATTATTTTAAACAATAAATCGAACCGATATAAGGTTGAAAACTTTAAGCCTAAGCTTAGACCACGAACAAGCAATATAATAATATAAAAGAACTACAATAGTAAAATTACTTTGTAATAATGTTGCCAACGACATATAATAAAATATTAAGGAGATTTCCACAAGCTTGGCAAAACAGTACAATTCAACCTATAAGAGTCACTTGTCTAGACATCTCCCTATTGATTCTGAACATCCTTTGGTAGGAAATTTTATGCATTATATACCGAGGAGGATGTTAGGATGGAAACATGTTTTGTTACTGCCAGGGTGTTACATGTAAACAAAATGGAGAATGAAATCCTTGGATATAACCACTATTTTGGGAGTATTTCAATTTTTGAAGCCGAAATTTGTGGATACTTGATGGTTTTGCCATTATTCAGAGAAAGAGGTACAAGAATGTGTTGATACACATGGATAGCCTGGAATTCGTTAAAGCTTTGCAGGTTAGCTGCTTGGCCAGTTCGTCCTCAGCCTTGATAAGAAGGATTCATTTGTTTTTACAAATTATAGTCCAATTACAAATCAAGTGTATTCCGAGAGAGAGGAATAAAGTTGATGACAGGCTTGCTAAGGTGGCTTCAGATAGGAATACAGAGGGGCAAGTGTTTGTTAATTTCCCGAAGGAGATGTTAGATAAATTTGGGTTTGATAAAATAGTTGAGTTTCCGTTTGTCATTATTTAGTAGGGTTGGTTTGTTTTATTTTCACACCAAAAGAAAAGTTGATTGCAACCAAAATTTTCAATAAAAAGAGAAAAATCAATATAATTGTACAATCAAACACTTATATTAGAAAATAAATTACTAAATTAGTTTTGTTAACAAAATTGTAAAATAGCTTTATTGTTAGAATTGATAATAATGTATGTTATCATAACTAAGACTTATCCAAAATAGATTTGTTTTACCTTTATAAAAAGTAGTAAAATAAATTAAAAAATAACAAGATCAAAATTTGTAATTGAAAATATCTCCATATCATAGTCAACAAGACAATGGCTCCTCCATATCAATTATGCTTAGTTTTAGTTATTTTTTTATCAATCTTTTCTCTTTCTTCTTTGCCAACAAGTGCAATTATTCCAAAGGCTAATGTTTCCCTTCCGATACCTTCATCGCAACTAGTAGAAAATTTATGCAATGGCAAGGCAATTCAAAATCGCAGGTTTTGCCTGAAAGCACTTTCCACTCCAGAAGTTATTGCGGCAATGGATACAACCCAACTAGGAACCCTCATTATGAAATTAGGAGCAGCAAATGCCAAAGCAACGTTGAATGTATATAATGAAATAATTAAGAAACCAGGCTCTCCCCAGGCTTTGAAAGCTCTTAATTGTTGCGTTGAAGCTTACAAATATGCAATCTTATCATTTGAAATGGTATCTTCAGAATTGGTTGAAGATCCCCAAACCGCAAACTATGATGTAGCTGTTATAGGTCCCGAAATTGCTAATTGTGAAAAGGAACTGATTAACGCAAAGGTTCAAGCACCTCGACTCCTTGCTGGGAATCGATTTATAAAATATTATGTCTCAATGGGATATGAGATAACATCAACTCTCGAGCTTGAAAATCCAAATGAGTATTAGGCAAAAAAAATGAAGGAATATGTATAGATAATAATGTGTGAATTTGTTATCTTAATTGATACAATATAATATTGATGGCATAGACTTGTTCCCATTGTTGCTCTTGTTGAAACTTTGAATTAATTTAAATAATCATTGTAAAATTGTATATTTTTTTCATATTCCATTAAGTTAATAAATCCTTAATATTCCAATCATTAGCTATTCAAAGTGGACTTAGAATGAAAAGGAAAATCCACAGATCAATAAGTAAATAAAACAATTCTAAAATAGATTCATTCCATTATAGAATGAAAAATAAAAGTACCTCTTGCTCCGGTAAGGGCTTACACTGCATCAGCTGAGAAATCTGTTTATCCAAATTATCATGTGAATTCAAACCCACCGAAGATTCGTTTCTTTTAATTATTCTTTAACCTTAGATTCCCAAAATTTCCTCAAACTTGTTAATTCAAAAGAAAAATAAAACCTGATTTTTTTTCATAGAAAGAAAAACGGGATCAAATTGTGCAGATTTCAATTTGTAAAAAAAAAATTGATTTCAACAATTAATTTGATCATTAATGATTTCTCTAACTTTTAGATACCATAAAAATTCAGTCCAATGAATAACAAATTCCGCTTATTCTGTTAAGAAATTTTATGTGACATTTTTATATGTAAAAATTCAGTCCAACCAGCAATTTCATATGCCACCTAATTTTAAATGCATTGAGGTTATAACTATAAACAGCTAGATTAGAATTATTGTTCGGTAAACTACAAAAATAGTTACTTTTGTCACCTATATTTAAAATATTATATTTTAGTTACTTACGTTATCATATTGTAATATTTTAGTCACTGAGTGTTAATTGTCGTTAAAGGTGTAACGGTTAGCTGATCTGACAAGTTATATCATCATTTCAACCGAAAATTTTAGATTATACAATTGGTCCCTATATTTTTTTCATTTTGAATTTTTTTTCTTTTATATTCTTTGAACTTTCTTTTTTTTCTTTTTTTTCCATTCTCTTCTCCTTCTCCCTCTGTTTTCCCCTCTTCACCATTTCTTTTAACGTAGTTTTTCTATGTTTTCCAATTGTTAAAACTAGTCCCTATATATATTTTTGAACAATTTAATTTTTTCTTTTCTTTTTTTATTTTCCTTTTCTTCTTCCCCTTTATTTCTCTCTCTTCTTATATTTTTCACTATAGAAACATAAATTTTGCCTACCAAAGACTAGGTTATTGAGAGATCCAAATTGGATTCAACTTTCGCCTTTTCTTTTTTCATAAACTTAAAAAAAGTTTTAACAAATGAAAAACATAGAAAAACTACGTTAAATGAGATAGAGAATGAAGAAAAACAAAGGGAGAAGCAAAAGAGAATGGAAAATAAAGAAAAAAAAAGAAGTTAAAAGAACGTAAAAGAAAAAAATTAAATTGCTCAAAGCGAAAAAAATATGAGGATCAATTGTATAATTTAACTTAAAATTTTTGATCGAAATGATGATTTAACGTGCCACGTCAGTTTACCGTTACACCGTTAACAGCAACTAACGACTCAGTGACCAAAATGTTACAACACGTTAACGTAAGTAACTAAAATGTAACATTTCAAACATAAGTGACTAAAATGTAACCTACGGTAAACAAAAGTTACTATAAGTCATTGGGCTATTAAGTATTTTTTTTTAAGGCTAGCAAGCTTCAAGCATCAATTCGATAATTGATATTGTGGATTAGTACCCATCAATGAGTAGAAGAATGTATCTTAGGTCAAAGTTGATCTGACAGTCAATGTTGGAGATCGAATAAAAAAGTTGTTTGGATTTTGGCTCGTAAATTTGTGACGGTAAAAGTTGTTCTATTGAAAAAACTGAACCGTACAAGAAAAGGGAAAAGAGAGCTTTCAATTGTTGTAGGTGCCGCATTACAAATGGAAAAGACTATATGTCAACGATTTTAACAATCCAGTGACTTAAATGAAAACTTTTCCATAGTTATGTGACCATTAAATAATTTTTTGAAGTTGAGTGACCAAAATGTAAACTTACTAATAGTTTAGTGACATTTACTATAGTTTAAGTCTTATTGGTGTAGCCCCCTCTCTCAATTAATAGCTTGACTTTTCGATTTTAAAAACACTTTTTAAAAATGTTTTGGATGATAGTTTTTTATGATAAAAACTTATAGTTTATAATTATTTTTTTTATTTTTGTATTTTTTAGAGGGTTAATATGTAGTTTGCTCTTTAAATTTATCCAAAAACTCTTAGTTGATACCTAAATTTTTTTGTACTTAATTGATACCTGAGTTTGAAAATTTTCACACGCAACACATTATCTCAATTCGTTAACAACATTAACTTTCTAAAGGTTAATATATAGTTTGTCCCCCGAACTTATCCAAAAGTACCTAATTGTACATGAATTTGTCTAAAAATATATATTTTTAAAGTTTTTTAATTTAGTTCATGTCCACCATGTGTCATACTCAGAGGTTGTCACAAGTCACCATTAGATTGGCCATTAGTGCCACGTCAGCACAAACTAATAGTGTTAGTGTAAAGGTACCAATTTAGGTGACGGAATACAAGTTCAGGTACCAACTAAGTATTTTGGACAAGTTTAATGGGCAAACTACATATTAACCATTTTTTAAATGACAAAGAGAAACAATACTAAAAACACATTCAATATATTATTATTTTTAAACAATAAATCGAACCGATATAAGGTTGAAAACTTTAAGCCTAAGCTTAGACCACGAACAAGCAATATAATAATATAAAAGAACTACAATAGTAAAATTACTTTGTAATAATGTTGCCAACGACATATAATAAGATATTAAGGAGATTTCCACAAGCTTGGCAAAACAGTACAATTCAACCTATAAGAGTCACTTGTCTAGACATCTCCCTATTGATTCTGAACATCCTTTGGTAGGAAATTTTATGCATTATATACCGAGGGGGATGTTAGGATGGAAACATGTTTTGCTACTGCCAGGGTGTTACATGTAAACAAAATGGAGAATGAAATCCTTGGATATAACCACTATTTTGGGAGTATTTCTATTTTTGAAGCTGAAATTTGTGGATACTTGATGGTTTTGCCATTATTCAGAGAAAGAGGTACAAGAATGTGTCGATACACATGGATAGCTTGGAATTCGTTAAAGCTTTGCAGGTTAGCTGCTTGGCCAGTTCGTCCTCAGCCTTGATAAGAAGGATTCATTTGTTTTTACAAATTATAGTCCAATTACAAATCAAGTGTATTCCGAGAGAGAGGAATAAAGTTGATGACAGGCTTGCTAAGGTGGCTTCAGATAGGAATACAGAGGGGCAAGTGTTTGTTAATTTCCCGAAGGAGATGTTAGATAAATTTGGGTTTGATAAAATAGTTGAGTTTCCGTTTGTCATTATTTAGTAGGGTTGGTTTGTTTTATTTACACACCAAAAGAAAAGTTGATTGCAACCAAAATTTTCAATAAAAAGAGAAAAATCAATATAATTGTACAATCAAACACTTATATTAGAAAATAAATTACTAAATTAGTTTTGTTAACAAAATTGTAAAATAGCTTTATTGTTAGAATTGATAATAATGTATGTTATCATAACTAAGACTTATCCAAAAATAGATTTGTTTTACCTTTATAAAAAGTAGTAAAATAAATTAAAAAATAACAAGATCAAAATTTGTAATTAAAAATATCTCCATATCATAGTCAACAAGACAATGGCTCCTCCATATCAATTATGCTTAGTTTTAGTTATTTTTTTATCAATCTTTTCTCTTTCTTCTTTGCCAACAAGTGCAATTATTCCAAAGGCTAATGTTTCCCTTCCGATACCTTCATCGCAACTAGTAGAAAATTTATGCAATGGCAAGGCAATTCAAAATCGCAGGTTTTGCCTGAAAGCACTTTCCACTCCAGAAGTTATTGCGGCAATGGATACAACCCAACTAGGAACCCTCATTATGAAATTAGGAGCAGCAAATGCCAAAGCAACGTTGAATGTATATAATGAAATAATTAAGAAACCAGGTTCTCCCCAGGCTTTGAAAGCTCTTAATTGTTGCGTTGAAGCTTACAAATATGCAATCTTATCATTTGAAATGGTATCTTCAGAATTGGTTGAAGATCCCCAAACCGCAAACTATGATGTAGCTGTTATAGGTCCCGAAATTGCTAATTGTGAAAAGGAACTGATTAACGCAAAGGTTCAAGCACCTCGACTCCTTGTTGGGAATCGATTTATAAAATATTATGTCTCAATGGGATATGAGATAACATCAACTCTCGAGCTTGAAAATCCAAATGAGTATTAGGCAAAAAAAATAAAGGAATATGTATAGATAATAATGTGTGAATTTGTTATCTTAATTGATACAATATAATATTGATGGCATAGACTTGTTCCCATTGTTGCTCTTGTTGAAACTTTGAATTAATTTAAATAATCATTGTAAAATTGTATATTTTTTTCATATTCCATTAAGTTAATAAATCCTTAATATTCCAATCATTAGCTATTCAAAGTGGACTTAGAATGAAAAGGAAAATCCACAGATCAATAAGTAAATAAAACAATTCTAAAATAGATTCATTCCATTATAGAATGAAAAATAAAAGTACCTCTTGCTCCGGTAAGGGCTTACACTGCATCAGCTGAGAAATCTGTTTATCTAAATTATCATGTGAAATCAAACCCACCGAAGATTCGTTTCTTTTAATTATTCTTTAACCTTAGATTCCCAAAATTTCCTCAAACTTGTTAATTCAAAAGAAAAATAAAACCTGATTTTTTTCATAGAAAGAAAAACGGGATCAAATTGTGCAGATTTCAATTTGTAAAAAAAAAAATTGATTTCAACAATTAATTTGATCATTAATGATTTCTCTAACTTTTAGATACCATAAAAATTCAGTCCAATGAATAACAAATTCCGCTTATTCTGTTAAGAAATTTTATGTGACATTTTTATATGTAAAAATTCAGTCCAACCAACAATTTCATATGCCACCTAATTTTAAATGCATTGAAGTTATAACTATAAACAGCTAGATTAGAATTATTGTTCGGTAAACTACAAAAATAGTTACTTTTGTCACCTATATTTAAAATATTATATTTTAGTTACTTACGTTATTATATTGTAATATTTTAGTCACTGAGTGTTAATTGTCGTTAAAGGTGTAACGGTTAGCTGATCTGACAAGTTATATCATCATTTCAACCGAAAATTTTAGATTATACAATTGGTCCCTATATTTTTTTCATTTTGAATTTTTTTTCTTTTATATTCTTTGAACTTTCTTTTTTTTCTTTTTTTTCCATTCTCTTCTCCTTCTCCCTCTGTTTTCCCCTCTTCACCATTTCTTTTAACGTAGTTTTTCTATGTTTTCCAATTGTTAAAACTAGTCCCTATATATTTTTTGAACAATTTAATTTTTTCTTTTTCTTTTTTATTTTCCTTTTCTTCTTCCCTTTATTTCTCTCTCTTCTTATATTTTTCACTATAGAAACATAAATTTTGCCTACCAAAGACTAGGTAATTGAGAGATCCAAATTGGATTCAAATTTTGCCTTTTCTTTTTTCATAAACTTAAAAAAAGTTTTAACAAATGAAAAACATAGAAAAACTACGTTAAATGAGATAGAGAAGGAAGAAAAACAAAGGGAGAAGCAAAAGAGAATGGAAAATAAAGAAAAAAAAGAAGTTAAAAGAACGTAAAAGAAAAAAATTAAATTGCTCAAAGCGAAAAAAATATGAGGATCAATTGTATAATTTAACTTAAAATTTTTGTTCGAAATGATGATTTAACGTGCCACGTCAGTTTACCGTTACACCGTTAACATCAACTAACGACTTAGTGACCAAAATGTTACAACACGTTAACGTAAGTAACTAAAATGTAACATTTCAAACATAAGTGACTAAAATGTAACCTACGGTAAACAAAAGTTACTATAAGTCATTGGGCTATTAAGTATTTTTTTTAAGGCTAGCAAGCTTCAAGCATCAATTCGATAATCGATATTGTGGATTAGTACCCATCAATGAGTAGAAGAATGTATCTTAGGTCAAAGTTGATCTGACAGTCAATGTTGGAGATCGAATAAAAAAGTTGTTTGGATTTTGGCTCGTAAATTTGTGACGGTAAAAGTTGTTCTATTGAAAAAACTGAACCGTACAAGAAAAAGGAAAAGAGAGCTTTCAATTGTTGTAGGTGCCGCATTACAAATGGAAAAGACTATATGTCAACGATTTTAACAATCCAGTGACTTAAATGAAAACTTTTCCATAGTTATGTGACCATTAAATAATTTTTTGAAGTTGAGTGACCAAAACGTAGACTTACTAATAGTTTAGTGACATTTACTATAGTTTAAGTCTTATTGGTGTAGCCCCCTCTCTCAATTAATAGCTTGACTTTTCGATTTTAAAAACACTTTTTAAAAATGTTTTGGATAATATTTTTTTTGATAAAAACTTATAGTTTATAATTGTTTTTTTCTTTCTTGTATTTTTTAGAGGGTTAATATGTAGTTTGCTCTTCAAATTTATCCAAAAACTCTTAGTTGATACCTAAATTTTTTGTACTTAATTGGTACCTGAATTTGAAAATTTTCACACGCAACACATTGTCTCAATTCGTTAACAACATTAACTTTCTAAAGGTTAATATATAGTTTGTCCCCCGAACTTATCCAAAAGTACCTAATTGTACATGAATTTGTCTAAAAATATATATTTTTAAAGTTTTATAATTTAATTCATGTCCACCATGTGTCATACTCAGAGATTGTCACAAGTCACCATTAGATTGGCCATTAGTGCCACGTCAGCACAAACTAATAGTGTTAGTGTACAGGTACCAATCTAGGTGACGGAATACAAGTTCAGGTACCAACTAAGTATTATGGACAAGTTTAATGGGCAAACTACATATTAACCATTTTTTAAATGACAAAGAAAAACAATACTAAAAACACATTCAATATATTATTATTTTTAAACAATAAATCGAACCGATATAAGGTTGAAAATTTTAAGCCTAAGCTTAGACCACGAACAAGCAATATAATAATATAAAAGAACTACAATAGTAAAATTACTTTGTAATAATGTTGCCAACGACATATAATAAGATATTAAGGAGATTTCCACAAGCTTGGCAAAACAGTACAATTCAACCTATAAGAGTCACTTGTCTAGACATCTCCCTATTGATTCTGAACATCCTTTGGTAGGAAATTTTATGCATTATTTACCGAGGGGGATGTTAGGATGGAAACATGTTTTGCTACTGCCAGGGTGTTACATGTAAACAAAATGGAGAATGAAATCCTTGGATATAACCACTATTTTGGGAGTATTTCTATTTTGAAGCTGAAATTTGTGGATACTTGATGGTTTTGCCATTATTCAGAGAAAGAGGTACAAGAATGTGTTGATACACATGGATAGCCTGGAATTCGTTAAAGCTTTGCAGGTTAGCTGCTTGGCCAGTTCGTCCTCAGCCTTGATAAGAAGGATTCATTTGTTTTTACAAATTATAGTCCAATTACAAATCAAGTGTATTCCGAGAGAGAGGAATAAAGTTGATGACAGGCTTGCTAAGGTGGCTTCAGATAGGAATACAGAGGGGCAAGTGTTTGTTAATTTCCCGAAGGAAATGTTAGATAAATTTGGGTTTGATAAAATAGTTGAGTTTCCGTTTGTCATTATTTAGTAGGGTTGGTTTGTTTTATTTACACACCAAAAGAAAAGTTGATTGCAACCAAAATTTTCAATAAAAAGAGAAAAATCAATATAATTGTACAATCAAACACTTATATTAGAAAATAAATTACTAAATTAGTTTTGTTAACAAAATTGTAAAATAGCTTTATTGTTAGAATTGATAATAATGTATGTTATCATAACTAAGACTTATCCAAAAATAGATTTGTTTTACCTTTATAAAAAGTAGTAAAATAAATTAAAAAATAACAAGATCAAAATTTGTAATTAAAAATATCTCCATATCATAGTCAACAAGACAATGGCTCCTCCATATCAATTATGCTTAGTTTTAGTTATTTTTTTATCAATCTTTTCTCTTTCTTCTTTGCCAACAAGTGCAATTATTCCAAAGGCTAATGTTTCCCTTCCGATACCTTCATCGCAACTAGTAGAAAATTTATGCAATGGCAAGGCAATTCAAAATCGCAGGTTTTGCCTGAAAGCACTTTCCACTCCAGAAGTTATTGCGGCAATGGATACAACCCAACTAGGAACCCTCATTATGAAATTAGGAGCAGCAAATGCCAAAGCAACGTTGAATGTATATAATGAAATAATTAAGAAACCAGGTTCTCCCCAGGCTTTGAAAGCTCTTAATTGTTGCGTTGAAGCTTACAAATATGCAATCTTATCATTTGAAATGGTATCTTCAGAATTGGTTGAAGATCCCCAAACCGCAAACTATGATGTAGCTGTTATAGGTCCCGAAATTGCTAATTGTGAAAAGGAACTGATTAACGCAAAGGTTCAAGCACCTCGACTCCTTGTTGGGAATCGATTTATAAAATATTATGTCTCAATGGGATATGAGATAACATCAACTCTCGAGCTTGAAAATCCAAATGAGTATTAGGCAAAAAAAATAAAGGAATATGTATAGATAATAATGTGTGAATTTGTTATCTTAATTGATACAATATAATATTGATGGCATAGACTTGTTCCCATTGTTGCTCTTGTTGAAACTTTGAATTAATTTAAATAATCATTGTAAAATTGTATATTTTTTTCATATTCCATTAAGTTAATAAATCCTTAATATTCCAATCATTAGCTATTCAAAGTGGACTTAGAATGAAAAGGAAAATCCACAGATCAATAAGTAAATAAAACAATTCTAAAATAGATTCATTCCATTATAGAATGAAAAATAAAAGTACCTCTTGCTCCGGTAAGGGCTTACACTGCATCAGCTGAGAAATCTGTTTATCCAAATTATCATGTGAATTCAAACCCACCGAAGATTCGTTTCTTTTAATTATTCTTTAACCTTAGATTCCCAAAATTTCCTCAAACTTGTTAATTCAAAAGAAAAATAAAACCTGATTTTTTTCATAGAAAGAAAAACGGGATCAAATTGTGCAGATTTCAATTTGTAAAAAAAAAAATTGATTTCAACAATTAATTTGATCATTAATGATTTCTCTAACTTTTAGATACCATAAAAATTCAGTCCAATGAATAACAAATTCCGCTTATTCTGTTAAGAAATTTTATGTGACATTTTTATATGTAAAAATTCAGTCCAACCAACAATTTCATATGCCACCTAATTTTAAATGCATTGAAGTTATAACTATAAACAGCTAGATTAGAATTATTGTTCGGTAAACTACAAAAATAGTTACTTTTGTCACCTATATTTAAAATATTATATTTTAGTTACTTACGTTATCATATTGTAATATTTTAGTCACTGAGTGTTAATTGTCGTTAAAGGTGTAACGGTTAGCTGATCTGACAAGTTATATCATCATTTCAACCGAAAATTTTAGATTATACAATTGGTCCCTATATTTTTTTCATTTTGAATTTTTTTTCTTTTATATTCTTTGAACTTTCTTTTTTTTCTTTTTTTTCCATTCTCTTCTCCTTCTCCCTCTGTTTTCCCCTCTTCACCATTTCTTTTAACGTAGTTTTTCTATATTTTCCAATTGTTAAAACTAGTCCCTATATATATTTTTGAACAATTTAATTTTTTCTTTTTCTTTTTTTATTTTCCTTTTCTTCTTCCCCTTTATTTCTCTCTCTTCTTATATTTTTCACTATAGAAACATAAATTTTGCCTACCAAAGACTAGGTTATTGAGAGATCCAAATTGGATTCAACTTTCGCCTTTTCTTTTTTCATAAACTTAAAAAAAGTTTTAACAAATGAAAAACATAGAAAAACTACGTTAAATGAGATAGAGAATGAAGAAAAACAAAGGGAGAAGCAAAAGAGAATGGAAAATAAAGAAAAAAAAGAAGTTAAAAGAACGTAAAAGAAAAAAATTAAATTGCTCAAAGCGAAAAAAATATGAGGATCAATTGTATAATTTAACTTAAAATTTTTGATCGAAATGATGATTTAACGTGCCACGTCAGTTTACCGTTACACCGTTAACAGCAACTAACGACTCAGTGACCAAAATGTTACAACACGTTAACGTAAGTAACTAAAATGTAACATTTCAAACATAAGTGACTAAAATGTAACCTACGGTAAACAAAAGTTACTATAAGTCATTGGGCTATTAAGTATTTTTTTTTAAGGCTAGCAAGCTTCAAGCATCAATTCGATAATTGATATTGTGGATTAGTACCCATCAATGAGTAGAAGAATGTATCTTAGGTCAAAGTTGATCTGACAGTCAATGTTGGAGATCGAATAAAAAAGTTGTTTGGATTTTGGCTCGTAAATTTGTGACGGTAAAAGTTGTTCTATTGAAAAAACTGAACCGTACAAGAAAAGGGAAAAGAGAGCTTTCAATTGTTGTAGGTGCCGCATTACAAATGGAAAAGACTATATGTCAACGATTTTAACAATCCAGTGACTTAAATGAAAACTTTTCCATAGTTATGTGACCATTAAATAATTTTTTGAAGTTGAGTGACCAAAATGTAAACTTACTAATAGTTTAGTGACATTTACTATAGTTTAAGTCTTATTGGTGTAGCCCCCTCTCTCAATTAATAGCTTGACTTTTCGATTTTAAAAACACTTTTTAAAAATGTTTTGGATGATAGTTTTTTATGATAAAAACTTATAGTTTATAATTATTTTTTTTATTTTTGTATTTTTTTAGAGGGTTAATATGTAGTTTGCTCTTTAAATTTATCCAAAAACTCTTAGTTGATACCTAAATTTTTTTGTACTTAATTGATACCTGAGTTTGAAAATTTTCACACGCAACACATTATCTCAATTCGTTAACAACATTAACTTTCTAAAGGTTAATATATAGTTTGTCCCCCGAACTTATCCAAAAGTACCTAATTGTACATGAATTTGTCTAAAAATATATATTTTTAAAGTTTTTTAATTTAGTTCATGTCCACCATGTGTCATACTCAGAGGTTGTCACAAGTCACCATTAGATTGGCCATTAGTGCCACGTCAGCACAAACTAATAGTGTTAGTGTAAAGGTACCAATTTAGGTGACGGAATACAAGTTCAGGTACCAACTAAGTATTTTGGACAAGTTTAATGGGCAAACTACATATTAACCATTTTTTAAATGACAAAGAGAAACAATACTAAAAACACATTCAATATATTATTATTTTTAAACAATAAATCGAACCGATATAAGGTTGAAAACTTTAAGCCTAAGCTTAGACCACGAACAAGCAATATAATAATATAAAAGAACTACAATAGTAAAATTACTTTGTAATAATGTTGCCAACGACATATAATAAGATATTAAGGAGATTTCCACAAGCTTGGCAAAACAGTACAATTCAACCTATAAGAGTCACTTGTCTAGACATCTCCCTATTGATTCTGAACATCCTTTGGTAGGAAATTTTATGCATTATATACCGAGGGGGATGTTAGGATGGAAACATGTTTTGCTACTGCCAGGGTGTTACATGTAAACAAAATGGAGAATGAAATCCTTGGATATAACCACTATTTTGGGAGTATTTCTATTTTTGAAGCTGAAATTTGTGGATACTTGATGGTTTTGCCATTATTCAGAGAAAGAGGTACAAGAATGTGTTGATACACATGGATAGCCTGGAATTCGTTAAAGCTTTGCAGGTTAGCTGCTTGGCCAGTTCGTCCTCAGCCTTGATAAGAAGGATTCATTTGTTTTTACAAATTATAGTCCAATTACAAATCAAGTGTATTCCGAGAGAGAGGAATAAAGTTGATGACAGGCTTGCTAAGGTGGCTTCAGATAGGAATACAGAGGGGCAAGTGTTTGTTAATTTCCCGAAGGAAATGTTAGATAAATTTGGGTTTGATAAAATAGTTGAGTTTCCGTTTGTCATTATTTAGTAGGGTTGGTTTGTTTTATTTACACACCAAAAGAAAAGTTGATTGCAACCAAAATTTTCAATAAAAAGAGAAAAATCAATATAATTGTACAATCAAACACTTATATTAGAAAATAAATTACTAAATTAGTTTTGTTAACAAAATTGTAAAATAGCTTTATTGTTAGAATTGATAATAATGTATGTTATCATAACTAAGACTTATCCAAAAATAGATTTGTTTTACCTTTATAAAAAGTAGTAAAATAAATTAAAAAATAACAAGATCAAAATTTGTAATTAAAAATATCTCCATATCATAGTCAACAAGACAATGGCTCCTCCATATCAATTATGCTTAGTTTTAGTTATTTTTTTATCAATCTTTTCTCTTTCTTCTTTGCCAACAAGTGCAATTATTCCAAAGGCTAATGTTTCCCTTCCGATACCTTCATCGCAACTAGTAGAAAATTTATGCAATGGCAAGGCAATTCAAAATCGCAGGTTTTGCCTGAAAGCACTTTCCACTCCAGAAGTTATTGCGGCAATGGATACAACCCAACTAGGAACCCTCATTATGAAATTAGGAGCAGCAAATGCCAAAGCAACGTTGAATGTATATAATGAAATAATTAAGAAACCAGGTTCTCCCCAGGCTTTGAAAGCTCTTAATTGTTGCGTTGAAGCTTACAAATATGCAATCTTATCATTTGAAATGGTATCTTCAGAATTGGTTGAAGATCCCCAAACCGCAAACTATGATGTAGCTGTTATAGGTCCCGAAATTGCTAATTGTGAAAAGGAACTGATTAACGCAAAGGTTCAAGCACCTCGACTCCTTGTTGGGAATCGATTTATAAAATATTATGTCTCAATGGGATATGAGATAACATCAACTCTCGAGCTTGAAAATCCAAATGAGTATTAGGCAAAAAAAATAAAGAAATATGTATAGATAATAATGTGTGAATTTGTTATCTTAATTGATACAATATAATATTGATGGCATAGACTTGTTCCCATTGTTGCTCTTGTTGAAACTTTGAATTAATTTAAATAATCATTGTAAAATTGTATATTTTTTTCATATTCCATTAAGTTAATAAATCCTTAATATTCCAATCATTAGCTATTCAAAGTGGACTTAGAATGAAAAGGAAAATCCACAGATCAATAAGTAAATAAAACAATTCTAAAATAGATTCATTCCATTATAGAATGAAAAATAAAAGTACCTCTTGCTCCGGTAAGGGCTTACACTGCATCAGCTGAGAAATCTGTTTATCCAAATTATCATGTGAATTCAAACCCACCGAAGATTCGTTTCTTTTAATTATTCTTTAACCTTAGATTCCCAAAATTTCCTCAAACTTGTTAATTCAAAAGAAAAATAAAACCTGATTTTTTTTCATAGAAAGAAAAACGGGATCAAATTGTGCAGATTTCAATTTGTAAAAAAAAAATTGATTTCAACAATTAATTTGATCATTAATGATTTCTCTAACTTTTAGATACCATAAAAATTCAGTCCAATGAATAACAAATTCCGCTTATTCTGTTAAGAAATTTTATGTGACATTTTTATATGTAAAAATTCAGTCCAACCAACAATTTCATATGCCACCTAATTTTAAATGCATTGAAGTTATAACTATAAACAGCTAGATTAGAATTATTGTTCGGTAAACTACAAAAATAGTTACTTTTGTCACCTATATTTAAAATATTATATTTTAGTTACTTACGTTATTATATTGTAATATTTTAGTCACTGAGTGTTAATTGTCGTTAAAGGTGTAACGGTTAGCTGATCTGACAAGTTATATCATCATTTCAACCGAAAATTTTAGATTATACAATTGGTCCCTATATTTTTTTCATTTTGAATTTTTTTTTCTTTTATATTCTTTGAACTTTCTTTTTTTTCTTTTTTTTCCATTCTCTTCTCCTTCTCCCTCTGTTTTCCCCTCTTCACCATTTCTTTTAACGTAGTTTTTCTATGTTTTCCAATTGTTAAAACTAGTCCCTATATATTTTTTTGAACAATTTAATTTTTTCTTTTTCTTTTTTATTTTCCTTTTCTTCTTCCCCTTTATTTCTCTCTCTTCTTATATTTTTCACTATAGAAACATAAATTTTGCCTACCAAAGACTAGGTAATTGAGAGATCCAAATTGGATTCAAATTTTGCCTTTTCTTTTTTCATAAACTTAAAAAAAGTTTTAACAAATGAAAAACATAGAAAAACTACGTTAAATGAGATAGAGAAGGAAGAAAAACAAAGGGAGAAGCAAAAGAGAATGGAAAATAAAGAAAAAAAAGAAGTTAAAAGAACGTAAAAGAAAAAAATTAAATTGCTCAAAGCGAAAAAAATATGAGGATCAATTGTATAATTTAACTTAAAATTTTTGTTTGAAATGATGATTTAACGTGCCACGTCAGTTTACCGTTACACCGTTAACATCAACTAACGACTTAGTGACCAAAATGTTACAACACGTTAACGTAAGTAACTAAAATGTAACATTTCAAACATAAGTGACTAAAATGTAACCTACGGTAAACAAAAGTTACTATAAGTCATTGGGCTATTAAGTATTTTTTTTAAGGCTAGCAAGCTTCAAGCATCAATTCGATAATCGATATTGTGGATTAGTACCCATCAATGAGTAGAAGAATGTATCTTAGGTCAAAGTTGATCTGACAGTCAATGTTGGAGATCGAATAAAAAAGTTGTTTGGATTTTGGCTCGTAAATTTGTGACGGTAAAAGTTGTTCTATTGAAAAAACTGAACCGTACAAGAAAAAGGAAAAGAGAGCTTTCAATTGTTGTAGGTGCCGCATTACAAATGGAAAAGACTATATGTCAACGATTTTAACAATCCAGTGACTTAAATGAAAACTTTTCCATAGTTATGTGACCATTAAATAATTTTTTGAAGTTGAGTGACCAAAATGTAAACTTACTAATAGTTTAGTGACATTTACTATAGTTTAAGTCTTATTGGTGTAGCCCCCTCTCTCAATTAATAGCTTGACTTTTCGATTTTAAAAACACTTTTTAAAAATGTTTTGGATGATAGTTTTTTATGATAAAAACTTATAGTTTATAATTATTTTTTTTATTTTTTGTATTTTTTTAGAGTGTTAATATGTAGTTTGCTCTTTAAATTTATCCAAAAACTCTTAGTTGATACCTAAATTTTTTTGTACTTAATTGATACCTGAGTTTGAAAATTTTCACACGCAACACATTATCTCAATTCGTTAACAACATTAACTTTCTAAAGGTTAATATATAGTTTGTCCCCCGAACTTATCCAAAAGTACCTAATTGTACATGAATTTGTCTAAAAATATATATTTTTAAAGTTTTTTAATTTAGTTCATGTCCACCATGTGTCATACTCAGAGGTTGTCACAAGTCACCATTAGATTGGCCATTAGTGCCACGTTAGCACAAACTAATAGTGTTAGTGTAGAGGTACCAATTTAGGTGACGGAATACAAGTTCAGGTACCAACTAAGTATTTTGGACAAGTTTAATGGGCAAACTACATATTAACCATTTTTTAAATGACAAAGAGAAACAATACTAAAAACACATTCAATATATTATTATTTTTAAACAATAAATCGAACCGATATAAGGTTGAAAACTTTAAGCCTAAGCTTAGACCACGAACAAGCAATATAATAATATAAAAGAACTACAATAGTAAAATTACTTTGTAATAATGTTGCCAACGACATATAATAAAATATTAAGGAGATTTCCACAAGCTTGGCAAAACAGTACAATTCAACCTATAAGAGTCACTTGTCTAGACATCTCCCTATTGATTCTGAACATCCTTTGGTAGGAAATTTTATGCATTATATACCGAGGGGGATGTTAGGATGGAAACATGTTTTGCTACTGCCAGGGTGTTACATGTAAACAAAATGGAGAATGAAATCCTTGGATATAACCACTATTTTGGGAGTATTTCTATTTTTGAAGCTGAAATTTGTGGATACTTGATGGTTTTGCCATTATTCAGAGAAAGAGGTACAAGAATGTGTTGATACACATGGATAGCCTGGAATTCGTTAAAGCTTTGCAGGTTAGCTGCTTGGCCAGTTCGTCCTCAGCCTTGATAAGAAGGATTCATTTGTTTTTACAAATTATAGTCCAATTACAAATCAAGTGTATTCCGAGAGAGAGGAATAAAGTTGATGACAGGCTTGCTAAGGTGGCTTCAGATAGGAATACAGAGGGGCAAGTGTTTGTTAATTTCCCGAAGGAGATGTTAGATAAATTTGGGTTTGATAAAATAGTTGAGTTTCCGTTTGTCATTATTTAGTAGGGTTGGTTTGTTTTATTTACACACCAAAAGAAAAGTTGATTGCAACCAAAATTTTCAATAAAAAGAGAAAAATCAATATAATTGTACAATCAAACACTTATATTAGAAAATAAATTACTAAATTAGTTTTGTTAACAAAATTGTAAAATAGCTTTATTGTTAGAATTGATAATAATGTATGTTATCATAACTAAGAATTATCCAAAAATAGATTTGTTTTACCTTTATAAAAAGTAGTAAAATAAATTAAAAAATAACAAGATCAAAATTTGTAATTAAAAATATCTCCATATCATAGTCAACAAGACAATGGCTCCTCCATATCAATTATGCTTAGTTTTAGTTATTTTTTTATCAATCTTTTCTCTTTCTTCTTTGCCAACAAGTGCAATTATTCCAAAGGCTAATGTTTCCCTTCCGATACCTTCATCGCAACTAGTAGAAAATTTATGCAATGGCAAGGCAATTCAAAATCGCAGGTTTTGCCTGAAAGCACTTTCCACTCCAGAAGTTATTGCGGCAATGGATACAACCCAACTAGGAACCCTCATTATGAAATTAGGAGCAGCAAATGCCAAAGCAACGTTGAATGTATATAATGAAATAATTAAGAAACCAGGTTCTCCCCAGGCTTTGAAAGCTCTTAATTGTTGCGTTGAAGCTTACAAATATGCAATCTTATCATTTGAAATGGTATCTTCAGAATTGGTTGAAGATCCCCAAACCGCAAACTATGATGTAGCTGTTATAGGTCCCGAAATTGCTAATTGTGAAAAGGAACTGATTAACGCAAAGGTTCAAGCACCTCGACTCCTTGCTGGGAATCGATTTATAAAATATTATGTCTCAATGGGATATGAGATAACATCAACTCTCGAGCTTGAAAATCCAAATGAGTATTAGGCAAAAAAATAAAGGAATATGTATAGATAATAATGTGTGAATTTGTTATCTTAATTGATACAATATAATATTGATGGCATAGACTTGTTCCCATTGTTGCTCTTGTTGAAACTTTGAATTAATTTAAATAATCATTGTAAAATTGTATATTTTTTTCATATTCCATTAAGTTAATAAATCCTTAATATTCCAATCATTAGCTATTCAAAGTGGACTTAGAATGAAAAGGAAAATCCACAGATCAATAAGTAAATAAAACAATTCTAAAATAGATTCATTCCATTATAGAATGAAAAATAAAAGTACCTCTTGCTCCGGTAAGGGCTTACACTGCATCAGCTGAGAAATCTGTTTATCCAAATTATCATGTGAATTCAAACCCACCGAAGATTCGTTTCTTTTAATTATTCTTTAACCTTAGATTCCCAAAATTTCCTCAAACTTGTTAATTCAAAAGAAAAATAAAACCTGATTTTTTTTCATAGAAAGAAAAACGGGATCAAATTGTGCAGATTTCAATTTGTAAAAAAAAAATTGATTTCAACAATTAATTTGATCATTAATGATTTCTCTAACTTTTAGATACCATAAAAATTCAGTCCAATGAATAACGAATTCCGCTTATTCTGTTAAGAAATTTTATGTGACATTTTTATATGTAAAAATTCAGTCCAACCAGCAATTTCATATGCCACCTAATTTTAAATGCATTGAAGTTATAACTATAAACAGCTAGATTAGAATTATTGTTCGGTAAACTACAAAAATAGTTACTTTTGTCACCTATATTTAAAATATTATATTTTAGTTACTTACGTTATCATATTGTAATATTTTAGTCACTGAGTGTTAATTGTCGTTAAAGGTGTAACGGTTAGCTGATCTGACAAGTTATATCATCATTTCAACCGAAAATTTTAGATTATACAATTGGTCCCTATATTTTTTCATTTTGAATTTTTTTCTTTTATATTCTTTGAACTTTCTTTTTTTTCTTTTTTTTCCATTCTCTTCTCCTTCTCCCTCTGTTTTCCCCTCTTCACCATTTCTTTTAACGTAGTTTTTCTATATTTTCCAATTGTTAAAACTAGTCCCTATATATTTTTTGAACAATTTAATTTTTTCTTTTTCTTTTTTTATTTTCCTTTTCTTCTTCCCCTTTATTTCTCTCTCTTCTTATATTTTTCACTATAGAAACATAAATTTTGCCTACCAAAGACTAGGTTATTGAGAGATCCAAATTGGATTCAACTTTCGCCTTTTCTTTTTTCATAAACTTAAAAAAAGTTTTAACAAATGAAAAACATAGAAAAACTACGTTAAATGAGATAGAGAAGGAAGAAAACAAAGGGAGAAGCAAAAGAGAATGGAAAATAAAGAAAAAAAGAAGTTAAAAGAACGTAAAAGAAAAAATTAAATTGCTCAAAGCGAAAAAAATATGAGGATCAATTGTATAATTTAACTTAAAATTTTTGTTCGAAATGATGATTTAACGTGCCACGTCAGTTTACCGTTACACCGTTAACATCAACTAACGACTTAGTGACCAAAATGTTACAACACGTTAACGTAAGTAACTAAAATGTAACATTTCAAACATAAGTGACTAAAATGTAACCTACGGTAAACAAAAGTTACAATAAGTCATTGGGCTATTAAGTATTTTTTTTAAGGCTAGCAAGCTTCAAGCATCAATTCGATAATCGATATTGTGGATTAGTACCCATCAATGAGTAGAAGAATGTATCTTAGGTCAAAGTTGATCTGACAGTCAATGTTGGAGATCAAATAAAAAAGTTGTTTGGATTTTGGCTCGTAAATTTGTGATGGTAAAAGTTGTTCTATTGAAAAAACTGAACCGTACAAGAAAAGGGAAAAGAGAGCTTTCAATTGTTGTAGGTGCCGCATTACAAATGGAAAAGACTATATGTCAACGATTTTAACAATCCAGTGACTTAAATGAAAACTTTTCCATAGTTATGTGACCATTAAATAATTTTTTGAAGTTGAGTAACCAAAACGTAGACTTACTAATAGTTTAGTGACATTTACTATAGTTTAAGTCTTATTGGTGTAGCCCCCTCTCTCAATTAATAGCTTGACTTTTCGATTTTAAAAACACTTTTTAAAAATGTTTTGGATAATATTTTTTTGATAAAAACTTATAGTTTATAATTGTTTTTTTTCTTTCTTGTATTTTTTTAGAGGGTTAATATGTAGTTTGCTCTTTAAATTTATCCAAAAACTCTTAGTTGATACCTGAATTTTTTTGTACTTAATTGGTACCTGAGTTTGAAAATTTTCACACGCAACACATTATCTCAATTCGTTAACAACATTAACTTTCTAAAGGTTAATATATAGTTTGTCCCCTGAACTTATCCAAAAGTACCTAATTGTACATGAATTTGTCTAAAAATATATATTTTTAAAGTTTTTTAATTTAATTCATGTCCACCATGTGTCATACTCAGAGGTTGTCACAAGTCACCATTAGATTGGCCATTAGTGTCACGTCAGCACAAACTAATAGTGTCAGTGTAGAGGTACCAATCTAGGTGACGGAATACAAGTTCAGGTACCAACTAAGTATTTTGGACAAGTTTAATGGGCAAACTACATATTAACCATTTTTTTAAATGACAAAGAAAAACAATACTAAAAACACATTCAATATATTATTATTTTTAAACAATAAATCGAACCGATATAAGGTTGAAAATTTTAAGCCTAAGCTTAGACCACGAACAAGCAATATAATAATATAAAAGAACTACAATAGTAAAATTACTTTGTAATAATGTTGCCAATGACATATAATAAGATATTAAGGAGATTTCCACAAGCTTGGCAAAACAGTACAATTCAACCTATAAGAGTCACTTGTCTAGACATCTCCCTATTGATTCTGAACATCCTTTGGTAGGAAATTTTATGCATTATTTACCGAGGGGGATGTTAGGATGGAAACATGTTTTGCTACTACCGAGGTGTTACATGTAAACAAAATGGAGAATGGAATCCTTGGATATAACCACTATTTTGGGAGTATTTCTATTTTTGAAGCTGAAATTTGTGGATACTTGATGGTTTTGCCATTATTCAGAGAAAGAGGTACAAGAATGTGTCGATACACATGGATAGCTTGGAATTCGTTAAAGCTTTGCAGGTTAGCTGCTTGGCCAGTTCGTCCTCAGCCTTGATAAGAAGGATTCATTTGTTTTTACAAATTATAGTCCAATTACAAATCAAGTGTATTCCGAGAGAGAGGAATAAAGTTGATGACAGGCTTGCTAAGGTGGCTTCAGATAGGAATACAGAGGGGGAAGTGTTTGTTAATTTCCCTGAGGAGATGTTAGATGAATTTGGGTTTGATAAAATAGTTGAGTTTCCATTTGTCATTATTTAGTAGGGTTGGTTAGTTTTATTTACACACCAAAAGAAAAGTTGATTGCAACCAAAATTTTCAATAAAAAGAGAAAAATCAATAGAATTGTACAACCAAACACTTATATTAGAAAATAAATTACTAAATTAGTTTTGTTAACAAAATTGTAAAATAACTTTATTGTTAGAATTGATAATAATGTATGTTATCATAACTAAGACTTATCAAAAAATAGATTTGTTTTACCTTTATAAAAAGTAGTAAAATAAATTAAAAAATCACAAGATCAAAATTTGTAATTAAAAATATCTTAATATCATAGTCAACAAGACAATGGCTCCTCCATATCAATTATGCTTAGTTTTAGTTATTTTTTTATCAATCTTTTCTCTTTCTTCTTTGCCAACAAGTGCAATTATTCCAAAGGCTAATGTTTCCCTTCCAATACCTTCATCGCAACTAGTAGAAAATTTATGCAATGGCAAGGCAATTCAAAATCACAGGTTTTGCCTGAAAGCACTTTCCACTCCCGAAGTTATTGCGGCAATGGATACAACCCAACTAGGAACCCTTATTATGAAAGTAGGAGCAGCAAATGCCAAAGCAACGTTGAATGTATATAATGAAATAATTAAGAAACCAAGTTCTCCCCAGGCTTTGAAAGCTCTTAATTGTTGCGTTGAAGCTTACAAATATGCAATCTTATCATTTGAAATGGTATCTTCAGAATTGGTTGAAGATCCCCAAACCGTAAACTATGATGTAGCTGTTATAGGTCCCGAAATTGCTAATTGTGAAAAGGAGCTGGTTAACGCAAAGGTTCAAGCACCTCGACTCCTTGCTGGGAATCGATTTATAAAATATTATGTCTCAATGGGATATGAGATAACATCAACTCTCGAGCTTGAAAATCCAAATGAGTATTAGGCAAAAAAAAATAAGGGAATATGTACAGATAATAATGTGTGAATTTGTTATCTTGATTGATACAATATAATATTGATGGCATAGACTTGTTCCCATTGTTGCTCTTGTTGAAACTTTGAATTAATTTAAATAATCATTGTAAAATTGTATATTTTTTTCATATTCCATTAAGTTAATAAATCCTTAATATTCCAATCATTAGCTATTCAAAGTGGATTTAGAATCTAACCAAACCGAAATAATATCAACCATCTTACCTCTTCCATTTATGACCTTTTTGCAAAAATCTGTAATAATTACACTTATTGTTCTAAGATGAGATTTTTGTAAGAAAGATTAGGTAGTATTTATCGTCTCCCACCCTAGTTGTGCCATACTCCATTTCAATTTATTGCTTTCTTTAATTGCCTTCTCCTTAATGCCTTCTTTTAATTCCTTGCATCCAAATGTACTAGTGAACTTTCCCTTATTATTCTTTGCAAATTACTTTATTCAACTTCAAGAAATAATAATGAGTCATTTGTAAAGAAAATATGGGGAGACAAAGATCATTTAAATTGACATTACTGTAGCGACGTAAAAAAAATTTGCTTAGCTCGGTCGCTAATTGTGGCAATTTATTAAAAAAGTTTAAAATTTGACGTTTGATTTTTGAAATAAATAGGGAGTCGCCACCGATCCTTTTTATAGGTGTGATCGGACACCTAATAAATTTACTTTTAAAACAAAAAGAAGGCCAAGTTTAGGTCTATGTGAAAGTCCAGAGAAAAATTAGGGTTCGGGAGTCGGTTACGCGCAAGGAAAGTATTAGCACCCTCGCGACGCCCAAAATTGGTATTTTATAAACAAGTGTTGTCTTAATTTTCAAAAATACGAGTTCAATGTAAGATTTAATCGTGATCCGATTGAAACACGAGAATTTTCAATCAATTTTTCTTGATTTTTGAGAAGGATATACCGTTTTAACACGAGTCAATTGATATTCACCCAACATAGCGATAAAATCGATGACTTAAATGTTAAATCGGTACGTTGCCTTGCTTATTGAAAATTAATTAGAAAAAGATTTTTGTAAAGCAAATTGACATGAAATAAAGATAAATAAATGATAGATCTAGAAGTGTATTGAAAAAAATATAAGTGTGACAATAATATTATAAACAATGAAGATATAATGTAATGCTAAAATTAAATATGAGATGGAAACAATGAATGTATATACGTAATAATGACATTAAGAATATGTACATAAAATAGGAATAATATGGGTACATAATATATATATACATACATAACATATTTAAAATGAACATATACAATACACATATATAACAGACCTATGCTAATAATAATAGCAAAATTAGTAACAATGAAAGATATATATATATACCAAATAACATATAATAATATTGAAGTAAAATAGTAAGTGGAGATAATAAGTATAATAATGAATATAATGATATATGAAAATAAAACTATATATATAGAATATGTGTACAGGAATAAAATATATGTGTAAATATTAATGATAAATATAGTAGGAATAAAACAAATGTAATAATAATATATGTACAATATGATAAAAAAATAAGCATATACGTATAATAGAATTTAAAAAATATATATACATGGGATAATATGGAAATATATATATAGGGTAATATATACAAAAAATCTAACCAATAATACTGAAAATACATGTTCATAATATATATAGAACATATATATTTTATGATATTAAAACATTTACATAATATATACATACATAATTACAATGTTAAAAACGTATTAATGTTAATAATAATACTAATATTACAAAAAGGTATACTTATATATATAAATTAAAGATATATACATATATAAAATAAAATATATGAATGATACGATATTTAGTATATATGTAATATGTCTAATAAAAATAATAATATACATAATATATACATAATATATACGTATATAACAAAACATACACCATATTATAATAGTAATGGTATTAAAATACAAAAAAAGAACAATGTTACATAACTAAAATACTATACATATAAATCTATGTACATAAATAGAAATATATATTATAATAATAATAATAATAATAATAAACATAATAACAAGATTGAAATACAAAAACAAATACAATAAAGATATTGAAATAAAGTAATAAAAATAAGCCTATACTTAAATATATATATATATACATATATACTAAAACACATATAAATATTGGTAATAATAATGATAATAATAATATTGAAATATAAAAGTAAGTATAGCATTAAAAATATAAAAACTAAATACAAACACATGTATGTATCCGCATATAACAATAGTAGAGTGAAAATAATGCATGCAAACAAATTCGAAAAAAGAAAAAAAGAAAAGAAATAAGATAAGTCGACCTTTGTAATCCAATTCTTGATCTGATTTCCTTATTTTGTTTCTGGTTTCTTGTTTTGATTCTCGGTCTATGCTCTATCTGTTAGTTTCACTTTCTTTTTGTTTTGTATCCTTGAAACCTTTTTCTTTTTTTTTTTATTCCAAAAAATCCCCCTTTTACATAGAATTTTAAAGGCTTTTATAGCCATTTACAATTGATTTGATACTGCTTATTACGTTTTTTGTGCTTCCTTTTGCAGGTGACAGAATGGGAGCAGTTGGTAGCAGGTGGAGCGGCGGTATGGTGGCTGACATGGGAAGGCAGACCTAGGTGCGGCGCACCTAGGGTTTTTTCATTTTCTTTTTCTTTTTTTCTGATCTGGGTTTGGGATATATTAATTGGGTTTGGGTTTGGTGGGTATTGGGTTTTAAAAAAAGGTTAAGGGGTTTAATTATAATGGGGTTGTTTTGTATTGGGCTGAATGGGTAGTTAGATGGTTTAGGCTTTAGATGGGTTTAATTTGTATTGGGTGTTGGGTCTGATGTAAATGGGTCTAAAATTGGGCCCAAAATTGGCCTGTACAATTACTAAGATATTTTTCTCTATCCGTGGAAAAAAAATGATGTCACTTTGCATCATTTTGTTTTTCTTAGCAAATTGAAATCAAACCAAGCTTGGGCCAGTTCTTTCTCATTTGTTCTTTGGTTCTTTGGTTCTTTTTAACAAATTGAAATCAAACTATCTAGATTGGGCCAGTTCTTTCTCATTTGTTCTTTGCAAATGATTTGGTAATCTATTCGAAAGCGGACTTAAAGAATGTTCGGATCCTTAAAGGAATTCTTCACTGCTTCTGTAGTTTCTCAAGCCATTGAGTCAATGCCCAGAAAACCGACATTTTCTTTTCTGAAGGAGTGGGTGATGATCTTAGTAACATGCTAAGTGGGTTACTTGGCTTACAAAGGGCCCAAGATGTAACAGCCCGATTTTGGGCCTAGTAGGAACAGTAGTTTCGGGACCACTATTTCGAGGCCAGAGAAAATTATTTTAGTATTATTTTATGTTATAATATAATTTTATAAGTGCATGTAAATTTTGGTAAGTTAATTTTAGCGATTTCTAGTCCAATTTCGAAAAAGGACTAAATCGCGTAAAAGGTAAAAGTTGTGTGTTAATGCCTAAATGTGTTAATAGACTAGAGAACTAAAATTGGAGGCATTTAAAGGGCAATTAGACCCTTTTTAAGTGTGTGGCCGGCCAAGGGGAGACCAATTGGTCAAAAGACCAAAATTTGTGGCTTTTATGTGTTTTAATTGACTAATTAGTAATAAAATAAAGAAAAGAAAATATCATTTTTTCTTCATCTTCTCTCCACCGAAAAATGGCAGCAAAGAAAGGGTTTAGAAGCTGGAAACTTTCAGCAAAGAAACTCCCTTTATAGTAAGTGATTTTAATGTCTTTGCTTGATGATTTTTACATTTTTGGAACCCCTAAAGCATGAGCTTTCATAAGAGGGGATTATTTTGCAAAATGATGAAGAGTCTAGGGTTTTACCATGAGATTAAATGTGTTGTTTTCTGTGTTTTTATGGAATATTATGAGTCCTAGTTGTCTAATAAACAACTTTTGTGAAAGAAATTGCATGAAAATACCTTAAAAAGGGCTAAATTGCTAAGTTGTAAAATGAGTTGTAAATGTGTAAAATAGTTGAAATTATGAGTTACTGTAGTTATGAAAATGGTTCATCTAGACTCAAGGAGTAAAGAAATGTGATAAAAATTAATTTACAAGCATTGGGGCAAAAGTGCAAATATGCAAAAGTTTAGGGGTCAAAATGAAAGTTTGTAAAAATATGATTTTTAGACCCATATGAATATTGTGACTGATTTTTAGGCTAAATTGATGTTATAGATGATGAAAATTGAGATTTGGACCTAGAACGGAAAGAAATCGATTTATGGACGAGTATGTCTTTTCACCTTTGTGGTATCGAGGTAAGTTCGTATGTAAACAATACCATGCTATACATGTATTTAAATGTTATCATTACATGAATTGTACAGATATTAATGTGTATGTGATTAATAGAAATATGATAAGACAAAGCCTTAATAGGCAAGGAAAAATCCCGTTTGAACCTTAGGAATAAATTAGGATACAAGTGACATGTCACTAGGAATTATGAGTCTAGATGACTAGCTCGATAGTGAGCATTGAAATGTCATGAGATATGAGATAGCTTTAGCTACAATTGAGGCACTTATGTGCAAAGGCTTTTCCGAGTATCCAATTAGTATTCCAAGTGTTCAACGGGCAATCCAAGGAAAGAGTTGATGATGGTCCCAATGAGGTAAGTCATTGGTGAGTATGCACTCGAGTTATGTTACGAGTTGTGCAAGTATGTATATTAAGCCTATGAGAATGCCTTGATATGTGATGATCTATGATGCATAATATGTGTTCTTACCATGATGGATAAAATGGTGTTGTATTAATATTATGAACAATGACCATGAATGAGTAACTTAGCATTGACAGATTTGAGTTACTGTAGTAGTGTAACTTTGAAAATACACTAAAAATATTAGAAAATGAATTAGAGGCAGAATAAAATATGGTATTAAAGCTTAATGAGTCTATTTTCACATGAAAGAAATAGAGGAAGAAAAAGAATTCTATATTGTGTGATATTTAAATTCTCGTGAAACAGGGTTTGAATGAATTCGAGATCCCCTGTTCTGATTTTATAAATTCACCGTAAATTGTAAAAAAATTATTAAGAGTCATACCTTACATGAATGGATTCCTTATTGAGTCTATCTTTAAGGGAAACAAACAGCATGATTATTGGAATTATGTACAGGGAGAAATTCGGTTCGTAGTGCATAGGGGTCAGAGTAGTCATACCCTGAAACAGGGGAAACTTTAACTAATAAACTGTACTAAATGGCTTGACCAAAACTTCTAGAAAAAAATTAGTAAGTAGACATATGAGTCTAGTTTCAAGAGAAATAGACGAGAACATTATTCGAGTCCTGTTGAACTTTAGTGCAGAAGAGTTGAAACTGTCATACAGTGAATCAGGAGCAAACTTGAGGAATAAACTGTACTAATTGGCTTAGTCAAAAATTCTGGAAATTTTATCGAAGAAAGATAAATGAGTCTAGTTTCAGGGAAAATTAACGGAACTTAATTTGGAGTTTCGTAGCTCCAGATATAAATAATTTAGTGACTGCTGCTCAGGAAGACAGCTTGTAGTGAACTTGAGAATATGTTGTAAACATTGATAAAACAAGTTAATGAGTTGCTTATTGTTTTCATATGAACTTACTAAGCGAAAGCTTACCCTCTTCTTTCCCATGTTTTCTAGAGTTTCCAGGTTAGCTCGGGTTGGAGGCCGTCAGAGATATTATCACACTGTCGAGTTAACGCTATCGGCGTAAGTAAACTCAAGTGATTCTAGTCTATGGCATGTATAGGGTTTTAATGTGAGTATGTAATATTATAATTTAGCCAAAGGCATTGGCTTGTTATTAAGGTAGTATTGTAATATTATGATTTAGCCAAAGGCATTGGCTTGTTATTAAGGAAGTATTAGTCATGTAAATTGGCCTATGTCGGTTAATATCGTTATGGGCCCATATGATTATTCTTATGCATGTATGTTATTATCTCTTGTGATGTGGCTTACAACATGTATGCCTAGAGATTGAATTGAGATTCATTGATGAGCTAATAACTAATGCAGGATTAAGTGATTGGTAAATAGTTAATAATGCTTCATGAATGGTTTGTGGATATGATTATGCATGCTTTGTGATGGACATGAGGTTTGATGACATGTTGATAGCTATAGCATTAATATGGTAAAGATGAAAGAAAAACTTATTGTAATGGTTGCATGTGAAATTACCATGGTCATGTCATGTTAGGAAGGTTTAAGTGCCTAATTTTGTCATGTTGTATGCTATTGTATAAGTATGCGTGCATGTGTTGTGAGTGTGACAAAATGGCTTGGAAAATAGCCTTGTATTTGTCCAGGTTTTTGGACATGGGTTCGGGACACGGGCGTGTCCCTAGCACCCGGGCGTGTGCTCTATACCTACACGGGCATGTGGAGCCTTGATGCAAGAGATTTCCTAAGTTTTTCATGAGTTCTCGGTTGAGTCCCGAACCACACCGAATGTATGTATTGGGCCTCGTAAGCTCGCATAAGGGACAGATTACATGTGAAAAGAAAAGTTTTTAATTATTTGAGATTTCATGGCCTTGTTTAGTATGGAAGTGTTAGTAAAAGTCAGGTAGCACCTCGAACCGCGTCCCGACGTCGGATGCGGGCGAGGGGTGTTACACAAGATATTGAAATGTACTTGGAAGTGTCGTTATTCCATAACAGAGTTTCTAACTATACATTGCGGTTTGTGGTAGAATAGGTGCGTAGCAAATTGAGTAATTGAGAGGCTAAACAGCTCTCTGTGGCAGGTAGTGTTACTCTTGTTTAGTCTATTCTTATTTTTTACCAAATTATTTTATGCAACCAATGTGAATTTCAAAATGTGTTTGCGTGTAGATTGAACGTTCTGCAAGACAATCCATATAGGTGTCGGCTAATGGTGGAAGGAGAGTGTCTCTAGTTGGTTGAGACTTTAATTGTCAACCTCATGCTTGTGGAGGATGAGGTCTAAGGCATTTAGAGGATCTGAATGCTTTTTTTTTGTTGCTAAAATTGGGGTTTAGTCAAGTCTTTAAGGATACTACCTTTTAGGTTCGAGTTCTTCGATCGAAGTATGGAATGAAAGTGGGGGTGCCTGAAAGTATTGCACGAGTAAAGTGTTTAGCTATATGGAGAGGACTTGCTAAGGTACGACCCATATCAAGAAAGAATCTATATTGGTCTTTTTGGACAGGGAATTCTATCTATTGTTGGTGTTCATCCAATCATGTGCCTTCTCAAATCAATCTTATGACGGATTGTTTACTTTATTACATGGTAACTGAGGATGGGATGTGGAATCTAGAAGTTTTTAGAGTTAGGTTTCCAAAGGATATTGATAAAAGAGTTGTGAGTATCCCCTCACCACCCTTTCGCTGGTCCTAATAAAATCAATTGGGTGCACACCTCAGTAGGGGCCTTTTTGGTCAAGAGTGCTTACTGATCAATAATGGGGGATACATGGAATAGAAAACACAAAGGGTGGCTGGTCATAAGGAATTTTCAAGGACCTCATGGGCTATTATGTTCGAAGTGACCTATCCATGGGCTAAGTCGGGTTGGGTTGTGGCTTCGTTCTAAAAAATTCAAGCCCAAGCTCATTTTTTATTCAACCTGCCCAAAATACTTGTTTCATTATTCATAATCTAATAAAATATTAAAAATATATTTTTTATATTAATGTTGTATATATTTACAAGTAAATTTAAATTAAAAAAACAATTGTTGAAATTAAATTTGACCTAGGCTAGATTGAAAGATAAAAATCTTACCAAAATTCAACCCAAATCGGATCAAACCTAACAAGCCGAATGAATTGTCTAATCCATGAACATGTCTAATTTGAAGTCATGATGTTATATTCAAATAATTGGCTTCGATTTACTTGTTATTTATATAAAATATTTATATAATATTTTTTGGGGTACAAGTGATATAAGCATTTTAATCGGACAAGCATCCACCATTACCAATTATATCAACAACATTATTTTTATTTTTTATAAAATAATTACTTCTACTCATAACCCCTCCCAACATTTAAAATGGAAGAAAACCGTGCTTAAGTGCGCTCGAATTCATATGTTTCTAGTAGTTATAATTAGGGGTGGAGACCCCAACCCCTTAAAATATAAGAAATTGCTTTTGGCCCTTTAAAATTTACAAGATTTTAATTTAATAAAAAGTAAAATTACACATTTACCCCTCTAAAAACATAAAAACTTTGTTTTAATCTTTAAAACTTATAAAGATATAAACTGTTAAAATTGTGAAATTGCGTTTTAACTCTTATAAAAATATACAACTTAATGTCAACCCCAAAAAAATTTTTCTACTTGGTCCCTAATTACATTAATAACAATCTCAACTAAACTATAACTCAATTATCA
This sequence comes from Gossypium hirsutum, assembly GCF_007990345.1. Taxonomy (NCBI): domain Eukaryota; kingdom Viridiplantae; phylum Streptophyta; class Magnoliopsida; order Malvales; family Malvaceae; genus Gossypium; species Gossypium hirsutum. The sequence goes on from NC_053436.1 coordinate 109,673,495, forward strand.
TTATTTCGACATGTTAAATATAATTAATAGAGGATGTAATTTATATAAACATCTATAAAATGTGGAATAATTTTTTTTAATATTACTTTAATTTATGAAAAATGCAAAGGGTTAATTGTTAATTAAACAAATTTTAGAGTTAAACTGATTTTTTTATATATAAAATGGATTTTTCTTTTGAGGAATATAAATGGGATTGTTACAACTATAACAAATTATTCACAAACAGTTTTTCTAACATATTTTTAACCCAGTACAGTGAAATTGTCTTAATAAATAATTTTGAAATTTTTATGGATTTGATTGTAATAGATAATATTTAAGATGGTTTTAAATAATTAGGTTCGAATTAATACACACAATCAATTTGTAAAAATATACACATTTTAAAAGGTTGAATTTTAAAAATATTTAAATTTTTATAAGTTTAAATTTAAACACACTCTTACAAAAATTATAATTATATATATATTTATATATATTTGAGTTGTTCATGGTCTTGAGCCGGGTTCTAATAAAAATTTAGACTCGATTGATAGTTAGGGCCAAAAAATAGGTCTAAATTTTTGTCCAAATTTGACTCGGATAAAAATTTTAAAACTAAATATACTAAAAATATTAAAATAAATATTTCTCAACAAATTGAAAATAAATTAAAAAAAGTCTTTATACTTAAATAAGACTAAAATAAATGCAACTTAACAAGTAAATACTTTTAAAATAGTAACAAATTTAACAATAAAATAAGTGTTATACAATATCTAAACATTAACAATAAAATAATAACAACATAATAATAAAAATGTAGTAAAACAGTAGTAAAAAGTGAGAAAATAATAACAATTTTTTATTATAAATTTAGACCAAACCCGAACAAAAAATATTATTCAAAACTCGATCCATTTCGTAAGCGGGTCTTATTGTTTACCCAAATTTATTTGGGCAAATCACCAACTCTTTTATATATATATATATTGGAATGATTCTTTTTCTTGCATAAAATTTGCTTGCTTTCAACTTTTGTATAAAGCAAAGAGAGGTCAAGAAAAAGAAAAAAGAATGATGTGATTGACTATTTGAAACAACTTTTCCATTAAGGACTAAGGACTATTATTTTCTTAATTATTTTTACTTTATTCTTAATCACAACTTTGAAATAATTTTAATAAAAATTGATATTTAATTTTAATATTTTAAAAATTTAAAATTAAAATTTTTTAATTCAAAAATCTTTATTTAATTGTTAACACCATTACTATTTTTTTGACAATTTTTTTTGACTTAATATATTTATTATTTATAAATAATATAACAAATCATATAAAGACAACTTAATCAATAAGCTAAATTAACAATTTTAATAAAAAAATATTTAAATTTTATTTTATTTAAATATAATGACAAAATCTCAAACTTTAAGTTAGAAAGTTTGATAAAATACTTTAATGGTGGCATCTATTTAAATGTCTCAATATACTAGGAGATCGTGAGATTTTTTGTTGATTATGCTACATAAGATTTGTATCTAAAAGCGTATGTTTACTTTTTAATCAATTTAACCGATTTTAATACTAAAGAAGGAGAAACTGATATCTAGAGAAAAAAATATTTTCGGTAGCTGATTTAATAAGTTCCTAGTACCCAACACAATTTTTTGATTTTTGACGTGACTTGATCAAACAACTCAAGTCTCCTCATTTATGTTTTTTAATCATAACCGTTGATTTAAAAAAGATCATAACTATAATAAGCTCTCATCCCTAAAATAACCGGGCTTAATTTTAAATCTCAAAAATAAATGATCTTAAATTCATGATTTTTAGTAAATTGGGGGAGTAATGAGGTAATTACATAACTTCACCATTTATTTACAGCGCAGTAAATTGAGTGGTGTAAGTTACCTAATTTGGGTGCGTTTTTGAGACCGCTCATTCCCCTTAGCCGCAAATATTGTACGGACATCTCTAAATTCTAATTTATTTATTTATTTATTTATTTATTTAAAAAACTTCACAGTTTTAATTTTTTTTAAAAACCTGGTAAAAAAATTAAAAAAAAAACTAATAGAAGAATAAAAAAAAGGGGGGAAAATTAGGCAAATGCAGAAACAAAGCGAGAAGAGAAAACTTTTTTGATAAGTAAAAGAAAAAAAAAGAATAAAATACGAATAATAAATAAATATACAGAGGTTAGAGAGAGAAAGGAAGGTTTTTTTCTAATAAAAAAAATAAAAATTTCATCCTTTATTGCTTCTTCTCAGCTTTGTGTCTGCATAACATTAGGGTTTCTTTCTTTTTTCTTTATTTTTTCCCCCTCTATTTGGATCTTCATTATTTCAACGACAAATTTCAGGGTTTTATCATTCTCCGGTTTTCATCGTTTTCTGGGTACGTAAAAATTAGTTAAATTTATTTATGCATTTGAATCTTTAATGGGTTGTTGGTGTTTTTTCCTTGTTGTTTGTTCTTAGTATTAGCAGATCAATTTTGTTTCTTTACCTTTGAAAAAAAGATGATAGATTTTCATTTGGGATTTCTTGTTGATTATGTAAAAGAGGGGAAACCCCTTTTTTTTTGTTAAATCAATTGAATGAATCGTTGTGTTTTTTTTTTTAAAGCTTGGGGTTTTATTTTTCATTTTTACATGGACGTGCTGCATTTGGGTGAGTAATGAAGTAAGATATGATAGCTATTTATCATATTTGTTTTGATGGATTTTGTAATTTATTTTTATGTGGTTTGTTCAGGTTTGACGAATTTTCATAGTGGATTTTGACTAAAAAAGGGTTTTGTTAAAAAAATTAGGATTTTGGTGCTTGTGAATTGTGATGACTACACGAACATCATGGGCAGATATGGCTGCAAATTCTGCAGCTGAGAATGTCGGTTCTGGGTCTTCTTCTGCTAGCAATAGCAAACCCGTTTATGTTCCTCCACATCTCCGTAATCGTCCACCTTCTGCTGACCCACCTGCTCCCACTTCCACTGGTCCTGCTTCAAGTAATGACCGACCTGGACAAGGTGGATCTCGTTGGGCTGCTCCCAGGAGTGATTATGGCAACCGGTCAGGATATGGTGGTGGTGGTGGTCGACTTGGTGGGTGGGGTGGCAGAGGTGGTTGGGATCGTGGGAGGGATAGGGAAGTTAATCCATTTGGAAATGATGATGCAGATACAGAGCAGGCGTTTAGTGAGCAAGAGAATACTGCAATTAACTTTGATGCCTATGAAGACATTCCCGTGGAGACAAGTGGGGACAATGTGCCTCCACCTGTCAATACGTTTGCAGAGATTGACTTGGGTGATGCTCTGAATCTAAACATCCGAAGGTGCAAGTATGTGAAGCCGACGCCTGTTCAGCGGCATGCCATCCCCATTGCCCTTGCCGGACGGGATTTGATGGCATGTGCTCAGACTGGCTCTGGAAAGACAGCTGCCTTCTGTTTTCCTATTATCAGTGGAATTATGAGAGGCCAGGTTCCACAAAAACCATTACGTGGAGCACGTACAGTTTTCCCATTAGCTCTTATTCTCTCTCCTACCAGGGAGCTGTCAATGCAAGTGGGTTTCATTTTTTTGACAATTTAAATGATGTGCTTCTATTGATAACTTGGAATTTATATTTGATGACGTTTATTGTAGATACATGAGGAAGCCAGGAAGTTCTCTTACCAAACAGGTGTTAAGGTGGTTGTTGCTTATGGTGGTGCTCCTATTAATCAACAAGTAATTTTTCTCTCCATTTCTTTTTCCTTTCAGTTTATGGTTCATTATTCCGTTTTTATATTAATCTGACCCAATGTAGTAGTGCTATAGTTTTGATGCATCGGTCCCTATATAGAAAAACAATTGCACTCTAGGTTTGCTGGTCAAGGTGAAACTATCTGCTCTTGAGGCAAACAGTAGCCTTCTTTAGCTTATTTTGTGTTAGACTCTCGGTTTTCAATTGTTTATATGTTAATATCAGTGTTGTCAGGGGCACAAGGTGCAGTCTAATTGCTAGAAGGCGTATATTACCTTGGGTGCAAGAGTAAAAAAAAAAAAGTCTTGCCTGAGTGAAGTAAGGCACAATATGTATATATGTGTATGTATATAAGCTTAACATATATAATTATGATAACAAATTCTGTAGAGTGGCCCAATGCACAACTTTCTTTGTTGTTGAACACTTAAATATCGAGAAGTAGAGTGTCTGATACTATCCCCTTGCTTAATGGTACAATTATGTCTATTGAAAAATGTTAAAGATAAAAGAAATTAATAGAGAACTTCTATTAGGCTGACTTTTTTATGCCTTTCTCCTTAAAAGAAAAGTGCACTTAGGCATTTATCAAATGCGCCTTGCCTGAAGGGTCTGAGGCACTTTTTTTTTTTCTAGAATTAAGGCACAAGCCATTGCTGTGCCTTGACAACATTGATTCACCCTTAATTATTTGGTATCTAGCAACTGTTCTTCAGGTTTCATAACAATTTTGACTTGTTCTACACTCCCAAGGAGGAACTGTTTTCCGGTTTTTTTTTGGGGGGGGGAGGGGGGAGTGTTGTGCATGGTTGAGGGACTGCCTATTCTGCTCTTGTTGAAAATATTTCTTTACAAGTTCTGTAAATTTTTCTCTGATAAGTCTTTTTGCTATCTCTAGCATAAAAGATTTGAAACTCCATTATGGTTTTGAGCTGTGCTGATTCTATGCCATCATTTTTGTCTTAAATTGTATGTGTGAACTTTATTTGTTAGTTTAAGTTGATGGCATTCTATTTGGACAGTTGAGGGATCTGGAGAGAGGTGTTGATATTCTTGTGGCAACTCCTGGAAGATTGGTAGATTTGCTAGAGAGGGCTAGAGTTTCTCTACAGATGATCAGGTACTTGGCCCTTGATGAGGCAGACAGAATGCTAGACATGGGTTTTGAGCCTCAAATAAGAAAGATTGTGGAACAAATGGATATGCCTCCACCAGGTGTTAGACAAACAATGCTATTCAGTGCCACCTTTCCAAGAGAGATACAGGTTGATCCTGTCTTTGTAAAGAACCCTGCTAGAATTTAAATAATCGATCAGTGTCTTATCGGTTTTCAATGCAGTACTCTCTATAGTATGAAGCTCTTTATTAGATTCGTACATGCCATGCATATGTATTGTAATACTGATTATTTCAGATTATTCTTTGTAACATTATTTGTGCGGGAATTTTAGTTTCCTTTATCGGTAAAAGAGAGCACTGCAGCTAAAATAGTTATTTAGTGAAACTCCATTGCATTCTTGCCACTTGAACTGCAACAAAATTGGTACTACCTTTGAATATTATTTTGAGTGTGCGTATCTAGTCTTTTGGTAACTTTTTATGCTTTCAATAATGTTGCATGCAGAGACTGGCCTCTGATTTTCTTGCAAACTATATTTTCTTGGCTGTGGGGCGAGTTGGATCAAGTACTGATTTGATTGTCCAGAGAGTAGAATTTGTTCACGAGTCAGACAAAAGAAGTCACCTTATGGACCTTCTTCATGCTCAGAGAGCAAATGGTGTCCAGGGCAAGGTACTAAACTTTTGGACTTGGAGTACTTTATCCTAAGGATCTTGATGGAAATTCCTGTATGGCTCACAGATTAGCTGTATTTCTAAATCATGTCTTTTTCTGGTTTTGTGAATTTGACTGTACCTTATTAGATAACCTTCATATTTTGATCTTGCAGCAAGCTCTTACATTAGTTTTTGTTGAGACAAAAAAGGGAGCTGATTCACTTGAACATTGGCTGTGCATGAATGGTTTTCCTGCAACTACCATTCATGGTGATAGAAGCCAGCAGGTAAATATACATATTTTCTTTTTCTTTTTGTATTTTCTTATGCATGGAACTTGTTATAAATTTAATTGCTGTAGACAAAAAGTGTATTTAAACCCTCAAATGTTTGGTTTTGGCTTCTTTCTTTGCCAGTAAAGCTTTATATTTGTATTTAGGGAAGTTGCTGCAGACATGATGGGTATTTGCTATTTAATGCAATTTTCCTGTTGTTATACGTATCAATTTGTTTATGGTACATTAGATAAGAGGTTTTCGCAAATCTATTAGCTTCTAGTTAGGAGTTAATAATTCTTAGCAAAATCTTCGTTAGTGCTTCTGGTGTTTTCCCTTTTATCTCCTGGCTGGATGAGGTCAACATATCCCCCATTTATATTGCTGTTATTTCTCCTCTTATGCACATTGTCTTAATCATCCTCCGGTTTGGTAGTGGTTGCTGTTCTATTCTTTGCGTCATTTCTAACATATGCCAATTTCACACTTGATTACATATTTGTTCTGTACGGATCTTGTGTGGAACCTTTTTTTCCTTTTTCCTTTGGACTTGTATGTCATCTCTGTTAATGGATGTTAATCATCAAAATATCTGTTAGTGGATGCCAAGAATTAACTAACACGTTAGCTTTCAAGTAATCTATTGACATGCAAATTAGTGTCGAGTATGCATATGGTTGCTGTTGGATTTCTACATGAAGGTATATTTCTAATAAATGTGAGTTTATATTGCAATTTATTATTTATTTTTCCGTTGCGAGGTGTCTAAGAATATTTGTTGTAAAATAAATAGTATGGATACCTCCTTTATTCTACTTAACCATGCCTTTGTTTTCACTTTGGAATATTCTTGCATCAATCACAGTGTCCTTGCTTTGACATTTATCGTCTTCTTCTCTGCCTTGCCTCCTACGTATTTTTTATATTTTTCTTTCTGCTCTTGTAAGGTATCGTTTTGGCTGTTTGGCCTCACAGTTCTTTACCTCTTGTTAAGATCCCCATTTATTGTGCACATTGCAGGAAAGGGAACAAGCATTACGGTCATTTAAAACCGGTGCTACCCCAATTCTAGTAGCAACTGATGTGGCAGCTCGTGGTCTTGATATTCCTCACGTTGCACACGTGGTGAACTTCGACCTTCCTAATGATATCGATGACTATGTTCATCGAATTGGACGTACAGGGCGTGCAGGCAAAACTGGTTTAGCCACAGCCTTCTTCAATGAGAACAATACTAATATGGCAAAGGCATTAGCAGATCTAATGCAAGAAGCGAATCAAGAGGTACCTGCTTGGCTCACTCGATATGCAGCTCGTTCATTCGGAGCGAGGAATCGTCGTCCTGGAGGAGGAGGCCGATTCGGTGGACGTGACTTTCGAAGGGATTCATCTTACAACAGAGGTGGTTCAGATTACTATAGTGGAGGCAACAACAATTCAGGTGGATACGGTGGAGGCTACGGCGCAAACGTTGCCAGTGCATGGGATTGAGTACACACTCATTTATTTCTACTAGTTTCAGCGTCTAATAGTAGCAGAGCTTCCCTTTCTTTCATAGGGACAATTTTTTCTTTCTTGGGTTTTACTTATATTTTGCTAGCAACATTAGTGATTGTCTTTTTATACGTTAGGAAGGTTTTTACAAGGTGTCGAAGGAGTCGAAGTTGTGTGTATTGTGTTAGTAGGCATTGGTGAAGAAATTCTAACCAAAAAATAGGGGTCACTTCTTACTCCTTTAGTTTCTGTCATGTTTTGTTAGGTAATGCAATGGGGCTGTAGAATATGTTGTGGGAGAGAGGCAACGTATTGTCAATCTTACCATATACCTCTTCCTCCTGCTACCGCTACCCGCGGTGGTGGTTGTTGGCGGTTTAAATCTTGTTTTACTATCAGCTGTACTGTACTGTACTGTAATGGTATAATTGTGAAAACATGAAATCTGGGGGCTCTAAGATTGGACTTGCAGAGAATATATATGGAGCTTGTTTGTCATTCATACTTTTGAGGCTTTTCATGTTTTATTGATGTTGTTTCACATGTTATAAACATGTAGTAGTATTATTGAAATCTTGTAGGGAAGTGAATAAGACAAAACATATTGTATTTATGTTTTCCTTTTTCACTCATGCAATTGATTGTCCTTTTTGATGAAAATTTTCAATCCAAAAGTACAACTCAAATCTGTTAATGGCACATGACATAATCATTATGGATGCATTGCACAGGCGTTTTTAGATGAGGTTTAATATATTATTTGATACTCCAGTATTTGAGTTATTTTTTTATTTAATATGATACTTGTATTTGATAGAAGTTATATATTTTGGTATTTAAAGTTAATGATATAACTTTTTAGTTATGACTTTTTTTAATTATCTAAAGGTAATTTGGATTTTAGGATTGATTTGATGAATGTTAATAATTAATATTTTTAGTTAATTATAATTTATCAAATCAAGTTTAATACTTGAATTAAACTTTAAAAGTTAACAATGTTATCTTTTAAGTACTAAAATATATAATTTTTATTAAATATAAATATTACATCAAATCAAAAAATAACATAAATATCACGTTTAAAAAAATGTCAAACTTAAATATTAATTTATATGTTAAGCTATTATATTATTTTCTTTGGGTATTTACTTGATCGTCGAGGTTCAAATTTAGGTAATTATTAGTAAATTGGTATTGTAGAAAAAGAATTATGTTTTATGTTTACTTCATATGGAATTTGTGAAGCTATTAATTTGATTTTTATCCAAATTTATTTTAATTTAAAAACGAATATACTTCAACTATTTAGTCACTCGAATATTATAAGGATTGACCCCTTTTTTTTTAATATTTGAATGTATTAATTGTATATTTTTCTTTATCTTAAAGTTTTTCATACTTCTATTATATTAAAATATTTTATTTTTTTTAGTTATTATGAAAATAATATAATTACAAACATAGAAATAAGTTTTGTCAACTACAAAGTATAATTCAATTAATACAAAGTACATCACACAAACAACAACAAAAAAACTTAAACAAAACTCGTTTATGGCACATGCACTTATTAGGACCGAAAACTCACATATTGTGATTAATGATGTTCGAACTAGAATGGATTAGTTAATTGATTGGGAACCAATTTGAGTATCAGTCCAAAGAACGATATTGATTTGGCTAAATAGTATTTTTTAAATATTTTTATTTTTAATAATTTTTAATATTTTTTTAATCAAATTGGTCGGACTAGCAAATAGATAGTCAATTCTACCACCAATTCGATTTTGAAAACATTGATTGTAATTATATATAGTAAAAATTTAATTTAAATGTGCAAAGTAGGATCTTAACTTTAACCAATAATATTAATGTCTTCGTTCACTTTTTTACACTTAAATAAACATATTTAAATGAATAGTTAATTTTTATTAAACGTTTATTTAAATAAACTTATGTTTAAATAAAAGTTAAAAATTAAGGAGTAGTTTAGATAAAAATTAAATAAAAATTATTTACTTAAGTTTAATAAAAGTATTATTTAAATAAGATGTAATGCTTGTGATTTTCTTTTTATTTCAAGTTTTAACGAAAGTTGCTGATTGATTCTTAATTTTATGTAGCATGTATATTGTTGTCAATGCAGGATGACATGGGTTCGAATTTCGAATATGCTGAAGCGCATTATCCTCCTATTTATAGGTTGAGGAGGGATTATACCTAGTTTTAGGCGTTGTGTCAAAAAGAGTAGATATAATCAAAACTTATTTTGAGATTGTTCAAAAAAGAGTTTTAACGAAAGCTTAATATCTCTTTTGGTTCTTGTATTATAACTAGAACTATAGTACAAGGACTAAAGAAGATATTAAGCCTTTTATGAAAAAAAAATCTATGGGTAATTTATTATGGTTGGTATGACTTTTCATTTTCCATGTATAATCTAATAAGACAATGTTGAAAACCAATCCACATGGGATATTTTGATTCAACATAAAATTATTAAAATTTCTATGAGACATAATTATTTTAAATATATGTTAAAAAAATAATTATTATTTTAAATATATTTTAACACACTCGAATTTATATCTTTTTATATAAATAATAATATTAATACCAACCGAGTTATGACTCAATCAATAATTATTTAATAAAAAGAGAAAGTTTTGAAAATATTTTGCATATGGTTTAAAAGCTTAATTATGTCTTTATCAATCCAAATCACTGTATTAATTGTACATTGTTATTTCTGTGTCAGGTCGGTCCATTTATCATTTATTATCTCGTGACTTTCCCACAATATTTGATTACTATAACTATAAATTTCATCCCTTATTTTATCAAATTTAAAATTTAGTCCCTTTATTTTAATTTTTATTAAATTTGGTTTCTATAATTTACAAAATCTGAAACTCTAGTCATAAATGTAATGAATTTGAATAACTCATTTTTGCTTCTTTTTTTATGTATAAATAGTTGAACAGTTTATTTTTATAGATAATTAATTTAACGGTAAGATTTAATATTTACTAATTTTCGTAAAATATAAGTACTGAATTCTAATAAATTAAAATAAAAGAATTAATTTTTCAATTTTCGTAAAATAAAAATATGAAACACAAAATTAAACCCATTTATATTACTATTTTTGTACTTAATTGAATTTGATATTCCGAATTAAATAATTCAAATTCAATATAATTTATTCTTAAAAAATAAAATTAATTTAATTTTAATATGAAATGACAGAAAAAATGTATTCATATAATTGGATTATTCTTTAATAATGAAATTACCAAATTGGTCATTGTACTTTGACATCATCGAAATTGGTCGGTGTTCATTCATTTTTCGTGGACTTCTAAATACAAGTCGAGGAAAAAAAGAATATTTAAAATATTAAATTTCAAATTATATTTAAATAAATCTTAAATTTATTTTAATAAATCAATTATAGTAGTTTTTTTTGTTACCCGACTATGAAAAGTTACAAAATAGTCACTCAACTATAAAAAATTACAAAATGGTCATCGAACTATTCAATTTTATCTTTTTTGATCAGCTGTCGTCTAATATAAAAATGAAAACAGCAAAAAATTCAATATTGTGAGTGACCAAAAAAATCAAAATTGAATAGTTAAATGACTATTTTATAATCGATTGACTAAAAAATGAAAAGAAAGCATAGTCGGTTGTCTAATAATGTAGCTTACCTTTAAAATAAAAATTATAATTAAATAAATTCATTTGTTTTTAATTGACTGTTATAAAAACGATAAATGTCAAATTTACCTATGAATTTTGGTGACTTTGAATTGGAACAATTATATACATAAAACTTTGATTGTGATTCATATGTATATATTAAATTTTGAATTTAATTCAACAATACACATTTTAAAAAAAATAATTTACTTTTATATGCATTAATATAATTGTTTGTGTATGCATTACGTAATACATAAATGTAAAAAGATGCTACTTGATCTGTGAAATTTGAATTAAATCAAAGTTCGGTAAAAGTACCATTGAATTCTTATACTAAGAATTAGATTGTATTTTGTTCCATTTGCTAAAAAATGACAAGTTAGTCCTCATATGATATATTAAAGAGCAAGTTAATCATTTTTGTTAAAAAAATTCGTCCATTTATATTGTTAAAAATTGACATGGCTAACAGAATAATTAGATAGTTACATGTGACGTGCCACATGTACCTCTTGCTAATATACAACAATCAATTTTGAAATGTAGGAATGAATGAAATTTTTAACAAAAGGGCCAATTTATCCATTTTTTGAATAAAGAGGATAAAATGTAATCTGACTTCTAATATAGTAGCCTCTATGATACTTTTCCTACTAAAATTCATATGTAGTTTTAGTATTTATTTGCTATAAAGTATGGGTAAACTACACCAATAGTCATGCAACTATTAGTAAATTTTTTTTTTGGTCACCTGATTATTAAATTTTGTCATTTTTTATCACTAGCTGACTAACAATGACAACTTTCAAAAATGACATAATAGCAATTTTAACGCTCAATATTTATATATTGTGTCAATTTAGCTTCGATTTTAAAAAATTTAATGCTCCACATTTACACATTGTGTAATTTAGCCTTTTTATAGTTTTCTTTTTCTACGTGACTCTTTTACTTAAAAAGTTAAGAAAAAAATAAATTTATAAACTAAATTTGATTGAAAAAAATAGAAACACCCAGAAATCTAAAATAATAATTTTCATATTTTCTTATTCGTTTAAACTTAATTCTTAATGTCACAAAGAAAAGAAAAATTCCGAAAAAGACTAAATTACACAATATGTAAATGTTGAGAGTTAAAATTATTATTGTTCCAATTTTAAAAACTACCACCCTTACCGAACTGATGGCCAGAAAGACCAAATTAAATAACTAAATGACTATTTTATAATTTTTAATAATTAAATTATATAAAAAATACTTATAATTGAATCACTGTTAGTGTAATTTAGGTGAATAATTTTTAATTTCTCTCTCTTACACCACCCTTTAAAGTGGGTTTTGACCCGACAATTGTAAACAATGAAAAGTCATTCAAACTTGTTTGTCTTGTAATAAGACTTTTTGTCATTAATTAACATTAAAATTAAAATTAAAATTCACTCAAGAAAATCTTAACATTAAATGAAAAATTGAAGGAAACCCAAAATTTAAAGAAGTTAGTTGGTGAAATTGGGTCCATCACCAGCTATACCGCTTGCGTGTTTACTCTTCAGTTAAGACTTTAAAGACTTTGCCAAATTTAGTTTCTTTTTGAAGGGTTTGAGGATGATGAATTGATGATGAGATTGGGGTTTTTTAAAAGGAATTAAATTATAGTAGGTTTTGATTCTTATCCATGAATCTTAGGTTTTAAATCATGGAACAATCTGTTTCACATCAGTCATCTAATGCTCTCAGAGGGTTTCGAGTTCAAGCTCCATTGGTAAGCTCCAACTTTATCTTCTTTTTATTTTATTCCATTTCTTTAAATTTTTTTATGAGATACACTGTTGATGAATTCAATGAAAACATGAATTTTAATATACCCATGGTGTTTACTTTTCTGGGTTTTAGTTTTCATGAAAATTTGAAGATACTCAGATTGAGAAATGTTACTTAATAGGGAAATTGGGATTCTAAAATTCGAGAATTTGATAGGGGCTTAGTGTGCTGTAAAACGGGTTCTTTGTGTTCAACGTTATCTACCATTGTTTTGGCGGCAATTTTGAGATTTATGAATGCATAAACAGGAACACCATTTTTCTATTTTTGCTTTCTTTTGTAGCTTGCAACTTCGGCTTTTTCAGATTTTATTCTATGTATTTCGATTCAGCATTTTAAACTCCTGCAGCTTAGGCGTTTTACGTTCCTTTCATATAAAGCTTTGGAGTCTTTTTTCTGTTCAATTTTGACGAAGATTTTATTTTGTTTCTGCATGAAAGGGAATGGAATTTGGTCCTAAATTATGCTGGCTTTGGTATTGTTCATATACTTTTTCTTCTTTTAGTTGATATTTTAAAGAGTGATTACTTAAGAGATAGTGCTCTGCATTTTGTTGCCTGGCTTTATTTATATACTCTTAAGTTATCTTCCAATTTGCTACTACCATTATATAGGAAGAACTATGAAGGAGCCTCTGTGGGTTCTTCTTAGTTTTCTATGAGGGGTAGATTGTGGCTTCGTTCTTGATAAACAGTTTTGTTTGGACTTGGTTAATTGTATTGGATGATTGATGTAATTTTCTCAATAAAAGGGAACATTTCACTTGCAATTCTGTTTACTAATTATCTCATCACAGCAAATAATTATGCAGGTGACAGATCTTATCAATGAACCAATGTGTTTATACTAAGCAGTCAAAATAATTTGTTAAAGGTCAATGTACCGAAAAGAAACCTTAAAGGAGTTGTTGGCTCTAAACCATTAGCTTGCACTCAGGTCCAATAGTTATCTGAAATGTTCGAAGCCTATTTTATCTGGTGATTCTGTGTTTGGGGATCCAGAGACTCCAGCACTTATGATGTTAATCCATTAGATGGTACTACATACAATGTCCCGCCTCATTTGTTTGTGACAGGTCATGTCAAGGATTCATATTAGTATATATTAGTTCGCCATCTCTATCATTTCAAGTTTTTAGGTTCGGTGATGCTCTCAAATGTTCGAAACTTAAATGCTTAATTTGTGGACTGAGGCTGATAAATTGTTGTGTGTACTTCCTCTTGTGTAAATTCATTGGAGTGTGCCTCAAGAATTCGATCTCCGGTCATAGGAAGTTAAATTTAATTGTTTTTTAGTTGAAGGAAGATCTTACCATCAAGGTAGGTCAACTTAAATAGCATATTGGACGACACCTGCAGACTCATAACTTGCCTTCAGCCTCTGAAGCTTTAGGTAGAATTCTCTTGTCACAATGTGGACATCTAGCACATGCCACGCTATCTTAAACAGCTTTTCATCGGAAACAAACCGATAATCAGGGTAGGAGTTGATCAACTGGTCACTTCTGTTTTTTCTTGAGAAAATGTGAAAGCTTTTGTTTCATCAGGAAATGATAAAATTTGCTGCCATTTGTTGACATTCTTTATAAGTGCATGAATTGCAAGTAAGGTAGGCACAATGAATGATTAATGATGGATCCAATATGAATAGTTTCTCAAATTTTTCCTGCTGTACATCTTTATCATATTCTGATGTTCATTTACAAACTTTTTCAGGTTGATTCTGTATCTTGCTATTGTAAAGTGGATTCTGGATTGAAGACAGTTGTTGAGGCAAGAAAATTTGTCCCAGGATCAAAGCTTTGTATCCAGCCTGATATCAATCCCAATGTTCACAAGAGTAAAAGCTCTCGCAAAGAGAGGAGTCGAGTCCAGCATCCTCTCCTCCCTGGCCTTCCTGATGATCTTGCCATTGCATGTCTGATTCGAGTTCCTCGTGCTGAACACCGAAAACTCCGCCTAGTTTGTAAGAGATGGTATCACCTTTTGGCTGGGAACTTCTTTTTTTCTCTTAGGAAAAGTCTTGGAATGGCAGAAGAGTGGGTTTATGTCTTGAAAAGAGATCGTGATGGAAAGATATCATGGAATGCCTTCGATCCTATCCATCAGCTATGGCAGCCACTTCCTCCAGTTCCAAGGGAGTACTCTGAGGCACTTGGTTTTGGTTGTGCCGTTCTAAGTGGCTGCCACCTGTACTTGTTTGGAGGAAAGGATCCACTAAGGGGGTCAATGAGACGAGTTGTTTTCTATAATGCTCGGACAAACAAGTGGCACAGAGCACCAGGTATGCTTCGAAAACGTCATTTCTTTGGTTCCTGTGTAATAAATAACCGCCTTTATGTGGCTGGCGGAGAATGTGATGGAATTCATAGGACTTTACGCTCTGCTGAAGTTTATGATCCTAACAAGAACAGATGGAGTTTTGTTCAAGATATGAGCACTGCTATGGTACCTTTCATTGGGGTAGTTTACGATGGAAAGTGGTTTGTAAAAGGTCTGGGGTCTCATCGCGAAGTTATGAGTGAAGCATACGATCCTGAATCTAATTCCTGGTCTGCTGTTAGTGGTGGGATGGTTTCTGGTTGGCGCAACCCTTGTATCTGTTTAAATGGAAAGCTTTATGCCCTGGATTGCCGTGATGGATGTAAGCTTAGGGTGTATGATGGAGCCACAGATTCATGGAATAAATTTATTGATAGTAAGCTCCATTTCGGGAGTTCTCGAGCTTTGGAAGCTGCTGGCCTAGTTCCTCTCAATGGCAAACTTTGTATCATTCGCAATAACATGAGCGTAAGTCTCGTTGATGTTTCCAGTCCAGACAAACAGGTCGAAAGCAACCCTCAGCTTTGGGAAAACATTGCCAGTAGAGGTCATTTCAGGACTCTCTTTACAAATATATGGTCGAGTATAGCAGGCCGAAGTAGCTTGAGAAGTCATATCATTCACTGTCAGGTTCTTCAAGCATGAAAAAGGGGAATTATAATTCTTTTATCCATGTTAAAGTTTCCTGCATTTTTTTTATTCAAATCTTTTTTCGTATACCGATATTTTGTGGTTCAGCTCAGCACACCTCTTGAATGGAAAAGCTGAATATATATTCTTCTGTTACCTTTCATGATGTTCTTATTCTTGCAATGGTGATTGATATCAACGGTGACCCACCGGGGGAGGGGACCGATATCCAACATTAAGAATGTTTTGCTTGTGACAGACTCAACAACCAAGGGTGCTTTCGAGATATCGAGTAACACAGCTTGGATGTTATCCCATGGTGCATTTGCAGGTGAGGTGGTTCACTGTTGATATTTTGAGGTTATTTCTTTACATTTATGAAGAGAGCAGGCAGATACTTGTAAATCATAGTCATTTGGGCTTTAGAATTGGTCTTTTTGTGAGAACTTTTTTGTATTTTGTAGCATGTTAGTCTTTGAGATGTACAAGCATATATTTATTAGATATTTATAAAGATGTTTATGTCTAATTATTTTAAAAACTATCCTTTTTTAAGAGAAAAATGGCTTTCCTCTTAATAAATTTATATTTTTTTGAAAAGAATTTTCTCCCACTTTATTACCTGGAAATATTAATTAGTATGTGATAAAAATAATATTTTATAATATATTTTTTTGAGTTTGATCAAATAACGAAATAAATTTTCTTTTAAAACAAAACAATTAAATTTAAAAGTTCTAATAAATAAAAAATTTTCTTAAGTGGTTTTTTTATGAAAATTAATTAGCCTTTTAATTTATTTTATGGGTAAGTTGCATTCAAGGTTATTAAATTATTAGTAAGTTTACGTTTTGATCGCTTAACTTCACAAAGTTACAAAATGACAACTGAATTATTCGAAAATTTCATTTAAGTCATTGAATTATTAAAATTATTGCTACATGACCTTTTCTGTTTGTACCGTTTACATCAATTGAAAGCTGTCTTTTTCTCTCCTACAAATATTTTTTCATGAAATAACTTTGAACGTTGCAAATCTACGAACTAAAATTTAAACAACTTTCTTCATCAATTTCTTACATTGACCATAAGATTGATTTAAATGTAAAATTTTAAATATTTTAACAATAATTTTGTGACTTTTTAAACTTGAGTAATAAAAATATAAATTTACTAATACACTTATATGAAAATGAGAAAAAAAAAATCTAACCAGAGTTCCAATCTCTTGCTCCATTTAAAGTAAAGATTGACCCAACAACAGTAAACAATTAAAGACATCATGCAAACTTCAAAGACACTAAAAATTATTTAATATTAAAATTAAATTCAGTCAAATTTAATGCTACTAATTGAACAAAAATCTAACATTAAATGAAATCTTAATTTCTCATTTTTATATTCAGTTTAATTCAGTCTAAAAATAAATATTCATAATTAAATTAAATCTATTTTAGGGCTACAATATTTAATAATTTAATATATTTTAATTAAATTTTAAAATAAACAATTTTATATATTTTTAATATATAAAAATAAAATATTTTAATATATTACATAATTAAAAAAAATAACGTGTTGAGCTTGAGTCTCGGTCAAAATTCACCCGTATTTTAATTGAATTAGATTTTTTCCAAATTTCTTATTTTGCCCAAATATTTTTATCTAAACTTTTTTAGATATTAAAACAATTTTTATGGCTAATCCTATACTTAAAATAAATTTAATCGGTGTTATTGAAATTAGATCAAATTGAGGGATTGAAATATTGGTACTTATAAAAAAATAAATTGATATTTTAATTAATTACTAAAAATTTAAAAAAATAAAAAATTCAAAAAAATTATAATTTTTTAATTATTAATAAATCAAAAATTAATAATCTAACCTATTGAATTATCAGCTCGATTTTTTAAATATTTCATTTAAAAGAAACCAACGGATCTAGCCTGCCATGTTTGAGACTTTGAGTTTGAGATGGGAAAAAATATATATATTTTTGATAGCAGAGAGAGGAAAAATTATTTAAAAAATGAAAATTTGTTTCTATTTTATTGAAAGAAGGACAAGGGAAATAAAAATGACAAGAAAAGAAACAAAAGAAGCAAGTAAAGTCGGTTTTCTTTTGTACTTACTATCACTAAAAATTTAATTTTTAAGGTTGAGAAGAAGATGATGAGAATCTGAGTATTAAAATCTCTTAAATTGGGTATTTTTCGATCTGGGTTTCTTTAAAGGTGTTAGATTTATAATAGATTTTGATTATTCTCTATGAAATCTTAGGTTTTAAAGCATGGACCAATCTATTTCTCAACAGTCATCTAATGCTCTTAGAGGGTTTCGAGTTCAAGCTCCATTGGTAAGTTCCAAAACCTCACCTTCTCTCCTCCCCCCCCTATTTTTTAGGTGAAATTTATTGTATTTTTTAGAGATAAACAGTTGATGAATTTGTTGAAAACCTGATTTGAAGATACCCAGATTGAGAATTGTAGTTAATTGAGAAAATGGGATTCCAAAGTTTGAGACTTTGAAAGAGCTTAGTGTGCTATACTATGGGTTCTTCATTATTATTTTATTATTTTTTTTGAAAGTTTTAGTTGTTTTGTTTACTGATGGTGGGAGTTCTGCTATTTTATCATTGGGTTGTTCTTTAGCTATGGATTCCAAGATCAAATCTTTTTGAACCAATCTACCATTTCTTGTGTGTTTGTGGTCATTTGGGATCTATGAACATTTAAATAGGAACCATTTTCCATTTTGACTTTCTTTTGTAACTTGCAACTTTGCCTTTTGAGAGTGAATTTGTTGAAGATTTTTATTTTATTTCTGCTTGAAAGAGAATCAAATTTGGTCCGAAATTATGCTTGGCTTGAAAGAGAATTAAAATTTGAGAGTGATATTGAACTTTCTTTAGTTACAACTATTGTATTACTTTGTTGGACAATAATAAAATTTATTTGTTTGTTAGATGATACAATAAAAAAAATTAATTAAAAGGAAATAGTGCTCGGCAGTTTGTTGACTGGCTTTATTTGTATACTCTTTATCTGCTAATTTGCTACTGGCATCATTGAGGAAGAACCATGGCGGAGCCTGTGTATAGGTTCCTCATAGTTTTCTAAGGATATAAATGCATATGCAGATTGTAGCTTTGTTCTTGATAAACAGTATCATTAGCTTACACTCAGGTTCAATATTTATCAATATATTTTTAATTGAGTCTTAGCTCGGTTGGCATCGTTGCTATTGCTCAACCTGGAAGACGTGGATTTGAACACACTTGAGAGTAATTTTCAGATGTTCATTGTTTCTTTCCTAACTGGAAAACTTTTGCAGGTTGATTCTGTATCATGCTATTGTAAAGTGGATTCTGGATTGAAGACAGTTGCTGAGGCAAGAAAATTTGTCCCAGGGTCGAAGCTTTGTATTCAGCCTGATATCAATCCCAATGCACACAAGAGTAAAAACTCTCGCAGAGAGAGGACTCGAGTCCAGCCACCTCTTCTCCCTGGCCTTCCTGATGATCTTGCCATTGCATGTCTGATTCGAGTTCCTCGTGCTGAACACCGAAAACTCCGTGTAGTTTGTAAGAGATGGTATCGCCTTCTGGCTGGGAATTTCTTTTATTCTCTTAGGAAAAGTCTTGGAATGGCAGAAGAGTGGGTTTATGTCTTCAAACGAGATCGTGATGGTAAGATATCATGGAATGCATTTGACCCTATCCATCAGCTGTGGCAGCCACTTCCTCCAGTTCCAAGGGAGTATTCTGAGGCAGTTGGTTTTGGTTGTGCTGTTCTAAGTGGTTGCCACCTGTACTTGTTTGGAGGAAAGGATCGACAAAGGGGTTCAATGAGACGTGTTATTTTCTATAGTGCTCGGACAAACAAGTGGCATAGAGCACCAGATATGCTTCGAAAACGTCATTTCTTTGGTTCCTGTGTGATAAATAATTGCCTTTATGTGGCTGGTGGAGAATGTGAAGGAATTCATAGGACTTTACGATCTGCTGAAGTTTATGATCCTAACAAGAACAGATGGAGTTTTGTTCAAGATATGAGCACTGCTATGGTACCTTTCATTGGGGTAGTTTATGATGGAAAGTGGTTTGTAAAAGGTCTTGGGTCTCATCGTGAGGTTATGAGTGAAGCATATGATCCTGAATCTAATTCCTGGTCTCCTGCTAGTGGCGGGATGATTTCTGGTTGGCGCAACCCTAGTATCTCTTTAAATGGACAGCTTTATGCGCTGGATTGCCGTGATGGATGCAAGCTTAGGGTGTATGATGGAGCCACAGATTCATGGAATAAATTTATTGATAGTAAGCTCCATTTAGGGAATTCTAGAGTCTTGGAGGCTGCTGGCCTAGTCCCTCTCAATGGCAAGCTTTGTATCATTCGCAATAATATGAGCATAAGTCTTGTTGATGTTTCCAGTCCAGACAAACAGGTTGAAAGCAACCCTCAGCTTTGGGAAAACATCGGTGGCAGAGGTCATTTCAGGACACTATTTACAAATATATGGTCAAGTATAGCAGGCCGAAGTGGCTTGAGAAGTCATATTGTTCACTGTCAAGTGCTTCAAGCATGAGAAGGGGGACTATGATTTACGTATCCATGTTAAATTTTCCTGCATTTGTTTATGCCTTGGTATTCGGATTTCAAAAGTTTATTCGTTTAACAAGTCAAGGTTCAGCACCTACCGAGTGGAAAAAGATGAATATTTTTTCTGTTACCTTTCCTGATGTTTTTATTCTCGCTATGGTGATTGATATCAATGGTGACCCACCAGGGGAGGGGATCGATATCCACATTAAGAATGTTCCGCTTTTTGATTAACTCGAAGAAGTGAAACAACGAAGACAACCAAGGGCTCTTTTGAGATATTGAAGTTGATGAACAGCTTGGATTTTTATCCCATGGTGCATATGCAGGTGAGGTGGTTCACTGTTGATCTCTGCTATTGAATTATGAAGTTATTTCTTTACATTTTATGAAGAGAGCAAATACTTGTAAATCTTGGTCATTTGGGCTTAGGACCTGTCTTTTGGAGATCTTTATCATTTTGCAGCATGCAATCTTTGAGCAGCTTTGAAGTGTACATGGTTTGTTCAACTCGAGTTAATATATAGTTGGCTCATTTGATCAAAAACCTAGAGATGTGAAGGTGCCATCCCCGTTATCTAAACAGCTTGGACACCTCTGGTTTTCATTTCCCAGTGGTATTTGGTTCATTCCGGTAAGCTGGTTGAAGAAGTTGCTGATGACCCCGGATTGATTTCCTTATTTCAATCTTATCTTTCTCTCCTTGTCAACCATGTCGTGGATAATACAGATAGGAACCTCATCACGTTCGGTCTTGCAGCTGATTCGTAGCTTCGGAGTGAAAGAAGAGAGACCATTTTTTTGGGTTTCCAAACTGAGTCTCGGACCAAGTTCGTTTAAGCTAACATTTCATGGTAACACTAATTAATATGCAAGATAATTTTAGTGTTCATCTCCATTGGAAGCAAAAAAAAAAAAAAAAGGTCTTGAATGATAAATCTCAATGATTCATTGGGCTGCATTGATTGGTTGTATTAATGGGTTGGTGATGATTGGTTGATGGTGATATTCAGTCCGTTGTGTTGGATGTTTTTAATTTTATTCAGAGTTATGTTCTATGCATCTCTTTGTTCTTGTGCAAACTTAAGACTATATATATATATATATATGTATATTTCTGGTTCTTTGCTTGTGGTTTTTGGTAAGAAGGATGTAGGCTATGCTAAGAATAATCATTGTTCATGATAAACTATTTTAAGGAAATAATCACTACAAAACAATATTTATGTTGAGAACAATCCATGGTTAGAACAATTTTTATTCAAAAAATTTCTTTTTTTTTTAATAATAGTTTGGGTTTCAAAAAATGTTTTGCAACAGATGTTGACTTTGTTGTCTTTGACGTGGATTGTTATGTGGATATCATATTAATAATTTAATTAATTTTTAGTATTTAAAAAATTAAAAAATATAAAATTATTAAATAAATTGCTAACATTATGAAAAAAAAATAAAAATATAATTTTTTTTTAAAAAATTAGATCCACGTGTATGCCCTTCATGTGCATTATTATTATTAATGTAATAAGTATTGTAAAGAACACTAATAGTTGATTTGAATAGAATAAATTGAAAAATCAAATGCTGTTAGAAAAATTAAGTATTAAAAATTTAAGTTATAAAATTTGTTTGATGTATGACTTAAAATTAATTACAAAAATAATAAAATTGTTTGATATATATATATATATTTTTTTTTTGAATTACAAAAAATTATATTCTAGACATTTTACCTCAAAATTTGAAACCTATTTTTTTTAAAGAATAATACAATGTTAAAATAAATAAATTGAAATTGAAATAATTGAAAATATTCTTTATTAAGTGATAAGTAGTTCATATCTACTTATTATTTTTCATAATTTTTTGTAGAAAAAATTCTATTAGATTATTTTAATTTTATATTATCGAACATGCATAAAGAATTAAATCATTAAAAATATTAATTTTCTATGGATTTAATCTTTTCTAATAATTTATCAACCAGGTCCTGAATTAAATAGGTTTCTACAGTTCATTCAATCGATTTTCAATTTTTAATATTTAAACTGTAAACAGGCCAATTTGCCCGGCCCATCAGAAACCCAAAACAAAATATAAAATAAATAAATAAATAAATAACCACAGTCCATTAAATATCCTTTTTACAGTCCAAAACCCAAAATTAATACATGACCCTATACAAGCCCAAATCAACCCATTTACAAATAAACCCGAGCCCAAATACGATAAGCCCAAGTGACCCAAGACTCAAAAATTAGGGCAGAACCCTAGCAGCTTGTTTGCGCCGCAGCAGTCCCAGCCTCCACGCCTCCGTACGGCCTCCTGGCGCCACGCCCACGCCCCGAACGCCAGCACACGGCCCCGTACCCGAGCGCACAACCGTACCTGCAAAAGAAACAGACAAACACAGCAGCAAATACAAACAAAAAAACACATATTGTATTTTGATTTATTTTCCTCTTTCTTTTCGGCTATAAAGCCAGATTCTAATCTTGTAATCGGTTACACACATTTACAAAAAACAAAACGCAGAGCAACCAAAAGCAGAGAAGGTGATTGCCACTTTCGATTTCTATAATCTTTTCTCTTTTTTTGCTGTTATTTACTTGAATCTTTCATCATTTTTTTTTTAAAAAAAAGAGAAAATAAAAGGAAAGGGATGGGATGAGCTTTACCTTGCTTTAGGGCCATCGGTTTTCTTTTGCTCCATCGAAATCGGAGTTTTAAGGGGAGCTTAGAGGCTACAAGGTAGCCCTTCAAAACCCGAACTGGTCGAGTGCTGCGTGTGAAGGCAGATCGGCGCTAGTGCTAAAGAGGTAGGGATCGGCTAAGGAGAAAAGGAGGGGTAGGCTAGGGTTCTGGAATGGCTTTGGAATAAAGGCATTGTTTAGCCTTTGAGAGCAGATACGGCGCCGTTTGGGCCAATCTCAATGGCTACAAAACGACACCATCCTAAGAGCTATGACCCGATGATCCGGCCCGAGTCCCCCTGGGATCCGAGCCTTTTCGCAGTGAGGGGATATTTGCGCGCCAGACCCTCCCCTTTCTCACGTGCAGTCAGTTGCGTACCTTTTGTTTTATTTATTCCTTTTAATTCAGCCCCTAAATTTACGCTTTGTTTGCAAGGGGATCCGCGCCTGGACATTGCATTTTGGGAGCTGGGTTATTTCCAGCTTAGTCCCTACGCATTCGCGCATAACGCATGCAAGCCCTTTTTTTATTTTAATAGTCCATTTCGTTTATAATGTATCCCTCCTATTTTAATTCTATTTTAATTAAGTCCCTTTTATTTTTATTTTTCATTTTGTGATTCATTCAACACTTTTATCTTTGTTTTACGTTTTATATTTTAGGTTAGTTTAATGCTTTTATTTTATTTCTCTTTTCTTGGATCATTATTGTATTGTTTGCTTTTTTTTTATGTCATATTATTACAACATTTTGCACAATGCTTCGTAAATATCCTTGTATATATTACTATTATATATATATATGCTTTATAATAAAATTCAAGTTTATTTTGTGCACATTATGTAACCCTATGTAATATTTTTAGCTACTATCATTATATGTGCATACATTTGTGAACACTCACATTTAACCTATACACTACTAACCCATGTATTTTATAACAAAGTTATTTTTATTTCATGCATATTATTAATATTGTATTATTTTATATACATATAATTTCCTTCAAATATATTCTTATATTATATTACATAATTCTTATAATATATCTTTTAAATCATCGTTATGCAAGTGTATATATATATCGATACCTACCTTTGATCTATATATTATTAAATCCATATATTTTAATATACATTTTGCTATTCGAATATGCTTTGTATATATGTTTTACATAAAATTTAAGTTATTTTACATTCATTTACATTAGTATATGTTTTTTATTTACATACATTATTAAACCTACATTTTATACATATAATCTTCTTTATACAAAAGTATGCTTTTAAGTCCGTCATAATTTATAATAAAAATAATTCAATCTTGAGTACGTTTCTATATCATTTTTTACAAGCAATTATTTCTAGTTTATTTATATACATATATATATAATTTATAATAAAATCATTTTTTTCATATATATAATTCATATTTTAATTCCATGTTATCTGTGTATAAATTACTTCAAAATTTACTCATACTTGTATATATATATGTAGCTACATGCTTTATACCCATTATCCTTTCACATCTTATATATTATATAGATTATTCTCATGGTAGGGATATTACCAACCTTAAGTAAATGCTTTATGGCTAAATATTTAGTATTTTATTTGATCCAAACGTTTTTGTAACGTCTATTAAATTTTCTTTACGTATATATATGTTCTCAACTTTCCTTTTATAAATTATTTCAAACTCTAGCATATATCATTTGATTGTTAGTCCATCATTTTTAGTCTATTATTTTTACGTCACGTTGATTCCGTATCGTTTGGTATCTCATGTGTTAATTATATTCACGATATTTCTTGTATATTTGCTACATCGTGCTTGCCCATTTCTATATGTCATTACATCAATTATTCTCCATGCATTATTGTAATCGGATTACATTTTTTTTTAGGTTAGCCATATTTAATTATTAGTTTGTTAGTTTATCGTATCTCATATATCCGTTATCCCATATCATCATTCTCCATTTAGTTTATGAAATGTGGTTTTATAAAATCCAAATTTTTATGAACAATTTCATCTTATTTCAAATCGAATTAATACGTTTTAAGTTAGTTTTATAATCATTCATTCAAAAACTCTTTAAAACGAAGACGAGATTTGATATTTGGCAATTCGCGAAATCGTGCCCTAACATGTTGGGTTGCAATTTCGCGTTTGCTCAAAATAATCGAATATCACTTCAAAATTTCACTCATGTCTTTTAAAATCCCTTAAACGAAGGCGATGTGCGATATTTGGCAATTCGTGGAATCGTGCCCTAACGTGTTGGGTTGCAATTTCGCGTTCGCTCAAAATAATCAAATATCCCTTCAAAATTTCATTCAGGCCTTCTAAAAATCCTTTAAAACGAAGGCAATACTCGGTGTTTGACAATTCGGGAATCATGCCCTATCGTGCTGGGTTGTGATTTCTCGTTTGTTAAAAACAATCGAATATTCCTTTAGGTTTTCACTCATGTTTATTAAAAACCTTTCAAAACAAAGGATGTTCAAGGTTTGGCGATTTGAGAATCGTGGCCTATCGTGCTGGGTTGCGCTTTTTCATTTGTTCTAAACGATCGAAGATCCCTTCGGAATTTCACTCACGTTTTCTAAAAACCCTTTAAAATAAAAGAAATATTCGATGTTTGACAATTCGGGGAATAGTACTTTATCGTACTGGGTTGCAATTTCTCGTTTGTTCAAAATAATCGAATATCTCTTCGAAATTTCACTCGTATTTTCTAAGGTAAGGCAATGTTCAATGTTTAGAAATTCGAGGAATCATGCCCTATTGTGCTGGGTTTTCGATTTTTCGTTGGACCAAATAGTTGGGTATCATTTTGTAATTTTCGAATTATAAATTTTCGGACGTCGAAACAAGAAGGTTTTTGGCAACCAACTCGGGTTATTCAAATGTTATTAAAAAAAGAATCACATTTCAAAAACTTTTTTAATTTTAGACATGAGGACAGTATTTAATCGATTTGGTACCAATTCTGGGCGTAGTGAGGGTGTTAATCCTTCCTCATACGTAACTGACTCCCGAGCCCGTTTTCTCATATTTTCGTAGACCAGAATCGTTGTTTTAGTAAACCAAAATATTTTATTAAAATAACCAAATTCTTAGGTGATCCGATCACACCAAAATAAAAAGATCCATATTTCTATTTTTCAAAAGTCGATTCCCCCGTTTTTATTTTATTAAATTTAAAATTTTAAAATGAAAAGATGATTTCAACATAAATCAAATAATATTTAAACCAAACCCAACTGAACTCTACCCAAAAATTAACTTACAGGCTTAAATGATAAATTGATAGCTGCATTCACATATTGGTACTAAACTTTTTTTTTATTAGAATTGGTACTTAAACTATTTTTTTTCCATTTTAGATCTCCTTCAATTAATTATTAGTCTAACAATTATCAATAATAACGTGACTCAATCACATAACGACATGGGGCATAGAAAACTATTTAATCACTTTGTTACCTCTATCAATCAATTACTTTGAAGGGTTGAGATAAAATTAAAAAAATTTGAGGAACCAAAGCTAAAAAAAATTTGTGTTCAAATGACTTAAATTGAACTACTAATTTCTTAGACAAGCCAATAATTAAATTAAAATATTAAATTTAAGAGGACTTGAAAAGGCAGTTAGACCATTCAACCAAGGGGCGGCTTAAGTCCCTACTTGCCTACCCACTTGCCTACCACCTGTCAGTCAATCATGGGAATGGTAACTTGACTCAATCTAGTTACAATCCAATAAAAAAAATTATTGAAAAGAATAATTACGAATTTTAAAAAATATATATATCAACATAAAAAATATTAAAAATATTTCAAACGTTAACAGCACCTAACCATTAGCAAAATAGTGCAATCTTTTTCTCTTTGAAGATGTCTTTCGAATATCTTTCCCGCTGGCTTCCACCAATTTTTCTTTTAAACGTTAAAAGCTCTACTTTTTAGATTATAAGAATGAATAAATTTCAATTTGATCGTTCAAAATTTTTATGATATTATTAGTTAGTTTAAATATTTTATTTTAATTAAAATAATAATATGAATTATTATTAACACCGTTAAAATTTTTTATTAAATTCAGGCGCGTTACAATATTATGTTTATTCTCACTATAATAATTAACTCAATATGAAGCGTGAGTGAAAACAATATTAATTTAGGTTATTTAAGGTTGATGGGTCCCTAAGCATGCTATAAAAAAATGTTGTTAATTATGGACACATCTCAAAATGATTATTGTTTCAATGCCTAGTAAAAACCCTTTTTTTTTTTAATTTCAACAAAAATTAAAAAATAAATAAATAATGAAAGAAAATAGAGTTCTTCAACTACAAGAATACAAAATCATTAGTGAATGAAAGAACAATGTTGAGACATCATGATTATTACCATCTTTGAAAACAATAAAAAGATACATGACTTAGAACAATTGTTTATTTGTCTCAATTACAATGATGCATGCGGATCTGGCTAGCATGCGTTGAGCGTGCCGCCTTCCCATTATGTATCACCATGGACATGTTTCTGCTATCTACACTTCTCCTATGTTCACCTCAATTGGGTTTTGTATTTTTTTTTTTAAAGTTACACTTTTTATTTGTAAGTATAAATATATGTTAGATTAATTATAATATAATCAAGCTAGTACAAAGTGTAGCAGGTGAATAATTGAAAAGAACCGAAAAAAATTCACAAATGAAGTACGCACCTTGTAAGACTAGAGAGTAGAGACCCACACATTGTTACACATGGTGGGACTAGACTTGATTGTGGGATTGGTTAGAGTTGGGCCAATGTAAAATTTTAAGCCTATTTTTTAAGATTAGGTCCGACTTAAAAAATGAGTTTAAAATTTTATCTAAACTTGACTCAGATAAAAAATGATAAACTCAAGCTCGACTTCGCCCACCCGTATTAATTCTATTATATAAAAATAAATTTAAAAAATATAATACATTAATAAATATTTCCCAACAAATTAAAAATACACGAATAGTCTTTATACTTAAATAACACAAAGATAGTTACAACTTAACAAACAAATGCCTCTAAAATAGTAGCAAAATTAATAATAAAATAAGAGTTATACAACATTCAAACAATAACAACAAAATAATAGTAATACAATAGCAAAATAACAAGAAAACAACATCAAAATAGCAACGAACAACAGTCAACAACAACGAAAAAATTTTAGGCAAATTCGGATTAAACCGGGCTCCAGCCAATAAATCTTACCTTTGGCCCAACCCGTTTAAAAAACGAGCCTTATTATTTATCCAAGCTCATTTTTCAGATCTATATTTTGCTCAAATCTTCTTACTTTTTAAGCAGACCTTCGAGCTTGAATGAATGATCTAACCCATAATTAATTCTAGATAAAACTCAAACTTAAATACTAAAAGACTCAACATCTCATTCTTAACCAATAATGGCAAGACCTTATTAGCATATTTGTAACTATTTAAGTCCAAGTTTAAGGGCTAGTATTTATTATGCGGATAGTTGTATAAATTTTTTTATATTTATTTGTTTCTTTATTTTTTGGTCAAACTATTATTAGCCTTTAATAATGTGTAAGTTGTTAATTCAGTCATTATACTTTAATTTGGTTAAATTTAGTAATTGTACTTTTTAAAATTTAAAATTTCAATATTGATCTAATGGTAGCAATTAAATCCGTTGGGTTAACTTCTGCTATTAGCCCTATACTATGTGTAAAGTTGTTATTTATTACATGTTCTCCAGTTTGATCATTTTTAATCCCTGCATTGTTCGAATTTTGAAATTTCAATCTTGATGCAAACAATAGCCATTAAACATATTAACTGGCTTTTTGCAAGTAATATATCGAAATAGCAAGTTAGCACATGATATTTCACACAAAATATGCTTGCCGTATAAGATTTTGGAAATAACAAGACTTAATGAATTTAACAATTACCTTTTGGTCAAGACTGAAATTTTAAAATTGAAAAATATAGAAACTAAAATGACCAAATTAAAGTATTGACATTAGATCCACAACTTATGCATAGTATAGAGTAACAATACACTTTAATCTTATTTTTCTACGGTGTCCAAAATACATCTAAACCTATACCAAAATAAATATAGATAGGATTCACTGTGCCGAGACTTAAGCTATAATAAAATCTAAATAGATAAGCCAAAGAGGGTGGGGTTTGAACCAACCTTACCATTAAGTCAATATTTAAGTAAAAATAAATTACATTTATCAAATTGGTTAGACCATCGAGTTCTCAATTTAATTGGTTGGATAATCAATTCAACCATTACAAAATTAAAAAGATTTATAAAATAAAAAATTGAAATAATAAACAAAAATAAATTATAACAAAAACATAAACCTCCATTTTATAGATTACAATAATGAAGTTAAACATTTAAATTAAATTAAATTAAATCTTTTTGAAACAATTTTTCTCCAATTTTGCGTAATTCAATCTTTTTTCTATTTTAAATTATAATTAGATTAATTAAATAATCGATTGAACTTATTAAATCAATTCAACTAACCATGGCATTTATTCATCAATGATTTCTAAACAGTTAACATTTTTCAAAATTTTCATCATCCAAACATCATTTAATCAAAGTCAAAGTAGTTAGCCAAAAGAAATCCATTTTAATTAGAGTAAGACTTGGTGCATGTACACACAACAGAGTTGTAATAATGATTTTTTTGGTGACTAATATTTTTATATTTTTGACTAATATATTTTGCATTTGATATATAGATTTGAAACATAATTTATAAATATCTCCTTTAAATATATTATTATATTTTTATTTATCTTTTTAAAAGTTATAGACAAGTAAAATAATGGTTTTAAAATATCAAGTGTGAGAAGCAAATATTAAAACTATTCTATATTTGTTTTTTTTAAAATCATCTCACTTCTACTACTCAAAATAAATAAATATTTTACTGGAACACAACACTTAAATGGGTCACTCTATTGCTTCTTCTTCAAAATATCTCATTCAGAGTTAGTACGTCTATGCATGAGATAATCAAGCGTGGGTTTAAAGTGCGGAAAAAACAAGGTTGTGGCAAATCTTTAGGGTCGTTGCTGTCTGAATGGATTGATTCAATGACTCGTCAACTGGATAATTCTAATAATTTTTCAAGATAATCCATGGTTGTCGTGACGTGATGTTAGAAATGGATTGTTTGGAAGCACTGCATCATATTATGGTTACTTTGATGATACATCAACCGGATTTGTATGTCATTCATGTCATCCGAGACTTGTTGCATCAAGATTGAAATATTGGTATTAGACATATGCATCGAGAACACGATAGGATGACTAATTGCTTAGCAAAAGCTATAGAAGGAATGGTTATTGGCTTTTACTCTTTGTCCCAACCTCCTGATTTTACTTTGAATAAATTACATGAGGATGTTACTAGTTTATCTTTTCCTAAATTGATTGTTATGTAATAATTCTTAATCTCCTTAATAAATAAATAAATATCTTCTCATTCGAAACAGATAGATTTAAAATTTATCATCCTTAGATTTAATTCGGAGAGTTAATATATGAGAATAAAGATAATCAATAATGATTTAACATTTTCCCTTCTATTTTTAAAAAAAAAATTATTTTATATAAATAAATTCATTATAATGCTTATGTTGCTTTTGTGCCACACGGTAGTTTTTAATTAATTTTTTTAAATAAAACTAACAGTTTAGGTGATTTGGATAAAGGAAATATAGTTTAAATAATATTTCTAAAAAAATAGATATTAAAATGAAAAAAATAATAATTTAACTATTGATGTATCATTTAAGCCTTAAAAAATTAATTTAATAGTGTATATTTAAAAAAAAAACAAAACAATTGCAATTAAAAGTTAAAATAATATTTAAATTTATATTTAAAGTTACTCATTCAAAATCGGGTTTATCGTTTTCTTAAAACAGTTACGACGTATAATTAAAAATATATATTCTATCCAGGATGAAGCTAGAGACATTGTTTAGGGGGTTGAGATAAAATTCTAATGCTCTGTTTGACAGTTGGTTAATAACTGATTGATGCTTGCATTGGCTGGTTTGACCAACTGATTCTATTAATTGATATGACCAACTGATTCTATTAACTCTTTATTTAAAAGTGTTTAGTAAAACTTAGCTAATAGCTGAAAGTTGATATGTGTAAAATGTAACATCCCTAACCCCAAATCGTCGCCGGAATAGGGTTACGAGTCATTACCGAACATATTGGTTAATTTACAAACAATTCATGAGTAAACAACAAACATATTAAAATTAAATCATTAAGTCTCTTTTATGAACCCTCGAAGCTTAAATCACGTATTATAAATGAATAAGGACTTATTCAAGTACTCCGGAATTTTTATTTTTATTTTTATTTTTTTCGTAATATAATTATTTTTTGTTTATTTATTTTATTATTATTATTTAATAAAAAACTCAATATAACTCCTTTAGAAACATCTAACCTTCCCTGCAATTTCAAATTTGCAACCAATTCAGCACAAACAACAACTCAATAAATACAATCTTCATCCAAATCACATTCGTTTCGTAACAATATCACTAGTCCTTATTTTATCTAACATTATATCCATTCATACTTTCAAGTAGTATTTAAACATCTTAGTTAATTTCCATTCCTATCATATATCAACTTATATTAACTTAACTAATATATTCATGAGTTAATACAAAACATAGTCATATAAGCTCCTATACATGCCATATAAACCATGTAAAGTATTTATAACAAAATCTACTGGAAAATCGAGATAGTGTGACTTGAGCGTGATGATCCGATCCTCTGACCCTCCCGTTAATCTACAAAGAACAATAAACATTATAAGTAAGTTGACTATAGCTTAGTAAGTTCGTCGACTTTAACCATAAATCTTACCAAATATTAGTTTTCCAAAATTCTAATCATATGGACATTTCAAGTAAATTACTTTCATCTTGTAAGTCATAATCTCATTTAAAAAAAATTACTTAATTGAGCTCAATAATAATAATGATAACATTACTTACATTTCTTTTTCCACATGTTACATTTACGACTTACCAACTTGTCCATTTAAGGAACGACTTACAGATTTGAGTACATCGTGATTTGAAGCCCGAAGTCTAGCTGAAGCACATAAGTGCTAAACAGAAGCCCGAAGGCTAACTAAAGCACACAAGTGTTAAACGGAAGCCCGAATGCTAACTGAAGCACATAAGTGCTAAACGTAAGCCCGAAGGCTAACTGAAGCTCATCAGAGCTGAACTGAAACCCCAAAAGGGTTAACTGAAACTCATATGAGTTAACGGAAGCTCATAAGAGCTAAACGAAAAACAAACACGAGAATTCACAAAAAATGCTGAATCTCAGTTTAGTTGGGAAATTTACTGTCAATTCATCTTTTTCACTGAACGATCGTACTCATTTCCTACGTTCCGTTCCTCCGAAATACTCAGTTCGATTTCGTAACTTTTATACATAAGTTACTTATTTTCAACAATTAACATACATAAATATTAATCACTATTCATAAAATAATATTGAAATTTAATAATTTAACTGTACGAACTTACCCGGAACAATTTGCAGTAGTTGTAGAGATTTCTGGAACTATTCCGAAATTTTCTCTTTTCCTCGTTTATCCTCGATTTCCTGATCTATAATATAAAATTTTTCCATTTATTCATTAGTATTTATTCAAATTCTACTCTAATTTACAGCTTATGCACTTTAATTTTTTAAATTGTACTTTTACCTCAAATTTTACTATTTTTACAATTTAGTCCCTACTCAATTAACCCTCCAATTGAACTAATTTTTCTCAATTAACACTTTATTCTATTACTTTAAATTACTGAATAACCTTTTTAAATCATAATTTCAGCATTAGACCTTAATTCAAAACTTTTTCACAATTAGGTCCTAAAAATCAATTTCCACTAAAATTGCTTAATAAAATCATCATATAATAAGATTAAAACTTCAAATCCATGCTAAATAATCATAAAATTACATAAATTATTCATGGAAACTTTCAATTTCACTCATAGAATAAAAAAATGAATTTAATAGTAGGACCTAGTTGTAAAAGTCTTAAAAACACAAAAATTACAAAGAAAAAGCAATAATTAAACTCACATGATGCAAAAATATCAAAAACCATCTTGTTCCAGGCCTCCTATGGCATTTTTAGCTGATGAGAAAGAAGAAAAATGAAGAAAAACCTAGATAATTCCAATTTAGTCCTAATTTTATTTAGTTAATCTTGGCAATATTCCAATTTTACCCTTATTTCACTAATTTCCTGACTTTTTCTCAGCTATTGACGTCCAAAATATCTTCCTTGGGAAAATTTTCTCTTTAGGTCCTTCCTCATTAGACACTTAAGCTATTTAATCACTTTTGCAAGTTTTACACCTTTACAATTTAGTCTTTTTTATTTAATTAACCACCCAAACGATAAAATTTTCTAACAAAATTTTAACATCATATTACTAACACTCCATAAATATTTATAAAATTATTTTTGGCTCGGTTTTACAAAATTGAGGTCTCGATACCTCGTTTTGAACTTAATTTATTTAATAATTTCTCTTTAAATTTTAATTTCTCCTATTTAAAATATTTCTAACATCTCTCTCACTTCTAAATATTATTTTATTTTAATTTCCTAATCCCAGTCATTGGATTTAGTGATCTCGAATCACTGTTCTGACACCACTGAAATTTTAAGCTGTTGCATAAAATGATAAATAAGGGCATGACATATTTTATTGTCAAGTATTTACTTGTTTATATTACTTTAATCTTTATGGGATGAAATTATTGAAATAAAACACTATTACCAATAAATTAAGACATTCATTATGGAAATTTAATTAGTGAATATTTTTGAAAATTTAAATAAACACATTTATTAAGTTCCTTATTATAGCAAATATTAACCTTATGAAAATTGATAAATATTAATAGTGAATCAATATAATTGTAAACTATATTAATTCTTAGTAAGAATCATGTCATGTTCTTAGTATGTAAATTAGTGATGATTATGTCGCAATATGAATAAATTTGTAAAATAGTATATTTCAATTAATATAAAGTTTCATAAGAAATCATTTTGCACAAGTAAATTGAAAATAAATTAAGAGTGTATAAATATTCAATGATGAATGGGCTCGATTGAAAATTTCTCACGGCAATGTAGATTTTTGTATATTCATAGTGGAGTTTTTTTTTTGTAGATTGACAATGTAGTATTTTTTTTTAAAGATTTACTTTAGACTTTGGAGCTGAAAATGAAAATGAGATAATGGAGGCTACTGATACCTTAGCACCCCTATTAGGTTTGAGAGCGTGTGACAAATAGAGTAATTTTTGAGCAAGCATGATTAGATATGTCATTCCACATATCTCATTCCTAATTAGCCGTAGAAAAAAGTTGTCCCCAACATTTTTTGTTTTAGAATTTTTAGCTCAACAAGTTCTTGCAAATATTCATTCACCAATTACTACAATTAGAGGATTTAACTACCTAAGCTTCCATTTATGTCCAAATCAACTAAAAAAGACCCAAAACTCTGTTTACAAAACACCCCATAAATATTTAGAGGGTTGAAGTTAAAATTTTTATTTTAAAAGGACTTAGATAATATAATTAGTTTTTAGGAGGGTCAAAATTATATTTTATTTATTCATTTATTCAAATGACTAAAAGACTTAAATTGAATGATTAATACTTAAAAGAGATTACTGATAAATTTTTTCATTTGACCGAGGGGGCCACGACCCTACCTACCTCATAGTTTCGTGTCTAATCCAATCAACCACCCATGATAATTGAGAATGATGAAGCTCACGGCCAACAGTAAACCTGCTAATGGGCCAGACCACGTATTCAGGCCCGAAGACCTATCTGAAAAATGAGAGGGTTTTGACAAAATATAAGGCTTAGAAAATGGGATTGGGTAAATTTTAAAGCTAATTTTCTATATGGGCCGGGCCTTGGGAAAAAAATATTATCGAGACCAATCCGACCTGAATATATTAGGTTATAAAAATGTTATATTAATTATATATGTTAAATAATATATATATTTATATTAAATCACTAACCAAATAACAATTAAACCCTTTACCCAAAATCTAGAAAAAAACTTAGCCAATTAAATAACCTAATTTAAAATATAAAATTTTAAAAATTTTATTTAATACAATAAAATATTTATTATATTTATGGTTGTGGCTTTTAATATAAATACTAACCTATTTTTAATGTGTTAGAAAATTTTTATTTTAACATTTTTTAGTGCATTATATTTTTTAAAATATTTTTAAATAAAGATAATCTAAAAAAAATCAAATATGGGCAGGTTGGTTCGGGCCCGAGTTTACATTTCTTATATTTACTGAGTTTGGGAAAAAAAAAAGAAGCCTAATTTTCGGGTCGAGTCGAGTTCGAGCTTGAAATATTTGTCTAAATACTCAACCCGACCCATGAGCACCTTTAACCAACAAATGACAATTACATATAGTTAAGTTTTCAAAATCGGACTAGTGGTTGAACCATCAAATCATTGATTCGTTGGTCCAATCAGTCCATTTGGTTTAATTAAATAAATCATTAAAAATGAGTAAGCCACACTAGCAACCACCCAACTATTAGTAAATTTTATTTTTTTGTCACTCAACTATGAAAAGTTACGAAATGACCACTCAACTATTCGATTTTGTCTTTTTTGGCCACTTAATTACTTTGAATTTTTTGATGTTTCCATTTTTAGGTTAGTCAACTAGTGATATAAAAGATAAAATTGAATAATTGAGTACCATTTTATAATTTTTCATAGTTGAATGACAAAAAACACACACACTAATAACTGGGTAATTACTAATATAGTTTACCCTTAAAAAATTAATAAGAAAATAAATTCAAACTATTTTTTACCCAAATCAACCCGATCAAATACTTTTTTTTAAACTGATACTTTAATTAATTCTTTATTCAACCTTATACCTACTAATCCGATCTAATTCAAACAATTTCACACATATATATATATATATATATAATATATCAAAACTCCAACTTAAATATTTAAAAATTTAAAACCTCAAACCTTTACCAATAACATCGAAAAGTCGAATCACTGAGTTTGTAATATTAGAGATTGGAGTGATGAAAAGACAATAGGAAGAGAAAGGGTGGTTAAGCACGACACGTTAAAAAGGGCAGACACTTGTTGTTGATAAAACGTGACACATCTAATGTCTTAATTACTTACATCTTTTAATCATTCTTGTTTATTAGACTTTGATGATGCTTTCATGGACCACCATCAATTTCTTCTCTCTCTCTCTCTCTCTCTTTTTTCTTTTAATTTTAATTTTAATTTTTAGTTTTTTGCTAAATGAAAAGTCATTAATTTCTATTTTCGAAACATAAAATTTCATTAAATGAATTTTGAAATCAAAATTGTATTTTGAAGCAAAATTCATCATCATATTAACTTTTTCTTTAGTACAATTATCATTATTACCGAAAAAATAATTAATTATAATAAATGAATCACAAAAAAAATATTAAGATGATTTAAAAAATATTCCCACTAAATATTAAATTAAGTTAAATAACACCCTAAAGGAGGGGATGAAAATAATGTCTTTTAATGTAAATGCTATAGGGGGAGCCTATGCCACTTCAACCCTAGGCCGGTTCATGTAATATAGCTTCATGTAACATAGTTCAATCGGTATGATCATTGTTGTCATAGCTTCATGTAACATAGTTCAATTGGTATGATCATTGTTGTCAATGTAAGAGAATGTGAGTTCAAGTGTACTAAAGCGTATTATCTTCTTAATTATAAGTTTAGGAGGGAATATGAATAGTTCTAAATATTATTTTAAAAAGAACAGATATAATTAAAATTTATCATATTCAAACAAACCTTTAGTATATATCCTTAATAAGATGTCATAAATTTGTACCTAGACCTGCTCATAGGTCGGGCTACCCGGCCCGGCCTGAAGGCCCTCCCGAAATGTGAGAAGGTTTGAGCAAAAATATAGGCCCAAAAAATAGGCTTGGACAAAAAAATGAGGCCCTTTTAAAAAATGGGCAGGGCCTCGGGTAAGGTATTTTTGGCCCGGGCCCGGCCCGAATTCACTAAATGACAAAAAAATTATGCTATTTTTGTTTTTGTTTTTGAATGTTATTTTCTTGTTGTTTTCTCCCTATTTTGCTACCATATTACTATTAGTTGCTCCTATTTTGTTGTTATTATTTGGATATTATATAAAACTTATTTTATTATTAATTTTGTTATTATTTTAAAGGCATTTGTTAATTTTATTATTATTTTAAAGGTATTTGCTTGTTAAGTTACTTCTATCTTAGTGTTATTTAAGTCTACATTTTTTTTAAAATTTATTTTCAATTTGTTAGAAAATATTTATTTTGATTTTTTTTAGTATTTTTGATGTATTATATATATTTAAAAATTATATAAAATAATATAAAAATAAATAGGGGTGGGCCGGGCCCGGGTTTTAGTATTTTTATTTAGGTCGGGCCATTTTTTGGGCCGGCCAAACCTGAGCCCAATGAATGAGCCTAAATTTTTAGTTGAGCTCGGTCCAAACTCGGCCCGGCCCGGCCCATGATCACCTCTAATTGTACCCAAAAGAATGTCATAAAATTTCATATTATATATATATGATTGATGGACCCATTTATTTGATAATATGTATCTCGTATTCTCATTATCTAGTGGAAGTATTATGGATGTTTTTATATTAGGAGTTAATTGTATTTTATATTTTTTATTCAAAATAGTCTATGTGGATTAGATTGAAGAGCAAACTGGTCCTTTCCATTTAAAAATTTCATTCATTTTTTATTGTTAAAATTTGGTGTGACTGATAGAATAATAAAATATTTACACGTAGTATGTCATTTATACCTCATTCCTATATATGATGACCAATTTTTAATAGTAAAACTAAATGAAATTTTTACCAAGCGAATCGATTTGCTCTCTGATATGATATATAAAGATTAATTTATCTATTTTTTGAATAAAAAAATAAAATGTAATCCAACTCTTAATAAAAGAACATTTATAATACTTTTATCCCATATAACTTAGCCTATTATATTCTTTTAAATCTTCTAGTATAGCTAATCACAAATGATCTCGTTTAATTTTTAAAATCGAGCCAAACTTAAGAAACTTAAGAGAAACATTAAACACTTTACTACTCGATTCGATACATATGTATCAAATTAAATATATTTTTTATCACCTATCCCAACACAAAATTCTAAAAGAAAAATGCCAAAGAATTTAAGCCTCCATGCCCAAAGTCGATGGTGGGGACAAATTACTAAAGATCTTCAAAAGAAAATGATGTAATAATAATACGTGTCTCAACTCTCATGCATGAACCATGGCTACATTGCAAATGAATGTTGACAAATTAATACGAACACACAAAACAACTTTAAATCTTTTCAGGTTTAACCCTCTAATTTCAGCCAAAAAAAAAATAGCACTTTATTTCCTTTTTTAAGTGTTTTTTGTGGTTTGTAATTTAAATATTTTTTTGCGTATAAATTAATCAAATATATCAATGTAATTATTCACATATAATTTACCTATAAACCTTAAACACATTGTCATAATTACTAGACTATATTAAATTTTTTTAATACCCAATTATGAAAATTTATAAGATAGTCACACAACTATTTAATTTTATTTTTTTTGGTCACTCAATTATTTTAGATTTTTGGGTATTACTTTTTTATGTTAAAATCATAGTTTTGAGACTCATTTTATGTAAATTGTGTATAGATTTATTTTGATCTAAGATTGAATATGTTATGATTTTTAACCCGATCAAGTTGTATAATGATTAACTCTAGTTCTAGTGATTAAAGGTAGAGTGACTACTTCGTAACAGAACGATAACGTAAATGACTAAAACGTAATATTTCAAAAATAAGTGACTAAAATATAATATGAGGCAGACAAAAGTGACTATTTTTATAATTTATCCATAAAATTATATAAAAATATTTATTTTTCTTGTAATTAATTTCATTAGTAATAGTATTAAACAAATATTTTATGAGACTAACATAGAAGGATTTGATTTTATTGAATTTTTTAATATTAAAATTATAAATTATATTTCTACTTTTATCAAAATTAGTATGTGATGTCCAAACAGGAAAATGTTGAGAAAAGTCAAACACTCAAAGACAGACAGAAATAAAAAGTGAAGGAAAATCTCAGCAAGCAAAGTTGACAAAAACAGATTGATGCGATTTGCACCCTACGATCAAAGTTGAAGTACCACACAGTATGACATAACAAGTTGCAGTGAAAGGATACAATTTTGCATGCAGAATATATATATATATATTAGTGGAAGCTTTCAGTATATATATTGTTTCACACTGCTTCACTCGAATACATTGCTAATTGCAGTCACATTCCCTACACAATTATACCAAACTAGTGCAGGTTCACACACTACTTTTCTCTGCTCACATCACTGTTTCTTTTCTCAAAAAAAAAAAAACGTAAAGCTAACGCTTTCTTCCATGTCCTTTTTGCCTTTTTCAATTTCATCTACCTACCTTGCATGCTTCAAATTCTTACACCCTTTTTTCTTTTCTGTGTCTCTCCTTTCAAGTTTTTAAATTTTAACCCAAATTTCTGGTTTTTTTTTTGAAAGCTCAGATTTTGATCTTTATTATAAGCCATGAAAGATAGAGGCAAAGCTGTGGAAGTATATAACGGTTCATCATCATCATCAGATTTTGTTTGTAAGAAACACCCACAATTGTCTTCGAATGGGATATGTGCTTATTGTCTTAAAGATCGTTTAGTGAAATTGGTTTGTTCTGATTGCGGTGAACAACGATTGTCTTCATGTTCATGTTCTGAAATCTCTTCTAATCCTCGCACTTCATGTACTGGTGAAGTAGGCAGCGTTGGTCGTGTTTCGTTCTTAATAGAGAATGAAAGCAAAGACCAGCTTTTGAAGGGGAAAATCAATGGTGGTGGTGAAGATAAAGGTGAAGATGGTAATTTTTTTCTTAAAAGAAGTAACAGTAGCTGTGTTGAGATCAAAAGAAAAAATGGGTTATGGAGATTAGGGAGATTGTTTAGGAAAAAAAGAGAGAAATACAATGGTGGGAATGTTAAGAGTGTTGATTATAACAACGGGGTATCAAGGTCTAGATCGTTGTGTAGTTTTAGGGGTGGTAATGGTGGTGGGTTCTTTGGATCGGATGATGGGTCGATGAACTTTTCAGCGGCGAGGAGCTCTTCCATATCGGCGGCGAGAAGTTCGAGCGTGAACGGTGGTCTGTTGGGCATGGATCCCGACAGAAAAAGTGGGTTTAGTGAGCCTGAACCGAGGAAAAGTGGGTTCGACAGTGATAAAAGAGACAGTGCTTTCGTGGAATCCGATGTTGCTACTGATATCAAAGCACTGAGAAAAGCTGGTGGTGTGTTCTTGGACAATGAAACTGGTTTCAGTACAGCAAACAGGCGTGTGTTTTCACTTAAAGAAACCTATTTCACTGGTGGGGATGATTCAGCCTTCATTGACTTGAAATTTGAGTTTCCATCATATGATACCCTTGTTGAACCTGGTGGTTCAAAATCAGTCCAAAAGGGGTTTGCAAGTGATGGGGTTAGTATGTTTGGTGGTGGTGGTTCATGTAGGGTTAGTGTGGATGAAAGAGGGATTAAAAGGAGTAGGAAAAGTTTTAAAGGGTGGAAGTGGATTTTTAAGAATAATAATCCAGATTGGAGTGGTAACAGAAAGAAAGGTGGTGGTGATCTTATGGTTAATCATTGAATAAAATTTTATTCAGTTTTAGGTTAATGTTTTTCTTCAATGTTTTGTTTCTCTTTGTTTGTGTCTTTCATGTGTATTTTTTTTAATATCCTTTTTTCTGTTAATGTAGTTATGATGGTGATCAAGTAATGAAAAAGGGGGAATTTGGATCCATGTTTTGCCATTTGTGATAATGTTTTCATAAACATGTTGAGATGAATTGTTATGTAATGGCAAAATATTTGTATTGAAACGAATTATAGTTAAGGAGATGCAAAGAAATCTTCAAAATATCATCCATCAAACAGTTGTCTGAACCTCCAACAATGGAATGGTTGACGTTGTCTTCAAGTTGGGTCATGGTTTTGTCTCCAACTTTGTGGAGGACCTGAACTTGAGGCAAGGTTTGCAGAGCAAGAGAAACTCGTTAGATTTACACACTCGTTGGATTTACGCATGACCACCTACTAGGATACGTATGTGTTGCATGCATGCCTTGTAGAGTTTAAAACTCTAACCTATAGGATATAGGTAACCCTACTAAGCACACGACGCCCACATCCCTTGGTAAGCAAACCTATAAGATATAGGTAACCCTACTAGGCACACGACGCCCACATCCCTAGGTAAGCCCCTGATTCTCAATCGAGTCAAAACAAAACTCAGACCCGACCTGGGAAAAATATTGATAATTATTAGGGGTCTGATTGACTGCCTAATTGACAATATTTCAAAAACTTCTCTCCTCAACAGTTAATATTTTTTGTTAACTCAAAATAGATGATCATATACAAACAAGACTTCGAGATTCGATTACCAAACAATGCCTTTCAAAATTCATTGCATTGCTTTTTTTTTTTTTTTTCATTTCCTCATTGTCAAGTTGTGAAAGTACCAAAGAACAAAAGCAAGAGTGAGCATCATCAGTTCCTGTTGATAGTTCTAATATGTACATATTACAGAGATTACAATTTTAAACAGAAGGTCCAGACCTTAGAACCGTTTCCAATTTCTCAGCCTTGATGTAATCTATTTCAGTGAGAGGTCCAGCAGGAAAAGGCGTAATTTCGACTGTAAGGTGAGGAGTCGGAAGCTCATCAAACAAAGCTCTAACATTGTTACAGCATACACTTTCACCATGAGCACTCTCCCTCCTTATCTGGCAACCCTGTAAACAAATACAATGGTTCTAATGAAGTAACGGAAAACTGGTACTACTAGATCTCTTGTTTCACACTTTTATATTACCTTGTGGGAGGTGGCATCAGTAAAATGATCATCGTCTGACAGAAGAGACGCCACTGCTTTAAGTAGTCGTCGGCCTTCAGATTTGGAAGGTACCCTGTAGTTCCTTTTAAGTGTACCTTTCGTGGTTGGATGCCATTTGCTGACCAGCTTTCTTTTG
This sequence comes from Gossypium hirsutum, assembly GCF_007990345.1. NCBI lineage: Eukaryota > Viridiplantae > Streptophyta > Magnoliopsida > Malvales > Malvaceae > Gossypium > Gossypium hirsutum. Next base: position 109,715,890 of record NC_053436.1, read on the forward strand.
TCAGCTGCTTCCTTGTCTACAACCATAACAAAAGCTAATTATTCCTTGCAAGGAACGCAATGCATGGCATTGAATCTTGAGCTAGTTTAGCATTGTTGTTGAAAAAAGTTTGGTTAGAAAAAGTTAGGGCCAGAAAAATGCGGTTTAAAAAATTTTTAGTGTTTGGTATTGCTATGAAAGAAGTTTGCTAACGGAAATGCTAAACGAGGCCTTAAGAATGCCGTATTACACTTGGACTATATCCCAAAATTATCGTGCTCACTGACCGATTAATTAATGTTCGGTATTTCCTATGCAACATGGAAAGACATGAAAAGTAAATCCTATTCAGATTTAAACCAAACAATGCCCTTTATGTTGCTTCTCTCACCAACTATTAAGTTCATCCTTTCCGAGAATGTTCGTTGCTTAAAGTCCAGAGTGGAGTGGAGCTAAGCTATAAAAAACACAACTTAGGAGTCAACCATTTCATCCATGGAGTAGAGTAAAAGAACGACAAAGTTACGTGTTTAAACAAAAAATCTATGCAATAAAAACTCCCACAGACTTAGAGGTCCAATAGTTCCAAGCTGTATGATATTTAGAAGATTTGTTTCTTCCATCAAGAATTTACAAGTTGCAACATGAGACCATCAAAAAAGCATGGAATTGGAAGCCTCTTAAGAAATGCAAAGAAATTCTAATATTTTAAAATAAAAAAGCATCTATTAGCCGTAAACGATTCTCCAGTCAGCCACAAGAGGTTTAATATAATCCAACATATAATGGCTACAAGGCTTGTTTAGTTAGCTGTTTTAGCACAACAATAAACGTTCTGCAACTTCTCATTAGCAATGCACATTGAAACAACAAGACACCGATGCCAAATAAAGCCTTTTCCACAGGTTTGTAAACTAAATTGAAATGACTAACCCTCTCCTTTATCTTTATGTTTGATTGACCATAAAAAAAAAAGAAAAAGAAACTACACCAAACAATAAGCATCTCCCGGGTTCATGGCGGTAAAAGTACCATCGAAGCCCCTATACTAGGGGTCAAATTGTATTTTGCCCCCTCTACTATTAGTCTCTATACGTTAAATCAAAGGACAAATTAGTCATTTTTATTAAAAATTCCATTCATTTGTACTGGCTAAAATTGACGCAGCTAAGAGAATAACTACTAGAAAGTGACACATTGCCGCATGTACCTTATGTTGATGTACAAGCGACCAATTTTTTTCAGCAGAACTAGATGAAACCTTTTAGAGAAAGATCAGTTTGCTCTTTGATCTAACGTAAAGAGATTGATATTCTCATTCTTTTGGTAGAGGGGGCAAAATGTGTAACTCCTAGTATAGGGGCTTCTATGATCCTTTTACCGGTTCATGGTTGCCTATCTCACAATGCCATCTCCACAATGTCATCTCTAGGGTTCAGAGTGACTTCTTTCTCTAAGACTGCGATGTATCTTAACACTAAGCATCTCTATAGCAACAAGGTGAGAAAGACTTGATGCATTGATGAACAAATGTGTTAACAATGCGTTTTATTAATTCAAATGGTTGATCAAACCCCATAGGTAACACTCCTAAGGTTAGAAGAGCTCAAGACTTCATTTTGAAGATATCAAATCTTGGGATGGGATTTTTATATCTTTCATTGAACTTACATATCTCAAAAAATGTGAAGGCAATCAAACAATTAACCCAAAATCTTATCAGTAAGTAGTGAAAGTAAGTGATGATTAATTAACCTGGTTTCCCTCGTATATTGTCCAACCACTTAGAGAAACCCAAATCACCAGATTCGCCAACACTATCACCATTCTCCTCCAACCCTAACCAATGAAACCAAAAAAGTTAAAATCACTAGTTTAAAAAACAACGAAAATTCAATCTTGATAAAAATATGTATAACCTGAAACAAGTGGGTTAGCCTGAGATCCAGCTAACCCAGACTTCAAAAGAGCATAATAAATACAAAGCCGACCAGCCCAAAGCACTGGAGCTTCAATCATGGAAGCACGAATAGCAGTGGCATACTTTGGTGACAAATACAGCGACTTTTTATGGGAAAGGGATTTGGGAAGTAAAAAAGAGGGTTTTAGTGGGTTTAAGTTGGAATGGAATTTGCAGAGGGGTGTTGAAGGTGAAAGGAAGCTGCTTTGAACAAGAGAGAGTAACATTTCTCGATTTGGAATTTTTGGGGATTTCTGAAAGAGATGATTTTTTTGGTGAAATTTTGTAGCAGCTCTGGATCTTGAGTGAATCAATAGGAAGAAGAAGATGGGATTTGGGAATGGGAAGCAGACCCACAGCGAAATGGGGATGATATTGTGTGTTAATGTAGCTAATGGCAGAGCATTGGGTTTGCTATGGCCTTTCGCTTTCAGTGTAGTAGATATGTTTTGCAGTGACGGACAAAACAAACGGCATCCGACTACTGATCCAATGGTCATTAAAAAAGTTATGAACACCGATCCGATTTCACCAATTTTTTATTCCGATTTACGAGTCAATCGATCTTTTACCTTTCATCGATACCTCAACTATTTTCAGTTTAATTGATTTGGTTGTTTCATCCAATTCAATTAGGACAGCATTATTTAAATCTTACATTTTTATTTTTGAATAATTTCATTATTAGATATTTTTTTTGTATTAGTAACTATACTTATACCAATCAAATTAAGATTTAATCAATAAATCTTACATTTTAAAAATAATGTAAGATCTACAATGACTTTTTTTGTTTGAATTTCGAAGAATATTTTGTGCTATTGCTCTTATATTTTGATAAAGTTTGATATTTTGAAATATATAGTTAATTTCAATATCACTACATTCTTAAATAATTTAAGATATCTCAAGAAATGTTACTTTTAAATTAATTTTACTCTACGGGGAGCACACATTTAACTCTTTTATTAGAAACATATTAAATATGGATACATGTATAATAATAATTTTATAGTTTAAAAATGGATAGTTTTACTATCTATTATTATTAAGTAGAGTGTCGGTGAAAACAAAATTCACAAGTATAATTAAGGTGATGACAAGTGTCTAATTATTTATCTTTTAAATTTTTAAATATAACTCAAAGAACATTTGTTATCATTTAAACTCTATTTATGATTTTTTTAATTTATTAACAATGTAACAAATAATGCTCGTTTTACCGATTGGGCCTTAGCTCAATTGGAATGTGTATTGTTGTCAATGCAGGAAGATGTGAGTTTGCGTGCGCTAAAACACATTATCTTATGATATGATTAGAATCTATAATAAGATTATTTAAAAAAAATACTCTTCTTATTAATATTTAAAAATTAAGACCATTCGATTGTAAATTATCCAATACAAAATAAGTTAAGTTCTAAAGGACTAAAACTTAAAAGTCACTGAAAGATTTGCCTTAGATTTTGCAATTTATCAAATAGCTCTTATTTTGCTAGTGATTAAAAAGTGAAATTTCAATATTGTTCTATTTTAAGTTATCATTGGCCATAGAATAATTTAAGCTCTAAAAGACTAGAACAACTTAAAAGTTACTTGAAGTTGTACATCGCTACCTCATTCATCTTCGTTGCTGCCATGGGCAATCCCTTTCCAAGGCTTTTTTGTCGATGGGTGATGTGTTGCTCTTTCACGTTAGTATTCCTCCATGGCGACAGAGACGAGCTTCTATGGTGGATGGGTGGTAGCAGGGGCGATACTAAGAGGGGCTGGCAATGACTAAGGCTTTCCCTAAAATGGAAAAAAAAACAGTATTCCCTCTTTATATTTTATAAAATTATAAATTAATAAATGATCAAATTGTACTTTAACCTTCTAAAATGATGACATTTTAATTTAATCCTTTAAAAATTATAAATATATAAACTAACTTAATTTCAACCCTCCAAAAATAGTTTCTGACTTCACCTCAAGGTGATAGCCATGACCTCTCCTTAGTGATTTTAGGCGGATGGCTTCAAAATTGCTTGTGTTGGGCAATATTACTGTTGTTGTTTGCTTTGTATTTTTTGTTGCTTAAGGTTTTTGTTAGAGGGTTATTGCAAAAGCTAGAGGTAATAATAGTTGATGGGGCTTTTCCTAACATCAAAGGTTGTTATATGGCCTATTGATGGGCTTTATTCAGATAATGTTGTCAATATGACAAATAAGTTCTAATAAAGACTCTATGGGAGACTCTCACCCTACATAGCATATTTGATTGCCATAAGTACATTGTGTCCAAACCACTCGATAGGTTCCAAATTCATCCGCTCCGAATGGGGCTTTTTTTTTTAAGTAGATGCGGATAATGCTTTTTAAATTAGATTAGTAGTGGAATTGGTCAAATTATTGATTCGTTGGTTCGATCGGTTCAACTGAATTGATAAAAAATTAAAAAATAAAAATTTTGATTCAACGTGTTCGTTCTCCAATCCAACTAGTCCGAACGGGTTCATTCGATTCAATTCAAACAACACTGAATGTGACGAGGGACATGGTGAATTTTTTCATTTGGACAGTGAGAATGGAGTAGTTATGATAATTGTTTTGTTCGCCCCTCCTCACCCCACTATATGACTATTAAAAAGGTAAAAATATAATAAAAAAATCCAAATATATTTTATATTTAAATATTTTTTACATAATTATGTTTAAATATTTTCTTGAATTTAAAAAGATTAAAAATATTAAACACAAGTAGCAAAAATCAAATTGGAGTGAAATGAAAAGGGACAAAAACAGATATATTCAATATCCATGGAGGTGACAGTGTTTTTTAATATTAACATCTAGTGATATAAATAATGGAGCAAAGTTTGCTAACCATGAAACGATAGTAAATTTAATAACATCTACCCTACCGTGTTTCATCACCATCTAAATCTCTTCTCACACAAGTGATGAAAAGAAAAAGAAAAAATAATTAATGGTGTCGGAATTTTGACTCATGATGTTTACTCATATCTTTTTTTTTCTTTGAACAATTTAATTACTCTCAACCCATAAATAAGAGAATAACATATTTCAACGTACTTAAATTTCCGTTGTTTTATATTAACATATCAATTGAATTAAGAATAGGTAAGATTACTCATATCCTACTGGGCCCTGGTCTTTCGGTTGATGAAATGATTTTAGGACCAAAATGTATAAAATTTTAATTACAAAACATAAAACATTGGATCTTCACACGTCAGAATTCAACAATCTTTGTCTTGACTTATTGAAATAAAATTACAAAAAGAAGAAAAAAAGTTGAACGTAAAATCTGGGTAGCTGTCATCCATACACAGGACCATCCAATTCATACCACAAAAATCTGGAAAATCAGTACCCACAACTCCATATTTTAGTAACACTAATCATACAAAAACAGCTAACAAAGTATAATTATTGAAAATCAAACCATAATTAAATCAGTAATGCATAACATAACAATCATACTGAACCACAGCATCACCAGTAGCAGGATCAAAACGATGCGTTCTAGCTTCGACATACCCTCTAGCAAACCTAAATAGTCCACTACCGCCGATCACCGGCATTTCCCTCACCTTTGAAAACACCGTGTTCCTCCCCAATATCGTTATCGTACTCCCATTATATTTCCCTTCCATAAAAGCAAAATTCATCGCCATCAACAATCCTATTTCTTGTTGTGACGCCGCCGAGTAAAACCCTTGTGCTCTTCCCACCATTTTCGAACTTAATTCAGGTCCCATCGTTAAAGGATCGTCTATTACACTGATCATACCGAACGCCGTCGTTGAATTCCTTGATGGGAAAACCACCGGAACCGCCGTCGCGTTTTTCCCGCCAACAATGTCGTGCCAGTATAGCCTAAAGTGGCTGAGCTTTTCCTTCTTCATCCCCAACACCTTCTTGTCCATGGATCTCGCGAAGCTACTGCCGTTTTCAGCTAAAGCTGAAACGATGAAAATGGTGAAGATGAAGTGGGCAGCTAGGGTGTTTTTAGAAAGTTTAGCCATGGATGACTTTTTGAGGATGCTCTGCTAAAATGGAGCTTATATGTTGGGTCTGTTTTCACCATTTCTCTGCTTAATCCTCCTTTATATAGTGATTAAAGTAGACTTGTAGAATTTCTTTTTTCTAATTACCAACCCCATTAATGGAGCATGAGCTAATTAATTATTTAATAATTTACTTTTGTTTGTGTTTGAAAACAAAGTGACTTAAAAATTTGACTTTGTTTGTGAGAATGAATAATTTAAGAGTTAATTTAGATTGCTTTTTAATTTAATTAGTATAAATATTATTATTAATGTAGAAAAATATAAATTATTTATAATCTGTTGGAGGTGAATTGCTTGAAAACTGCAAATCATGGTCTAATATTTTCCACTTCTAAAATTCTTGCTTAAATTGCGTAAAATATAAGCAATTTCTTTTTGGAACTATATGAGAAATTCCATGTCTCCTTTTTGAAGAAAATATTATGAGCCAACAAAGACTTTGAAACACTTTTAAATTCCCTTCTAAAATTACAATTATGATAAAAATTTATCAAAATAAATTAGAAGAGAACCCATAAATTAATATAAAGCGAAACTCGAGTATGTAATTTTAAAATTTTTAATATTTTAAATTATCATTGAGTCAATCAGTAAGAGTATTATAAAGGTTCTTGTATTATAATCAAATTGCATTTCTCTCTCTACAAACGTTTAATGAAAAATAAACTGATCATTTTATTAAAGATTTCATCAATTTATATTGTTAAAAAGTGATCTTTATATATCAATATGAGGTACACGTGACTGTCTAGTTTTTAATAATACAAATAGATAAAATTTTTAACAGAAATAACTAATTTACGCTATGATCTAACATATATAAATTGATTTGCTCATTTTTTGAGTAAAAGGAGAAAAGTAGAATCAACTTTTAGTACAAAGGCCTTTAAGATACTTTTACCGAAGTCAATCTTTAACTTCTTAAACATCTATACTACTATACTATATTTAAGAGTTTAATTGCATTATGTCACCATTAATTAAATCTCAATTTGATTGTAAAATTTTAAAAAAAAAATCCATAATTTTTTCAAAGCAATAAAATTTTTTTGAGACTATTTTTGTTTTTTCATAATTTTACATAAACTTTGGAAAAAAAATACACACACGTTATAACATGTAAACCCAAGATATCATCATAGTTCTCATCATCTTAGCACTACTATTTACTATCTAAAAACTCAAATTCGAATACAGTTTATGAGTCAACATCCTTTAACCATTAAATCAATCACGAGAATCCGTATTTTATTTTAATTCCACTTGGTTGAATTCTCCATTGACAAATTCAAAGAAACAATTTCAAGGAAAGTGGGAGTGAGATTTTGTACTAATGAAAATGGAAATGGAAAATTTGGTTGGTGAACCTAACGCATTGAGTTAAGGAGTGTGGTGGGACATGGTGGATGGTGCCTCAATGACTTTAATGATGGAGATGACCTAAAGCTCTTCCACGCAGGGAGCAGTGAAATAATGCGTATGCAAAAAGGCAAAGCAAATAGACTGCCTTTCTTTTCCACTATCAATTTGAATATACATTTCTATAGGGCCTCTTGTCTATGCTTATGGTTAATGGGAAATTTACCCACTAAATCATTGATAAGATCTATGGATAGATTTTCCTAAGGTTTTTTTTTCATAAAAGTAACCTTAAAAAATAAATTAATTATCAAAATAATTCACCATTTTAATTATCTACAAAAATAACCTATTTTCTACAGTAAAAAGTGGTGGAGCCATATGATATGGCGTCACCACTTTACCACGTCAGCCAGGAGTATTAAAAAATTATTTTTTGGTGGAGTCATGTTAAATGGCGCCACCAATATAAACTATTAAAAAAATATTAAAAAATCTGAAAAAACGGGAGACTTAAAAAAATAATTCATTTTTGGGTGGAGCCATTCTTAATGGCGCCACCACTTTTCTGATTTGTGGTTCTTATATTTTTTTACTTTTTTTATTTTTTTTTTATTTTTTTCTTATATTTTGTCTCAGATTTTTTTTTAAGTTTTATATTATTTTCTTAATTTATTTTGCTTATTTAATTTACATTATTAATTTTAAAAATTTTGTAATATATATTTAAAATGTTTTATAATATTTTTTTAAAATTTTAATTATTATTTTTAAAAATATTTTTTAACTTTATATATATATATTTGTGAAATTAATTTTTTATAAATTTTAAAAATATATTTTTCAAATTAGTTTTGAAATTATTAGTTTTATAATATTTGAAATGTATGTTTAATATTTTATTAATTTTACATACAATTTTAAATATTATTTTTAAATTCTTTTTTTATCATTAAGTATATATATTTAAATTTTAAAGTTTAAATTAATATATATATATATATATATATTTATTATAACTAGTCACATCATGTCAGTGATGTGACTATTAATAAATTTAAATATAAATATAAATTTTAAAAAAAAAATATTAAATATTATTTTATAAATATTAAATTTTTTTTTCTTTTTTTTGACTCTTTTTATTGTTTTGTTTTTTCTTTTATGTTTAATTATTATTATTAACTTTAAAAAATTTGAAATATTTTATTAATATATATTTGTAAATTTTAGATATGTATTTTGAGATTATTTTTTAAAATTTTAAATACAATTTTTAAATACATTTAAAAAATTAAAATTTTTTAATAATATAAGAAATCATAATATTTTAAATATTTTTTTAAAATTTTGTCTTTTTCCTTTTTTTTTACTTTTTTGAAATTTTATGTTTTTTCTTATTTTATTTTGTTTATTTATTTTATTATTAATTTTAAAAATTTTGTAATGTATATTTAAAATGTTTTATAATATATTTTTTACAATTTTAAATATTATTTTTAAATTCTTTTTTAACATTAGATATATGTATTTAAATTTTAAAGTTTAAATTAAAATGTATAATATTTATTATAACTTGTCACATCATGTCAGTGATGTGACTATTAATAAATTTAAATATAAATTTAAAAAATATATATTAAATATATATTTTTTTATTTTGACTCTTTTTATTGTTTTGTTTTAAAAAAAAAATTTGTTATATATATGGGTGGGGCTTGGTCCCTCCTTGTATAGAAGAAGAAGTTGAGTGATGGAAAAAAAAAGGTACATTTATTAAAATTTTATTTTTTTGTTTTTATATTTTATAGTTAATGTAATATAATAAATAATTGTATTGTATGTTTGTTTTTTTATATTATACAGATTTGAAGATGTCTTCTGGAGTAAATACGGATCACACTTCATCGATGATTGACGAAATAGTAAAATTTATTATAAATTAAAAAAATTCGGTTTAGTTTCCCTTTTTTTTTGCTAATTGCTACTCTGTTGAATATGTTTTGACTGCTTTAAAATACTTATCTCTAATTAGTTGTTATTTAGCTTCTGTTGAACATTTTAGATTATTAATTTGATTATACTTTGTAATACTTTATTTTGTTATAATTGATTTAGATATACATTATTTGTAATTGTATTTGTATACTTTAAAAAAAAAAGTTAGTAACACTCACCTCCAAACATCTAATTTAATCACACAAATTATAATAGACTAGATATATTATAAAAATAAATTAGGATATTTTCATTTTTTTAAATAACTACGCCTTAAAATCGACTTACTTAAAACTTTACTCTATTTTTACTAATTTCATACTTAATTTATTAGACGGTGTGTAGGGATTAATACGCAAAACTATTACTTGACGAGCTCGATTTATGAAAAAAAAATTCTTTTAATTTTAATATATATATATTATTAAAACAATAATAATAAAAGTGAATATATTTGATTATTTACTAGTTAATTTATAAATAACTAGAAAACATAAGTATTTGTTTAAAAAATACTTTATGTTTTTAAATTTTATCATATAAAAAATTATTAGTATTCATTGAAAAACAATTTTTCGCTATTACTCACTTTAAAATTTGAATAAGATATCATAAAATTTTAAAATTAGAAATATATACATATTGTAGCCATTGGTGTCAAATTGAACTTGCTTGAACCAATCATCTTCTTTTGGGTTGCTTTCTGGTTTGGACTTATTTTTTACACTGGTGGAGTTTGAGTTGCTGCTCAATGAATTTCTCTTTTCTTGTAATTTTACTAGTCCCCAGTTCATATTCCTGTAATTTCTCCCATTCTTTTATTATTAATATATTTATTTTAATTAATTTAATGCTTAACTATGGTTAGGATATAATAATCACATTTAATTTCAATGTGTTATTATTAATATTTTATGACAAATTTTAATTCTATTATTAATATATTATTACTTATTTAATTTAACTTAAATAAAAAAATACTTAGAATGGTTACGTTGGTATAATATAAGTGTGATGTTTTTGTTTTCTTAACATTTCGATTTTACTCTTGAATATATTTTTTTATGTTTAAATTATATAGATAATTGATTTATCATATTTTTATAAAAAATTTACCATACAGGATGGTTATCGAGTTTTGAGGTTGTGGTGTCATTTTTCCAAGTACGATCCGGACGAGCGGATCATGCCATACTTACAGTTGGCCGAATTTGGGGACGTCGCATTGATCCGGAGGTTTGCCTTGAGGCCAAACTTACTATCCGCCTTGGTTGAGCGGTGGTGTATGGAGAACCACACCTTCATTATGCCGTGCGGGGAGTGCACTATCACATTAGAAGACGTCGCTATGCAACTTGGGTTACGAGTTGACGGTGCTGTGGTCACGGGTCGAAGCAAAGTGTTGGAACCTTATGTAGTATGCCACAGACTGCTTGGACGGTCCCCTCGTGATGGGGAACAGAATTTCACATGCTTGACATTAGCATGGTTGAGAGCAAATTTTAAGCAGTTATCAAGCACTGCCACTGAACAGGAGGTGATGTATGCTGCTCGAGCCTATATTATGCAGCTAATTGGGGGGGTACTTCTGCCAACAACATGTCTAATAGAGTCCACTTAAAGTACTTGCCTCTATTGGAGGATTTTTCTCGTGCCGGTAGTTACAGCTGGGGATCTGCAGTGTTGGCTGCATTATACTATGAGCTCTGTCGTGCAACAAAACATGGGGTTAGTAATATGGCTGGTTGTCTGGGTTTACTGCAGTCTTGGGTTCTATACAAGATGCCGTTTCTAGCAGCTGTTAGGCACCAACTATATTCGTGCCCACTTATAAATAGGTAAAAACAAAATTATACTTAACATTTAACAACTCATAAGTGTGGATAATATTTTTCAAAGTTTAACTGCCAACGTGTTTGTTTCGATTTCAGATGGACGATGTCTCCGGGAATTGGTGTGAGCCAGACATTAATCATTTACCTTCAAATGATAGAGGCGTACGCCAGAGAGAAAGTAATAAATATTAATATAGTTTAAGTAACGTTTATTTAACTTATCCACTTACAGTATGTGATGTGAATTGACTCATTATGTTATATTATGCAGTTTTTGTGGATGCCGTATTCTGCAGTAAACATTGCAACCCTTATTCCTCAGAGGGTTCACGCTGAAGCTCGTATGTGGTGCATTAACACGCTGGTGCTCAACTTATCAACCGTTGAGTGGTACAACAGTGATCGAATTATGCGACAATTTGGGTGTAAACAATTTGTGCCGGTCGAGCCACAACAATTTGCTGATGGCCACGGTAAGACTATACAGGGGAGACATACATTAGATTGGAGCGTGGAACATCAATGTTATGTAGTACTATGGAATACCAGGTACGACAGGCGGCCTGAGATGCGCTCCTGCATGTTTGACTTCAGTCCCTCGACTGAATATATGCAGTGGTACATGAATCGATGGCGAGTTTATTTATATGGTGGACAACTTATGATAGTACCAGGTCACGGTTACAGACGTGGAAATCAACCTACGGTGGAGGTAGAGGATCAACATATGGCGGAGCCCGACTCGGAAGACCAAGTTTTAAACACATCAGAGCAATGGGTTGACACTTTTTGTGATGAGTCCCAGAGCAGTTCATATAACCCAGACATAGGTGGTTCGAGTTCATATCACCCGGACATGGGTAGTTCGAGTTCATATCACCTGGACATGGGTGGTTCGAGTTCATATCACTCGGATATAGGCGGTTCGAGTCTATTTGACCTAGAGCAACCACCGACATCAGTTGATATGTTTGGTAATAACATGTACTCCACCCCGCCTCAGGCCACAATCGACCCAGTTGCCAATCCTTCAGATGTGTACAATACATCTCAACGTCCACCCCGTCAACGAAGGCCCGTAAACCGTTATACCCCGAACGATGATACCACTCCTGGTTTTTTCTAATTTTAAGTTATGTAAATTTCAAGTATTATGTGATGTTTGTTGTATTGGTTTAAAGTTTCACAATATATATTAGTGTTTTTTTATTTAATTTATTATAAAAAATTTTAAAGTATTAAAAGTTGCAACTATTAATTTTAAATATAATTTTAACACTAAATAATACAAACTTTATTTCTAAAAGATCATAATATAGACAGACCTCAGTTACAACATTTAATTTCTTTCAGACCGTGAAGATTGGCCAGTGTAGACGTTTTCATGGGGACATTTACTTCAATTGTGGCCAACTGTTCTGCATATGGTGCAACGCTTTGGATCGACTTGTTCTCTTACATCCATGTCGTTTCGAATCCTCGTTATTGTCGGTCTACCTTTGACTCTCCTATATAGTGACCGATCAGGCAACATCTCGAATGCAGGCGATTGCACTTCCCATGTCGATATATCCCTTAATACAGAGAACTCGTTACCCCAAATACGCAACGTACGTTCAAGTGTGTATACATCATCGATATATTGTTCGACATTCAATCTATAGGTAGCATAAGCTGCAACCACATGCGCACACGGGTACCGTAGTGCTTGGAACATCCCGCACTCACACCGCCTATTTCGGAGATCAACTCCATAGGACCGTGGCAGGATCCCTAACCGACGATTGATATACTCTGTCACTCGAAAAGTTTCCAAATTTCAAAAATATAGTTCTACATTCATCAACCTAGCTCTTTGAGTGTTATCTTTCATGGCATCTCTGATTTTTTCGACGTACACGTGTCCTGCCTCTAACTGTTTTGCTTGTTTCAACCCCATTTTGGCATTAAAGTTGCTAACCTGTAAAATGTGGCTGAAAAAATAGCTGAAATTGGCAAGTGACGCGTACACCTTAAGACGGAGTTAACAGCCTCAACAAGGTTAGTTGTCATATGGCCATAATGGTACCCCTCATCAAAACATTGAGCCCATTGCCACGGCTCCATGCTACTCAACCACTGTGTAAGAGAAGGTTTGAGCCCGCCATATCAGTCTCTAACCTCGCCAACTTATGTCTAAATCGGTGTGGTTCTAGCCCGTACCCTATGTATATATTCCGATAAAATACGTTAAAATTAGGAAATGGACTAGAAATAATTACAAATACGAATTTAAATACGATATTTTTACCTATGTTGACAATTCGTTTGCGCTAGTCTTTGTTCTTATACTCATTGTGGAAGTTCACAGCGATGTGACGAATACAATAGACAGACCTCCACGGAACCTCCGATTGCCGAATTACAGCAACAAGACCCTTTGATCTGTCAGATATAATGCAAATGTTGTCTTGCCTGACAACATGTCTTCGTAAGTTTCGAATGAAATATGCCCATGATTCAGAGTTCTCCGACTCTACGATGGCAAAAGCAATTGGTAGTACATTTCCATTACCGTCTTGTGCAACCGCAATCAGAAATATCTGCATGTATTTTTCATAAAGCCATGTTCCATCAACTTGCACTACCGGTTTGCAGTGGGAGAAGGCCCTAACACATGGATCGAAAGTCCAGAACAGTCGACGAAACACTCTTTTTCCCAGTTCCAATTATCCATTAGGGCCTCTATAAGACAACGTTTGCAAGTCCACGACAGTTCCTGGGACATACTCTACCATTGCTGAAATCCAACTCTGAAGTTCATTGTATGACTCATCCCAGTCGCCGTACAATTGTTGCATGGCCATTTGTTTCGCCCACCACGCTTTCCTGTATGACACTTTGTATTGAAACCGAGCTTGCATGTCTGCAATCAATGTCGACACAGGAATGATTGGGCTATCTTTCACCAGTGGCATGATGCAGTTACAAATACTTTTGGCATCCAATTTTTGGTGGTCTTGAGACATGCGTGCGACAGTACATATATGACGCCTTTTCTAATTTTCGTATTTGCCACTTTTGAGTCATCTGTATAAATGTCGACTCTCTAACATTCCCCAACGTATAATGTCAGTGTAGATTTGGCAACCTTGTAATCAATCGACAACTTCATGCTGTATTGTTTGATGGCAAACACACAATCCGCCTTGTTCTCGAACTGTTGCCCAACGAACAACTCGTCGAACTGTGAATTTGACGCCAATCTATGAGTAGGTCCTATATCAACGTACTCAGGGAACTCGGATGCATGCGCTGCATCTGGATCTACGTTCAACATGTTGCCCCCAGGTTCATTTCGTAAAATAATACCATGACTCGGGTTACAGAATGAAGGGCCATGAACATCTTCAACCTCCTCCGGGCCTTCATTATCGATATCGTCCGGAACCTCATCAACATCGGGGTCACTAAAATCTTCAACGTCTTGATCAGGATCTTCACCATTATTGGTCATTTCTCTGACATTTGTCTTAGTTCTTATTATCACCTCTGGATGTATTTGTAGACGGGGACCAAGGGTTGAGTTGTTGTACGAATTCCCACCATAATTAGGAATTTTGGGTATCTACGACGTTCCACCACATTCTAAAAGGCCTGTCCATCCAACATTAAGATCAAAATCAAATTCGCGATGTTGATTTATTGGGCTAACATTCTCAACAGGCTCTAAGTCTGCTAACTCAGCAAATAATTCAACTGGTTAAGGGTTCACACTCCCAGTAGTTGGAAGCAGAACTGAGACTGAATGTAACTGAAGGAAAGGGGATATAGGTACGATAGGAGGGCACGGTTAAACAGGTAAGCGAAGGCTCTCTCTCTCGCTCTGTGGTCTTGTGTAAAGCCTTTCCGCCCATTATTATTATTGATCTTCATTCTAAGTGAGCAAGTCGAAAGCAATTGAGGTGATAGCAATAGTAAGCAGGGAAACAGAAGCAAGAAGTCTTCAAAAAACTTTTGTGTAATAAAGCTTCCCGGTCGCATTTCATTGGTTTCTAAGGCAAAGTCTCGCTTAATCGTTCATCGATCTTTTCTTCTTTCTTCAACCGGTCATATTGGACTACCATATTTCCATCATAGTGCTCAAGTCATCATCATTTAACAATTGCATCGCACAAAATTTGAACGGATCTGTAGAGATTGGAAACTTGTAAAATAATTTGGACATCGCCCATCCACAACGGATAGCTATTTTCGCACTGATCTTCCTTTTCATTTCTGCTAGCTTTACATTTTTTTTGAATCGCAAACCTACTCTTTGCCGGCCTTGAAATACACAGCCAATATTACCTTCTACAATTTCACCATAAAAAACAACATACACCAAAAACACCTCATTATTCATTTTTAACAAATTTTTTGAATTTTTCCACTTAACACAGCAACTACACCACTCTATATATAGAAGAGAACCAAGAGGTGGAGCCATAAAGAATGGCTCCACCAAAATACTTTGATTTTTTAGAGTATAGTGGGCCCCGTAGCAATCCTGGTGGAGCCAAATAATTTGGCGCCACTAGTTTTCAAGTCTGACAGCCAACTTATTTGTTTTAGCCTCTTTTTTTTAAAGTTTTGACTTTCTTTTTTCTTTTTTAAGTCCTTATTTATTTTATTTATTTCGAAAAACTTGAAATGTATTTTTTAAAAATGTTTTATAATATATATTTTTATAAATATTAAAAATATATTTTCAAATTATTTTTTAAATATTAAATATATTTTTAATATTATAAAACATTTAAAATGATTTAAAATATTTTTTAATATTTTAAATGATTTTAAATATTTTTTAAATTTTACATAAAATTTTGAAATTTATAATTTTTATTTATTTTTAAAAATATTTAACATTTTTTAAATTTTTTATACAAATTTTATTTAAAAATTTAAATGTTTAAATGTTTTATATTATTAAAAAATAAAAACAAATAATAAATTTGAAAGATCATATCTTTAAATTATTTTAATATTTTATATTATTAAAAATATGGTTAATATTTAAAAAATAATATTTATAATTTTCAAAAATTAATTTGAGAAATGTACATTTAAAATTTAAAAAAAAATCTAAAACTAATATTTAAAATTTTAACAAATATATATTATAGAACATTTCAAATATACATTACAAACTTTTAAAAATTAATAATAAGAAATAAATTAATTAAATAAACTAAAATAAAATAACAAAAAAATTATAAAATCTTAATTTAAAAATTCTATGTAAAATTAATAATATATTAAACATACATTTCAAATATTATAAAACTAATAAACAAAATACAATAAGAAAATAATATAAAACTTAAAAAAAATTAAAGAAAAAGACAAAATCTATGAAAAACTAATCTAA
Organism: Gossypium hirsutum; assembly: GCF_007990345.1. Classification (NCBI taxonomy): domain Eukaryota; kingdom Viridiplantae; phylum Streptophyta; class Magnoliopsida; order Malvales; family Malvaceae; genus Gossypium; species Gossypium hirsutum. Next base: position 109,732,489 of record NC_053436.1, read on the forward strand.
AATTTAATTTGAAATGTATAATAAAAATAAATAAAATAGATAAACAAAATAAAATAAGGAAAAAAATTAGACTTCAAAAAACTAAAAAAAAAAGAAAAAATAATTATTTTTTAAAAATTTTAAAAAATAAATTTGAAAAATAAATTTTTAAAATTTATAAATAACTAATTTCACAAATATATATATAAAGTTAAATAATATTTTTAAAAATAATAATTTAAAATTTTAAAAAATATTATAAAACATTTTAATTATATATTACAAATTTTTTAAAATTAATAATATAAATTAAATAAATAAAATAAATTAAAAAAATAATATAAAACTTAAAAAAGAAAAAAATCTAAGAAAGAGACAAAATATAAGAAAAAAAAGTAAAAAAGTAAAAAAAGTAAAAAAAATATAAGAACCTGACAAATCAAAAAAGTGGTGGCGCCATTTAGAATGGCTCCACCCAAAAATGGAAAATTTTTTTAAGTTCCCTGGTTTTCCAAAATTTTTAGTATTTTTCAAATATTTTATACTGGTGGCGCCATTTAACATGGCTTCACCAAAAAATAATTTTTTAATACCCCTGGCTGACGTGGCAAAGTGGTGGCGCCATATCATATGGCTCCACCACTTTTTACTGTAGAAAATGGGTTATTTTTGTACATAATTAAAAATGTGGGTTATTTTGATAATTAATTTATTTTTAGGGTTACTTTTATAAAAAAGCCTTTTTTAAGGTTAAATTTTAATTTAAAATCAACCCACATATATTAAATATAAAATTTAAAAGGAGAGATCTATTTATATCGATGTTGTATTATTAATATTTTAATTTTCTAATCTCGAAAATTTACATGTATGACAAATATAATTATATTGATAATTCAACAATTGAATCTAGGGGCAAAACCATAATTTCTTTTTTAGACGGAATTAAATTGTATATCTTTATGACAGCAAAAATGTAATTTTATCATTTTAATAGCATATATCTTTATAATTTTTAAATGATTAAATCAAATTTTTATTATTTTTGAGGGTCAAAGTACAATTTTACTGTTACTAATTTAAAACTTTATAAATTATAAAAGGGTTTAAATTGATAATTTTATATTTTAAGGGAGCAAGTTTAGAGGGGACTGAGACCCGTACCAACCTCCCTGGATTCGTCACTAATTGAATCATTAAAATATTAATCGTACAAAATATGTGTAATTAATGATTAGTTTTACACCTAAATAAATGACTCATTCCCTTTAAAGTAATTTAAAATTTACTTTACATAAGTTAAAGTGTTACTCACTTTATTTTAATTTATCAGAATTTGATTGTTGTAATTCACAGATTTTGAAGAATTAATCCAACAATTGATACATGTGTCAACTTGAATTGTTGAACTTTACTAATTTATTGCATGTTGTTTACTTAACTATTCTTTGTCCTTTTTAAGTTTTACAAATACAATATAAATATAAATATATGCTTGAATAACAATAACGTAAAATCAAACTATTATAAAACACAATAGATAAAGAATAAAAAAAAGAATCGAACAAAACCTACTTATAATATACACATGATGAGATTAGAGACTCACATAATGTAATTATGCAGATTGTGACATAAACTTGAATACTTAAACATTATTAAATCTTTGTTTATAAATTGTTTAATAGTGGACCTCTATGTCAATGATTTAATGGAAATATTTAACAATTAAACTATTTTTTAAATTTTTGTAAAATAAAAGCATCAGATTTTGATTCTCAACATAAAAATGAAATTTATAATTAAACAAAAATAATTTCTAATAAAACTTTAATTTTTACCACCATTATTAAATATCTAACTTAAAGTAAATTAAATATATGCGGACGGATTATATTTTACTGTATTTATTAAAAAAATTTAGTAAATTAATCCACATACGTTAGATGAAAGAACAAACTGATCATTTTGTTAAAAATTATATCTATTTCTATTGTTAAATATTGATCTTTACATGCGAACATGAGGTACACTTTGTGCATCTATCTGGTTATTCTGTCAAGTCACACCAATTTTTAACAATAGAATTTGATGATTTCTTTTAACAAAAAAGACTACTTTGCTCTTTGATATAACATATAAAAACTAATTTACCCATTTTTTAAATAAAGACGCCAAAATATGATCTAACGTCTAATACAAAGACTTTCAAGATACTTTTACCATCTTCGGTGATAAACCTTTGATAATTGAAGTATAACCAAAGATACTCATGTTCAAGTTTGTTCTTAAATTTTAAATTTGGGTTGGATTACTTAGAATTTTTTTATTATTTAAAAAATCAAAAAAATATTTATATTTATATATTTTTTGTAATTAAATTTAAATAAAAATATTTTTTTGAATGGTGTGCTAGGCGTTGATTCAAATTAGTTTGGAAGGTTGACAAATTTATAGTTATTTTAAAAATTTTTACCATTATCTTTAATTGAAATTGGAAGATACGATGTTTTTATCCATTTTATAATTTAAGTTTAATTTTATTTGGATTGAAATGATATTAGATAAAATTTTTTCAATAATGTAAATTTTATGATCGAACTTGATCCAAATAGTTGAAAAAGAAGTCCACTTCACTTCTTCCAACCACTTATCGATCGTTACAAAAAATTAACTAGTTAGTTGAGATAAAAATGAATTTGAAACAGTTCTCTTGGTAAAAATGCAAATTTAACCCCTAATGTCTATTTATTTTATTATTTTAGCCCTAATTCTTCTTTTTATCATTAATTTTTTATCAAAAACCTCACTAAATAGTTAAATTTTTTTTTGTCAGTGTTATGGTAACCTAAATGGTAATTTGCCTGTACTTCATAAAAATTCAGAAAGTAAAGATAAAAAATTCAAAAAATTACAACTAAAAAAATATTATCCACATCTGCAATACAGTACATATTGACTACCACACTGGTTGCAACATTAGTATTGTTAAATTTTAACAATTCAATCAATTTTTCCATTAAAAAATAACTTGATTAAAATTTGAAAGTTGATGGTATAATCGAAAAAAACTAAAACCAAAATGATAAAAATGATAAATTTTTAAGGACTAAATTTATTATTATGTAAAATATAAAATAAAACTCACACAGTAAATCCAAAACCACCTCCAAAAAGCCTGCTCATATCTGACCAGGTGGGTTGTAATTTATTTGCTTAAAGTTTAGAAGCCCAATCCAAATATAGCAATTCTTTTCCCAACAAATTAACCTCAAAAAATGGATTGCTCAATTTATAGTCCATATTTTGCTGCTAATGCACTTATGATAATGTAATTCGAAATGTGACTAATAATTTTTTTTATCGGTCGAAAGAAATATAATAAAAAGATAAAGATGTCGGTAAATGCCAATTTCTTTCAAAAACAAAAAGATTATAGAACTCCCAGAATAACCTTTCACTTTGAAGCTCACTTGACTTGAGACATCCAATACCAACGCAACTAAATTAATAGCCAACGAACATCAATCACCACCAGACTTTAAATAACGAAAGTCTCTTTACTCCTGCTTTTTCCAGAGCATCAGTCATACTATTACAGTACCGGTGATCAAATGCAAAGTGAACTCGAACTAGCTGATTAGTACAACGATTTATACTAATGAATAGATTCCACAATGTCCAGTACCTATAATTCCTTTCCAACAACCACTCCATAGTAATACATGAACTAAATTCAATAATAAAAGGGACTTTCACATGTCATTCCGTGCCAATATACATCTCCAAGGCAGTTTTAATAGTCATTACCTTTGCCATTTTCGATCCCATAGCTTTAACCAATCCAGAAAATAATAAACAGGCCACTCCTTTCTCATCTCTTAACACCTCACCTGACCATATCCAGCTTCGCTCTCCATAGCTACGCTTACCAAAAGGTGACGAATATTATTGTTATAACAATTGAGTTATATAAAGTGTTGTGATCGTAGGTGTTTTTTTTTTATTATAAGCAGTTGTGTTTTTTTTTCTATATATATATATATCTTTTTTGGTGTCAAAATGAAGTATTTATATAGGGAAGTTGACTTGGCATGAGTCTCATTCTTCAAGCACTTTACTCCGTAGGTGCAAATGGTAGAGTAGCAGGTTGTCAACTAAAAACACTACTAGAGGCAATATGAAGTGACTAGGTGAATAAATATTAGATCAAGTGTTGGTAGCGCTCTTTCCTACATATCATTTGAGAATTGTATAGAGCTTTATTTGATATTACATTTTAGTGAAGTTGAGATTAAGCTCTTAGTAAAATCGAGTTTTATCAAATTCTATTTTCAAGTGTTGAAATGGTACGGCATGAATATATAATTGGCTCTTAGATGAAAAGCAAGTTATAAAATAACATGGATTAAGTCAATTCTAGAAGCCTTTGGAAATTCTTGTAAGGCTTGAACATATTCTAAAACATCATAATCAATGTTTTGATCATTGTGCCTTGCGTGTTAATTATTTTTAGATACGCTTATTATTATTATTATTATCTAAATGAGGTTTTTGAAATAACACTTTGTCACCGTTATTGCTTTTCGAGAGTCATTTCAATTTCCCACTTACATACTTATAAATAGAATTCCTTTATGAATTCAAAACTTTTATTCTCCTCCATTTCTTGTTTGCACTTGATCCTTTTATTCAATATTAAATTTTTTTAAAAAGAACAAAATTATAGATTAATACGTTAATAAAATTGTAATTTACTCCTTAAAAAATTATAATTCTATTATGATCCTCTTAAAGTTTTTTCTCACTTCACTCTATTAAGATCTCCACTAAATCTTAAACTGAACCAAACCCTATTTCGAAGATAATTTTTTCCTTTTTCATTCACAACACTCAAAATTCTTCGATGTTTTTAGAAATTATGTGGTGCGGTTGTTATCTGTTTCCTCTCAAACGGTTACTTATGTCTTTCAACATGGCATCTCTTCATTGGTCCAACTAAGCACCTACATCAATCATTTTTCATAAACAATTCAGGCAAAATCATGTCCACTTGTCTACTTCCTTTTTAAGTTGTCACATCCTTTTCTAGTATTCACTTGTTATTTTATTTTATAAAATAGGAGAATGATATATTTTAATGTATTTGAATTTATATCTTCTTATATTAATAATAATCATATCAATCGAATTAAGATTTAATCAACATTTTATTTTATAAAATTAATTAAAATCTTTAACAAAATCTTAATTTTTTATTGTAAAGAAGTTAATTAACCGAAGAAATCATGAACTAATAATGATAATCATATTATATGAAAAAAATATGGCCATGCTAAAGTGAGGTGCCATTTGTATTTGGATTCCAAGGGGGGTCTATATTTAATTTGGACAAATATTAAATTAACTACCTTTTCCTTTTGTATTTTGTGGGCACCACCTTGAAGGTTTTAGGGTATTGGGTCAATTATTTTTACTTTCAATAGTTGGGTGTTGGGTCAATTATTATTTGTTAAAAAGTGGAACAAAATTTAGGCATAGATTGTATCTTAAAAATAGGAAAGTATAATGTACGAAGAAATGTCATTTATATAAAACATAGGTTTATACGTTTTAATAAAATTTAGTAAATGATTTTTAGTATGGCAATGGTTCTGAAAATAGATACCGGTGGTATAATAAACATGATTGTTTCGAGTTTAGAGACATCTTATACGTACTTTTCTAAGTAGTAGTTAGAGAGATGAGATTTTGTGGCTATCTTAAAGATGAAATTAGATCTTTATGTTTTGAGTAAGTGATTATTAAGCTTAATCATATTTTGGAATCAAGGAATCAACTCGCTCAGGAATCAATCTAAAAAATTATTTTAAGAAAATTAAAGATGAATCATAAATTATTGGAGGATAAAAGTATAATTTTATTGTTATACAAACAACTATTTCTGGAAACCAAACCTTCCCCCTTACCTTCGTCCTTGAACCTCTTATCTATATTGTTCTATAATTATTTACAAATAATTTGCTTTATAAACGACCAAATATGTACACACTCTGTTAACGACACAAAAAAATTCAATAAAATACATAAAAATAAGCATATTTCAAAGCCCCTCCAATAATTTTAGATTTGTGTAATCCATCATGTGGATAAAGATAGGCGAAAAGCAGCAGCAAGGAGAAATCTGAGATGGACCACTCACCATTTTGGTAGCATACATGTATAACTTTTTCCAATGACATGTTCCCTCCCTTCTAATTTCTTTTTCTTCACAAAGCCCTAGCTTTTCTTTAATTTTTGTTTTGGTCCATTGTTGTTGTCATATGTTGAGATGCAGTACATGGTCGGTTGTAGGTGGCAGCTTTCTACTGGTCTACAGCTTTGCAGATATGCGAATCTCAAGCATTAAAATAATTCAATTTTCTCACCGTCCTTGTTGGAAAATATATATTAACATCAATCGAAAAAAAGAAGAAGAAAAGAAACCTTACGATGGAAGGAAATTCCAAAATCAAGAAAAAGAAAATTAAAGTAACGAAAACCCATTTTTATTCAACCTTTTCTTCTTTTTGTTCCAAAGTTGGAATTTGTAACAAAGCAATCTACATGTTTGTTTAGTACTATGAAAGGTTTAGAGGTGTTTATGGGTTGGATTGAGTTGGATTAATATTTGATTTAAAAAAAATAAAAGTTTGAACTTGAGCTTAATTCTTCCAAATGATCCATTTTTGTTAATTGAGTCTTAGCTCGATTAGTATTAGTATTTTTGCCGGTACAAGAAGTCGTGGGTTCGACTGCATTGAAGTGTATTATCCTCCTATTTAAGGGTTGAAGAGGGGCTATAGGTAGTTCTAGGCATTGTATAAAAAATAAAATAGATATGATAAGAACATATAATAAGATTAATGTTCAAAAAAATATTTTTTTTATATTTTTATTATTTATAAATAGTAAATAGATCTGGGTTGAAAAATATGAACCCAAGCTAGTCAAGTTTATTGCACGACCCTTGAATACCTCTATTTTGATCAAAGACCTAGTATCTGGTAATGACGTTAGATCTTGAATACCTCCATCTGCAAAGTTTGAACCTGAAACTTTATATAAAAGACATTGAATTCCTCATCACTCAGCTCAATAAATGTAAGATATTGATTAACATAATTTATAAGTTGATTAATTACCGTATTTATTAATCAATCTTGTATATACACTTGAAGGTACAATTGCAATTCACAATTATATTTAATACATTCGTATAATTACAACTATAATCAAATAATTACAAAGTACAAATAAAAAAATTGATGATCAGAAAACACTTGGATCTAAACCAGAATAAGTTTAGATCAAGAATCCAAACGTGATATTTTACATATGATAAAACTCGAATATGAATACTTGAAATCTCAAAATCTCAACTTTTACCAACACTACTAAATTCTAGTTATCACGTAATCATATAACCAACCTCTTTCCATAATTAACAGTTGGTTAAAGAGAATAAATCATGGTTCTGCATGCTTCATTCTTCTTTTGAATGAAGAACTATGCTTTATTTGTAAACCCTTTTTTTTCTTTATATAAAAAGCAAATAAGCTCATTCCTTTTTTAAAATTCGTTGCAAATTAAATTAAAAGTGACAAAAGAGTGTTGCATTAACTTTTGACAAACAGTAGTATCTAAAACACTAGGCTGATTGCTTAAATGCTTTACAATCTACTGCCAAAAAAATAATATATATTGAAATCAAGACTTTACATGCCAACCGATTGAATCTCGACTCAATTAATATGAAAATTGTTGTTAATACAGGAGAACGTGGATTCGTATGTATTGAAATGCATTATCTTTTTATTTATAAATTAAGGAGGAGTTATAAATAATTTTATATATTATAAAAAAAACAAATATAATTAGAACTGAGATTGTTAAAAAAAATGGTCTTTAATAGTATAAAATAAAAAGCCTAGTCCTTTATATATAAAATATAGCCACCGGCCATTCAACTACTTTTACCTGAAATTACCAAATCCAAGTATTTTTCATCATCATTATCTTATCTTAAACCCTCTATCTTAGGTTGGGTCTGGATACCTCTCAAGTGAGAGTAGGGTAAGAAACATGAAAAAAGATGTAATAAATAGGGTTGACATTATACATTCATTAAATAAATTAGATTAGTTTAGGTAATCTAGAGTGAAGCTAGAAAATAAAATTTAAAGAGTTTTAAAATAAATTATAAAGTTTAAAGGGTTAAAAGTGTAAATTTATTATATGTAATTTCATAAAAAATAGGAAATTAAATGACAAATTTACCGCCTACTTACTCCCTTTGCTTTTGCCCTTGATGTAATAATTTTATAATTTGAAATCGCATTCTTATGTCGGGATAAAAAAGATTAATTTGATCTTGTAGTAGTGCCTAAATTTGGTAACAGAGGCGTAATCTCAATGCCACTTATAATTTTATATATTTTTTTGGTATTTTTAATGTATTTAATTTATTTTACTGAAACAAAAATGAAATAACATTAGAAAATAATAGATTAAATTTTAATGACACTAACAGTTAAACTATTGAGTGATTCAGACAAGGCAATGTAACACTAATAATTTTATTACCATCCTTCAATTAAATATCTCGTAATTATTTAATACTAAATCATTACATCTTAAAAAAAATAAATTTCCTTTTTATATGTTAACTAAACATTGACTTTGACACGTGAATTGATGAAAACTAAAGTTGTGTAATAAATAATAACATAATTAAGCAAACAAATTACACATGAATCCAAAAAAACCCCATCCATTAACTCTATTCCCCCCTATATAAAACCACACCCTCACTCGTCAACTTTCAAAAACAAACCAATTTGGTCCTAAAGAAAATTTTCAGACAATCTCTCCCACTTTCTCTTCACAAAAACACACACATACAATGGCTAGATACTATAGAGATTCCTACATGGACTACTTATCCTTACCCCCACTCCATCTCTGTTTCTTCATCTCCATCCTCTTCTTCGTCCTCGGTTTTTCCTGGTACCTAAACTACGAATCCGTGCTCGAAGATTTCATGAACCAACTCAAGTTCTTCCTCATGCTAGCTCCTATAGTGCTCCTCCTCTTGCTCCACTGCTTTTCGGGGCGTGTGCCGTCGTTGATACCAGAACCGGAGAAGGATTCGCTTCATAGGGCGGGAGGGTCTCCGTGGGGGGTGGCGTTAGTGCTTGTTTTGCTTCTTTATATGATTTCATATCAGTCTTATTTCCATGAACGTTGGTTTCCATTTGGGGTATAATTGTATAAATTGAAAACCTAAGGTTGAGCTTTGCTTGTTAATTTCTTTTTTGGTACACACAAGGCTTAATTATTAGTTTGTGGCTTTTCATGTTTAAAATCTGTGTGTAATATGTTGTTGTATATGTACGTATTTTGTAAGAATATTCTATAAAGTAGAACATTTTATGGAATCTTTGCAGTGTTGCTAGATGTATGTATGTATGTATGTATGTATGTTTGTATGTATGTATGTGTCGTTTCTCAGGTTTATTAACTTCGTCTTCCTAGTTATTTAAGTGAAGATTTTACTGTAATAATTTCTCAGGTTATTGTTTGATGGAGTAAAGGGGGTTTATACAAAGGGATAATATAGTAATGGTTAAAATATGCGATAAGTCCATGTACTCTTTATAGATTTTGAATTTAGTTCATGTACTTTTATTTTAAAATTTTAGTCTCTCTACTTTTCAAATTTTAAAATTCAGGTCCAACCATTCACACTGTTAAAATTATTTTGTTAAATTCAAATTCATTACAATGTCATTTTTTTTTAGTTACATGGTTACCAAGTGAGTATTTTTTTTAATTTCAAAATATCATGCCAACAAATTTAACAAAAAAAAAACAGTATTAACAGTTAGACTTGAAGTTAGAAATCTAAAAAGTAGAGGAACTAAATTCCAGAAAATAAGAATACATTTTCAAATTTGTGAAGAGTATAGGGATCTATGACATATTTTAATCTATACTAATTGGTACTTCAATTTAGCTTCAATGTTCTATTTGGTGCCTAAATTTGGCTTCAATATTCAAATTGGTACTTAAGTTATTTTCCATTTGATACTTGAGTTTTTTTTTGTTCCAATTAAGCATTTGAGTTTGGCTTTAATGTTCAATTTGATATTTAAGTTTTATTTGCCCCAATTAAGTAACTATGTTTTTTTACTACAACACACGGGTCAAATATTTATTGACCACTTTATGTTGTTTGGTCTATGTGCTTGATTGAATATTGAAGTTAAACTTAGGTACCAAATTGGGACAAAAAAATTCTTAGTACCAAATTAAATATTGAAGTCAAATCAGGTACCAAATGATATATTAACCCTAAAACAAACTCTGCTACTTTAATTAGTTTTTTTTAGAGTTTAAATGTATTAATAAATTACGATCACAATCACAAATACAAATACAATTATAAATATATTTATACATTCGAACAACTAAAAAGTAAAATTACCGATATAAAGTACAAACGGATCAAAATGTAATCGAACAAAATCCACTAATGGCCACTACGCATGATGGAGCTAGAGATTAATACATAACAATTATATACGAAAGAACTCAAACCTAAATACTTAAAGACTTAAAACCTCAACCTTTTCCAAAAATACCAAAGTCTTTCTTATCATTATTTTTGCGATTTATGCTTTGAAATTCAGTAATTAAACAAAAGGGAATAAGATCACTAGGCTACGATGACATTAGTCTTTGTATTTTTCGCACTTTTAAAAATTAAACATCCATTTTAATTTAAAAAATTTAGCTTTAAAAATTAAAATCTAATTAATAACCTTGTTACATGTCTTATAAATTCGAATATATATTATCAATTAAACTTTAATTTTTAAACCAAACCTTTGAATATTAAAAATGCTACATATCCAAATTTAACAAAAAATCATTAATAGTCTTTAGATTTTAATTTTTAAATCACGACCTAGTAAAGGTACTAAATTCCCAAAATTCAAAATTACAGGGATTGAGCGACATAATTAAACTGACCATACATGGTAATTTGAATCTGTATAATTATAAAATGCTTAATTGTAATAAGTTGAGATGTTTGGGGTTAACTGTAATTAAGTTTTATATGCCTAAAACCAGAGGCCTATAGTCACCTGATTCAGTCAGGGATTCTTATGAACATGAAGTTAAATTCAAAGCTTAGGGTGAATTTGGATGACTGGTGTATTTAACTGTGATTAATGTGAAAATAATGATGGTAATATGATTAGATATTATAACGATACTGTAGCGTAAGACAAAAAGTAAGTTAAATGCACCGCACCGTCCATCCAAACCCATCCTTAGTTAATGTCTAATTATTTTTTATATAAATTCAAAAACACTAAATAAGAATATAAATTTTAATTATAAATTTGGTCCATCACAATTCAATTCAATTCAATTAATTTCGGTTTGATTTGTTTTATTTTTGTTTTTTCTTTTTTATAATTTTGATTGTTGAATTTTGGACTTTATTTTAATAAAATGAGTTTTATATAACTTCTTATAGTATTTTTCTAAAAAAAATAAAATTTTATATAACATTTCAAGTTATCTTAATTATTTTAAAAATTAAAAATTAATATTTTACATCATAAACAATTTAAATTAATTATAAATTAAATAAAAATTAAGTAAAAAATTGATTTAAGTTCAATTTAAATAATCTTGATTTCATAGCTTTTATATATATATATATATTAATAGAAGGCTTATTTTACTTTTGAACTTAAACATTTAAATCTGAAGAAAATATATGTTTAAGCATACTCGAATTTACGTTTTCTTAATTGTTGTAATATAATCATGTTAACTGAAATAAAATTCAATCAACAACTAAATATACATTTAATTTAAAAAAAAAGAAAGAAAATAACATAACATTCTTAATAAATAAAACAATATAAGTTTAGATTCGAGTTCGAGTAACATAATTCTATCTCAACAATATTTAATTAATTAATTTTTTTCAAACAAATTTCCAATTAAAAAAAAAAAACACTTTAGTCTTTACTGTTCGGTAGCCTGCTAAGAACAGAGTGCTCTGGTTTATGCTCACATTCAAAATCAAGATGAACAAATGCACGTTCAACTTCTGGAAGTTTCTCGATCTTTATCTGCAATGTCTCACCTATGGTATGTGCTTCTTTTAATGGCAAATCTTCAGGCAGTTCAATGTCAACCTGTAATAGAAAAAACATGTCCACGTATTCATATGGACACATGACACATGGTAAAAGTACTATAGAGTTTTTTATATTAAGAGTTAGATTGTATTTTGTTCTTTTTCAATGACACATTGTAATATATATATTGTATGTAAAAGGATGAAGCGACATGGAACTAACCTCTACGAAGTAAAGAACGCCGAAGGTATAAGCTCGGACCGTGTCGACACGCTTAACTTGCGGATGTCTGATGACGAGGTATGTCAGTTTTTGTAGAAATTCCGGTGGAGCTGATTGTCCTACTAGCGAAACTGCATTGAGAGAGACAACCTCGTATTTCAGTTTGTATGAGCATGTCTGGTTTATGTACTTTAATGATCGAGAAAATCGTGAACTTACCGGCGTTTTCCATAACGGTTCCTGACCAGTTCGTTATCGTATAAATCGCGAGAGCGATAGCACCGGCGGGATCGAGCCACCAATAAAATTTATCACCCAGAACGGCTGCAAGTAATCCTACTACATTTGTTACCACATCGAAATAGTGATCCTGGGAAATCAAACATTTGTTACGGGCACGAAGCAAAATCCTAAAAAAATAAAATTAATCATCGAAAATGATCGAACGGAAAACCTTTGCGTAAGCTCGGACGATCTTGTTCGTCGAGCTTTTGCAGTAAATCCAAAGGGCAAGTTTCACAAATGTAGCAGACAACATTATGGTGTATAACCACATTAATTTATCTGCAGACATTTTCTCTGTAGGTTCATCTGCTATTAGCTGTTCCACTGCTTGGACAAACACTTGAAACCCTGTTACCATTCGAGTATTATGTGCCCGAAAAAAGTTCGAAAAAAAACGTAACTTTGATATAATTTCGAACACTTTTCGTGATACGGAAACGATTCATGTTGTTTTTGACTGAGATAGTTATTATTAGACCTTATAAATGTGAATGATAATGACCGAAACAAACATAAACCGAACAGGTCGGGTTATTGCCAATACAGATAATTCAGGATTGGAAAGCTTTCCACATATAAAACATGGCGACCACCATAGAAACTTCACGAAAAGAGGCAATGTAAAAGTACTATGGAGGCTCCTGTACTAGGAGTAAGATTGCATTTTGCTCATGTTACTAAAAAAATAAATAAATTAATCATTGTACATTGAATTAAAGAGTAAATGGACCATTTCTGTTAAAAATTTCATCCATTTTTATTGGTAAAAACTGGTGAACTAATAGAATAACTAACGTCACGTGTACCTCATTTTATCATATAGGGAACAATTTTTAATAGTAAAAATAGATGAATTTTTTAACGAGACTAATATACTCTTTGATTTAATATACATGAATCAATTTGTCCTTTTTTTTAATAAAGGCCTCTATAATACTTTTACTTATTAAACTAATAGCAACAATGAAGGGACAAACCTAGTGTAGCCATCACTGCAGCAAATATGACAATACCGACCGGCTGTATCCGTAGTTTTCCGATTGGATACTTGTAGATGTTCGTGTTTTTCATCGACGAGTGAGTGAACCAAAGTATGCCACCGGCCATGAGATCGAGTAAAGAATCTAATGTTGATGCTGCAATGGCTATGGAACCACTCTTTATAGTAGCATAGAGCTGCATCAATACAAGGAAATAGGTGATATTAACAAATGATAGAGCAAAAAATTGAACTTAAATAGTAAAACGAATTAAAAAAATACCTTAAAAGCTAGCAAGACAATGTTTGCATAATTAGAAATTTTCATAGCTCTTTCATGTTGGATTCGTTCTTCATCTTCATATTCATCATCACTGGTTTCAGCGTGACCAATGGCATCAACTTCTTCAAATGATTTTAGGGTCTCAAATTGTGTTTTGTAGTATTCCTTTTCACCTAATCAAAGAGAGAAAAAAAACACAATGTGAAATTTTGGTAAATAATCTTTTTGTACTCTTTTAATTTCGATATTAGGTAAATTTATTCTTTTAAAAAAATTAAGAGTAATTTAGTCATCTTCAATTTTGAAAAGTAAACAACTAAAAGTAATTAGTCACAATCAATTTATCCTAATTTTGATTTGGAATCATGACTAAATTGACAAAATATGTAAATATTGAAAGTTAAATTTGTTGATTTTTTTTTTAGAATTTGGACAAAATATCTAGTTTTGATTGATATAATAACTAATTTAACCTTGAACATTTACAAATTCTATCATTTTAGACTTGATTCTAAAAATTTAACAACCTTAGCCCTTGTTAGAAATAAAAAATAAGACTAAATTGATAAAAAATAATAAATATTAAAAGTTAAATTTGTTAAATTTAATCTTGAATGTTTACAAATTCTGTTATTTTAATTCTAAATCATAAAAATTCAACAAATTTAATGTAAGACATCAACAAACTTACAATCACAATCACATTTAATAGAATTTGTGAATACTAAAAATTAAAATAAATTGACTCATTATGTAAATAGAAAGGAACCGAAAATGCGTTTGACCTAAAATTTTCTATCTACCAACCAACATTTTCTCAGAAACCAAACAAAAATTTTTTTTTAAAAAAAAGACAGCATGAGAAAGAGATAAAAAAAAAAAAAACCTTGAGTTAAGCCTTTGGTCTTGGAAACATCAATGTCGAAAGGAGATTCAGCATCAAGACCAGTCCGAACCTTATCAGGCAACCTTAACATAAAATCATTCCTGAGTGAGTTAACCGAGTTACGCCGAACGAACCGAACACGTTTCCCGTTCTCACCGCTGGTCAACAACGCCGTTTTGACACCTGAATTCGAGTCACCGCTCTCCATTTCCCCCCGGATCCACCTCCTCTGTCTTCACAATTCACCAGCTTCCACCGTTAAAAAACAACACAAAACCAATTGAACTTTGTTTCCTTAATCCCAAACAGACAACCGTGTCATAGTATCTGTTTGAATGCTTAGCTTATGTCCTTTCCTAGAAAAAAGTAGAATAATTAATTTATTAAAACATTAAATGGTACTCTGGGATCTCTTAACCACCTTACCTTTTTTTCTCAATCAACCTGTATGAGTGGTGGAAATATCTGGGTTCGGGTTTTCCCCATTCATTATTCTCGTGGACTTTGCTTATTTATCTTATCGTGACATGTGGATGCACCATGCTGCTTTGTCCTTTTATCATTATTATAGATAAATGATTAATTTTATTCAACTATTATACAATGTAGTACTTTTTACTTTACTTTCTAATATAATTATACTTAAATTAAAATATCATCAACTTTTTGCTTAAAATTTCACGTAGTTATATTTAATTTAAAAATGAATTTTTAAAAATCAAGAAAGTAGAGGACTCAATTTTAAATATACAAAATGTATAAAGATTTAGAGTCATAATTATTTGAACCAAACTAAATCAGTCAACCAGATCGGTGGAACTGGAAAACAATAAGGGTACTAGTTCAAAGCGTGACATCAAACCAATTGATCCACAAATTGATATAGATTGATTGAACTGTTTTTCTAATATTTTTTTATTTTTATATTTTTTAACGATTTATTAAATTGAACCAGTAGTCTAATTAATTTAACCATCGATTTAGTTTGAAAAATATTATTTAAACTATATTTTAATCTTCAAATTTTTTATTCTATAACTCAACACAAATAAATAATTAACACAACTAAAAATATAAGTAAACCATACTAATATATATATTTATTTAGATAGTTGATTTGATTAAAAATATAATGAAATCAAAGTATATTATAACAATAACATCAATGAATCATGTATTCTTTTCTTACATATGGCACTCCCATCATACTTATTTTAAAAAAAAAAACAATGATGAAATCAAGAATATTATAACAATAACATCAAAATCAGTGAAGCATGTATTCCTTTTGTTTGTTGACAAGTGGCATACTCCTTATGCTAATTTTTTTTTTGACATTTTAAAAAATGTGGTTATATTATAATTTTGGTCTCTTTCAAATTTAATCTTTATAATTTAGTTTCTAATATAATTTATATTTTTTTAATGTTATTAATTAGTTCAAATAGTTAATATTGTTAACTTTTTTTATTAAAACATTATGTGGATATATATAATTTGAATACCTTAATAATCTTAGAGATTGATATGTGACTTTCCATTTCTTTTAAGTTTACATTGGTTTTTTTTTTTATGTTATAAGACAAATGGCCAAAATTTCAATTATGACCCCTACACTATTGAATCTTGAGAGTTAATCTATACTTCAATTTTTTGATACCATTAAAGACATGTTGAGGAAGATAGTTCCTGTTCCTTGTATTAAGGTGGCTGATTTGGGTTGTGCTTCGGGTAAGACGTTCTTCCCTGCATGTGAAATTGTGGATATCGTCACTAGGATTTGTCGAGAAGCACACTGTGAATCGCCTGAGCTTCAAGTGTTCGTTAATGATGTTCCCCAAAACGATTTCAACACTCTGTTCAAATATGTTCCTTCATTCAATGGGAGGCCTTGTTTCATAGCCGGAGTAGCAGGTTCTTGTTCTGATTTTGTCGAAATTTATGCCTATCCATGGTACATTTGATTGTATAACATAAAAATAAATATAAAAATTTAATTGAAAAATGTGTTAAGAGTTGTTGAATGATATTCAGTAGTGTTAATTGTAGATTGTCGTTGAGATGATTAAAAACTTGTTTCATTTGATTTGACAATTTAATTAAGAAAATTTTTAGATGTGGTTATATGTTGTTATATTGAAGATCCTCTGGTCTATCTATGGAAATCATTCCTTGACATTTGAAGATTTGATAAGATTCGGGTGAATCAATTAAGACATTGGAATGTGGAGATGTGAATAAGATAATGTTGTTGATTTTAAAGAGCATATCTTCAAGTGCTTTTATTTTGGTTGTTATTGATGTAATTGCTATTCTGAAGGAGTTATTTTATATTTACTTAGATTCTATGTTAGCAAACCGAAACCGATATGTGTTTGGAGACTTGTATAGATTTTGAAAAGAGATGTTATTGAGAGCATTCTACTCTGTTCATTGAGGAACTATTTTGTGAGAAATTGCAAACTGTTATTATAAATATTGTTAGTGTTTACTGTCTAAGTTCTTAAGGGGAAGATTTAGAGGTGAGGGTTCTTGTATTTAAGTACAAAGGTGAGATCTCCATACTTGGGAAGTGATAGAGTCTGATTCACTTGTTGTATTATGGATTAAAGATAATGGAATTATCTCACTGAGCTAAGCTTCATGAATATAGGGAAACCAAACTATATAAACAAATTTTATTATTTCTAAGTTTTTATGTAGACAAATTTCGCAAAACTAAGCCATAATAACCACTACAGTCTAGCACTTCCATTACAATTTTTATTTTAAGCAAATACCCAAAGCAACAACTAGGACAAACTATTTCTTAGTCATCGAAACAACAATAGTAGTATACTTTGTCTTCTCACTTGACAAATGCTCACCCACATGTTGTGCAAATCTTGAATACAGATCATCAATTATGGTCTCTCCAAAATGACTAGCAATCATAGATTCTGTAATTGCTCGTATGCAATTTGCAACATTTTGCCCGCTTTTACTCTTTTCGAATATGAAATTTTCGTTGCAAATATCGTCTTCGAAATCCCAATTCATTTTGAAACTTTCTAATTTGTCGAGAATAAAAGACCCATTTTTTTCAATGAATTCCCTCACTTCTTCTTTGCAAGGGTAATAGTAAGGCACATTGAATGAATCCACTTCAGATTTGAACACCAACCCCTACCAACCAAATAGAATCAATTATGTTTGTAACTATGTTAAATGCAACGTGGCGGTTTATGTATCAATGTATTTCAAGTGAAAGAAAAAAATAGTGAACCTCGGCCACCAAGTCGAGGAGCGATTTGGTTAGTAGATCCCATGTAGTGCAATAGTCTTTACTTGCAGGATCAGTAATGCTCCTACCAATGAAGGTAAGAAGCATTCGTCCTCCACTTATCATTTCTTCATAGCGAAAGCGTAAGAATTTAGAGAAATCATTTCGAAATTGCTCCGAATAAGCTTTCGATACATTAGGAGGGCTCGACTTTCCTATATGTATGTTCCCTTTGTTGTTCTTGACTCCTTCTGGTACCTAAAAACCATTTACAGTTGTATAATTATGGTTAATACTAATGTCGTTATATATGCAATTAGGGATGGTATAACATGAACCACCTAATGGATGAGAGAGGTAGATTTTATAGTTAATACTAACTCCTTTTCAACTTTTTTTTTTGTTCCCACCAGCCTCATTACAGTTGTTCTAATTTCATAGCTTATAAGCAAAGAACACTTTAAAAAATCATGATGCATATATATATATGTATGCTTGTATATATATTTGTCAACCTTTGAGAGCCAATGAAGACAGTAAGAAGAATGCACGAAGTGAATGCTGTTACTCGGAAAAAGCCTCTGATAAAAAGAACCTGCTACTCCGGCTATGAAACAAGGCCTCCCATTGAATGAGGGAACAGATTTAAACACAGTGTTGAAATCGTTTTGGGGAAGATCATTAAGGAACACTTGAAGCTCAGGCGATTCAGAGTGTGCTTCTCCGCAAATCCTAGTGACGATACCCACAATTTCACATGCAGGGAAGAATGTGTTAGGACCCGAAGCACAACCCAAATCAGCCACCTTAATACAAGGAACGGGAACCATCTTGCTCAACATGTCTTTGATGGTATCCTCTAGGAATGGCCTTGTCTTCAATTGCACTTTTTTCTGAAAAAACAAAAAGAAAAACTAGTGAACAATTTTGTTTAATGGAAATACATATATACATACATACATACATAAAATAATGGAAGAGATGGAGGAAGATACTTGTAGTGAGGAATTATTGGCATAGCTAATTTGTTTGCCAGGGGCGTTGGTGCAATGAACATTTGCAGATGATGCCATAGCAATGCTGGATGTGGGTATGGAGTCTCCCAGTCTATATATTATCGTGTAATATATTGATAGATACAGGAACTGCAAAAATCTATTGCCTTCAAATGTTTTAAAATAAATGCAATTAAAACAGTTAAAGTATTGTTAAATATAAATTTTAATACATTTAAAGTCAATAAATTATTGCATTTCTTGGATCAATCAATATATTTAAAGGCAATAGATTATTACATTTCTTGTACCTATCAATATATTACACCATAATCTATAGACTGGGAGACTCCATATTCACATCCAGCAAACAATTTTTATTGTTATGGAATCATCTGCAAATGTTGATTCCATTTCTTGGATCTATCATGATATGTAAACATAAATAACTGTTTACAATATAGTGCAACGGTAAAAATTGAATATAAATATTTTCAGTTATAATATTATTGTCGATCACGTCGAACTACTGATGAGGTCGTCGAATTTAACCGTACGAAAAATTAAAAACTACCAAAATTTTTTAATCACTCAAAAACCTCACTAAATAATATTTTTTTGTTCTTAATTTTTCAAAACTTAAAGACATTAAGCTTAGTTGGTATTATAATAATAGTTCTCCGAAAAAAAAACTACCAACTATATATCTCACTATCACAAAAATAAAGATGTGAAAGTAATGAGCAACAAAGGTTGACAGCAAAATCTAAGCGTACGGGAGTGATTCCACGAAACGTGGGAATGCGAGAGGTGGTCTCACGAACCAGTTACAACACAATAATCTATAGATTTTATAGTATTGAACTAACATTGGAACTATCAACAAAATCATGGAATATTCTCTAATTAAAATTTGTGTATTTTTACGAATTTGCTATAATTTAAGGTGAAATTGAAAATTTCGTTATTTAGATTTACATATTATAAAATCTCGTAAATATTAAGAATATTAATTAAAGTATTAAAAAATAGATATGGGGGCAATAAAAAATGTACAATCAATTGAAAATATTCAAAACAAGTTGACTGAAATTCTTAATTAGTGACTGAAATTCTTAATTAGTGACAATGATATGTAAGGTGAGCAAAATCTGATTTAATTCAAAAAATTTGATAAAAATTTAAATTTTGAATTAAATAGTTCAAATTAATCAAGTTAATTGAGTTATTTGGATCAACTCGAATAAAAAAAATTAAATTTTTTGATTTAACTCGAATATGAATTACACAATTCATTCATATTTGAGTTATCTGAAAATTCAAATTAAAAAAGAAGAAGACAAAACTATATCGTTTTGATAAATGTTTACCCATTACGTTAAAATCAAAACCATTATATTGTTTATTTAGTTAAATAATTTTGTATTCCGTCTACTAGTTAAATAATTAGTTTATGTAAACGCAACATTGAGTATAAATAATAGGATTCGTTAACTTGACTCGACTTGACTTGAAAATTTTTGACCCGATTCGAAAAAATTCCAAATTAAGTTTAGTTGCTAAAATAGGATTCGTCAACTCGACTAACTCAAATTTTTTTGACTCAATTCGACTCAACTTGATCGAGTGCTTACCTCTAATAGCATATGTGAATATTCCAATCTATATAATACAGGTCGATTCAACAAGATGTGGTTTCTAGTAGGGGGAAAATTATAGGATAAGTTGGTTCAACTTAACCAATATGAAAAGGGAGGAGGTAAAGGTTTTTTTTTGTTTTTTTTTTAAGAATTTGGAGAAAATTAACACTAAATTTATTTTATTGATAAAATTATTAAAAATTTAAAATTAATAATATTAATAATTATGATCTAAATTTATTTAATAATTATATAAGTGGATTTTGACATCTGAATCCGCATCTATTATATGCATATGTAAAATACGAATTTAGATCATGGATGTTTGGGCATCTATCTCCACCCCCTTTGAATCTTCAACATATAATAATTTTAAAATTTGAAACCAAAAAGTATCCAAGTTTGAAAAAAAACAAATTAAATATTTGTAGATTTTTGAATCCACAATTCGATTTATCATCCGGACCTATCTTTCTCTCAAAATAATACAATTTTTAAAAGAGAAATTTATTAATTCAATTCATAAATAGGACCCTACAATTCGGAAGAAAAAACAATAAATATTTGTCAATAGGCAATGAAAGACAAACTCCCTCACATAACAAAGGCGATTGGTGCTACACTCCAATTTTTTTGCTGATCTTCATGGAATAATGATTTCCGAAACCTTTTTTTTTGAAATTGATTTTTATTTTGAAAACGAAAATGGGAGTCGCCACCAATGCTTTTTATGAGGTGTGATCGCACCTCGCAATTTGATCATTTTAATAAAAGGTTTGATTTACTAAAATAATCATTTTTGGTCTACGAAATTCAGGAAATGGGTTCGGGAGTCGGTTACGCACGAGGAAGGATTAGCACCCTCGTTACGCCCAAAATTGATACCTAATTGATTACTTGATGTCTTAATGTCAAAAATTTAAAAATTTTAAAAGAATTTAAAATGCAATCCATTTGTATTAAGATATTTTAATAGAAAAGGTTTAATTCTGAATTAATTGAGAAGAAGGATCATGCCCCGAGAGTAAGGACATGACACCTTTAGTTTTTGAAAATTAGAATAGTCGCCATTTAAGTCGTTACTTAAATCTCGTTTTTATATTTTTGAAATGGATATTCGACTACTTCGGTTTTAGAAAGAAGCCATACTCCGTAAGTTAGGAACACGACTTTTCTAATTCAAAAAATAATGAACATTGCCACAAGTTAAAATTTTTACCTTTTTTATGTATCGTACAAAAAAACAAACATAATACTTAAAACAATATGCATTTTACTTATTCAGACATAATATATACATGGATAAATGCTTAAACTTAATGGTGATAGCAAAATAATATAAGATGACCATGTGGGTAGAATATTTATAATAGAATGATAAATAACAAATAAATGAATAAATACTATAGTAATAATAATGTAAATATGGCCATAATAAGAATATTAATTCATGGCATTAATAACAAAATAAATAAAGTAACATTGAAAAAATTTAAAAAAATAAAATGAAAGGGAAGTATAAGTAATATCAAATTTAAATATTTAAAAATAAAAGAATAATAAATAAATAAATAAATAGACAAAACAAATAATATTAAATTTAAGTATTTAAAGAGTAAAAGAATAAATAAATAAATAAAATAAGTAATAGTAAATTTAAGTATATGAGAAATATACTTAAAAAAAAAACACAATGATGACAAGATACACAAATAAAAGGAATATAAACAATATTTTTTTAAATATATAAGAAAGAATAAAGAAAGAATAAATAAATAAATAAGTAGATAAATATAAAAGAAAACAGTTTAATAAAGATTAAAAATAAAGGACTAAATCGAAATTTAAATGAAATTAAGGCCAAAAATTAAAAAAATTTAAGAAATAAATAAATACACTAATAAGGACTAAAATGTAACACGCTAAAAGGGACAAGGACTTAGCGGGAAAATATCCCAAACTTCCCTATGCGCATCATTTAAAAGGACCAAAATAAAAAAAATTAAAATTAAAAGGGATAAATTTTAAAAGAAAAAAAAACAGAAATAGGACTATATTGAGAAATACTTAAAAGCGGAAGTACCAAAGGTGCAAATATCCCCCCTTTAAAAAACACGCAGATCCTGAGGCAGGTCGAGTCGATAATCGAGTTGGCCCCAAAATGACTTTGTTTTGGGGCATTTCAAACTAGCCTAAAATGGTGCCGTTTTGGCACCCTATTTAAGTAAAAAAAATGCTTCAAAAATTCATTTCTACACTATTTAAAAAAAATGAAAACCCCTTTTGTTTTTTCTCTAAAATCGCCTCAGGGTCCGACCATCAGCGTCGTTGTAGACCGCCGTTGCCACCGATCGTCGGCGGTCTGGAAAACCGCAAAAAAATCCTTTTCAACCTTTTTAAAAACCTTTTAACCCTTTTAATCCCTTTTAGCCCTAATTTGACATAAAAAAAAGGCAAAAAAACTTAAGAGATTAAAAACCTTTCGGTTTCCTTCCCTCGACAACGATTCTGCCTTTCATTGGAGGCAATAGCCTCGGCCTTACGCGGCGAAGGACCATGATATAGGTAAGAAAGAGGTTATTTCTTTTCTATTTTCACAAGATAAAATAAAATAAATAGACTACCTTTTCTTTTAATTTGTTTTTTTCTATTTTGTTTCTTTTTTATTACTTTTTGTGCCTAAAAAAATTACATTGGTTGTTGTGGCTTTTATAGCCGATTTACATACTATATTTCACTGCTTTTTGCTACTATTTAGCCACTATTCTTTGTTGTTTCTTGTGTCACGGACCGCAGTTCAAAGCCCGTGACAAGCGCACCAAATGCATCCAATGGAGGTCTGTTGCTCAGATGGGGATCATTTGGCCTACGAGAACTGGCCCGATTCAAAGAGCTGTTGGACAGGCCTGTCACATTGAAGCCTGATGGGCCCGATAATGAAGATAGGACTAAGTAGTCTTAGAAGTTCTAATTGTACACAGCTTCTAATTCTGTAAAGTTAGAGTCCTAATTGAATACAGCTTTTAATTGTAGCCATCGGTTTTGGGGGAGCTCAACTATAAATAGAGAGCCTCCCCCTCATTTGTACTCACTCCTGAATTGTTTCATTATTCTTTGTGAATAAGAATTGAGAGCATTTACTCAAACTTTTCTCTCAAGCGTTCTTGCTTTTGTTCATCTTTCAAAGATCGTTCTTAATTCGTTCTTCCGCTGTTCTTCATGGAAACAGAAAGGGAATTCTGTTGAATCCTTTATTGTTGCGAGTTGAGCTGACTTAGGCGTTTTTACGGTTGAATCCATTATTGGTGGAAGTTAGGCTGACTTAGGCGTTTTTAAGCCAAGAAACTGCCTAAGGCCGCACGGATGTGTGGGAAAACTCTAAGTCCATGACAAGTGGTATCAGAGCCAAGGTTTGAACCAAGTAATATTCGAGTTGTTGGTTCAAAGGCACCGTTGGGATGTCGAAAGAAGAGTTTGAACAAAGGTGGGCGAGGAAGTCTTTGAGGGAGACAATATCGGCAGTAGAACGTGTGGGTAAACTCGAGGGATCCATGGCGGATGTAAATGAGGCACTTGATGGGGTCGAGGATCGCATAACAAACTGGGAGGAGCAGTCCAGAGACTATGTAAAGATGTCTCTTGATTCCACCATGGACAAGGTAAACGAGTTGTTTAATTCACACAGGGATAAGCTGTCGGAAAGGAATGATGCTCTCGAGGCCATGATGATGGCTTTGAAGGAGGAAACAATGGCCACGATGAAGGCTTTGAGCACAAGAATAGAGGAGCTCGAGGGAGAGCTGTCCTTGTGTCAAGCAGCCGTGGGGAAAGGAGTGGCAAATGCAGCACTCAGTAATGAGGATGTCCCAAAGCCGAAAGAGTTTGTGGGGACAAGGTCTGCATGTGATGTGGACAATTTCTTGTGGAGGACGGAAAACTACTTCCGTGCCAAAGGCATCATGGAAGATGCGGTTAAGGTAAACACTGCTTCAATGTTTCTTACTGACATTGCGCTTTTATGGTGGCGAGGTAGGACCACAGATAAAAGGCAAGGTGAGATTGGGACGTGGCAAGAGTTCCAATGCGAGTTGAAGGGACAGTTTTACCCAGAATTTGCCGAGGAAGAAGCTCGGGCAAAGTTGCAAGAGATAATGCAACGGGGCACAGTGAGGGAGTATGTTCAAGAGTTCAAGGAACTCATGCTCCAAATTTCAGATGTGACCGATGAAGAAGCATTGCTTGCTTTTCAAAAGGGATTGAAGCCGTGGGTCAGACATGAGGTGGAACAAAGAGGTCTCCAAAAACTGTCGGAAGCCATGACGGTAGTTGAGTCCGTGGTGAAGCTTGGTCTAAGGAAAGACAAGCTTGGGTCTTCCAAGTCCGATGGAAGGGGCGTATGTGAAATGGATCACAAGGAAGATAGAGTTAATGGCAATGACAACGGCGATAATGGTGGTAATGGGAAACCACGAGTTGGGAAGAAGAAACCCAAGAGGAAAAGGGACAAGCTAAAATGCTTTCTCTGCGACGGTCCACACATGTTGAAGAAATGTTCGAAGAAATCCGCGCTTAAGGAGAAGCCGGTGGGTAAGGCCTTGGTACTTGGTTCGAGCGCAAGGGGTGTCGAAGCCAAGGAGGCCGAAAGCGAGAAGAAGCCAGTGGAGTGCTTCTTGTGTCATGGTCCGCATAGGTTGCGGAAGTGTCCGAAGAAGTCTGTCATCGAGGGGAACGATGGAGCAGACAATGAGCCCAAGAAGCTTGGTTCGAGCAAGGGAAAAACCGAAGCCAAGAGGGAAAAGAGGAGCAAAAAGAAGCAAGTTAAGTGCTTCTTGTGACGTGGTCCGCATGAGTTGCGGAACTGTCCAAAGCAAGCCGGAGTCGAAAGAAACGCAACGTCTGAGCTTGGTGAGTCGTCGAAGGGGCTTCCATCCAAGGAAGAGGTGAGTTTGTCATCTAACTTAGCGGATAAAGTTGCGATGAAAACAGTGAAGCTGGGACCAATGAGGCTCAAGTTGAGTGAAGTATCAGAGTTAGCCGAGTCATCGACAAGGCTTCCACCTATGGGAAAGGTAGGTGGTGCATCAGACTTTAAAGGAAAAGAAGCGATGCATGTGGGACAGTTGACCAGAGTAAATGCGACGAGCAGGACGGCTCGAGTTAAGAAGCGACAGAAGCCGAGGCAAGAATCCCAAAGAAAGGGAAAGGCTAAGGCGACGAGACGAGACCGAGGCGAATCAAGTCAGTGCCATTCAGAAGTCGCAACGAGGGCGTTGCGAGAATGGGTGGGGGAGAATGTCACGGACCGCAGTTCAAAGCCCGTGACAAGCGCACCAAATGCATCCAATGGAGGTCTGTTGCTCAGATGGGGATCATTTGGCCTACGAGAACTGGCCCGATTCAAAGAGCTGTTGGACAGGCCTGTCACATTGAAGCCTGATGGGCCCGATAATGAAGATAGGACTAAGTAGTCTTAGAAGTTCTAATTGTACACAGCTTCTAATTCTGTAAAGTTAGATTCCTAATTGAATACAACTTTTAATTGTAGCCATCGGTTTTGGGGGAGCTCAACTATAAATAGAGAGCCTCCCCCTCATTTGTACTCACTCCTGAACTGTTTCATTATTCTTTGTGAATAAGAATTGAGAGCATTTACTCAAACTTTTCTCTCAAGTGTTCTTGCTTTTGTTCATCTTTCAAAGATCGTTCTTAATTCGTTCTTCCGCTGTTCTTCATGGAAATAGAAAGGGAATTCTGTTGAATCCTTTATTGTTGCGAGTTGAGCTGACTTAGGCTTTTTTACGGTTGAATCCATTATTGGTGGAAGTTAGGCTGACTTAGGCATTTTTAAGCCAAGAAACTGCCTAAGGCCGCACGGATGTGTGGGAAAACTCCAAGTCCGTGACACTTGCAGGTAGTGGTTGACGACGGTGGCAGGCAATTGGTGGTGGCATGCTAGGAGCGGTAGCGGCTAGGGTTAGGGTGCGGCGCTAGCTAGGTTTTTTTTTTTGAATATTGTTTAAATTTTGGGCCATTTGGGCCATTAGGGTTTTCTGATTTGGGCTTGTAATTGTAATGGACTTCGACTGTTATTTATTTATTTATTTCACTATTTTGGTTTTATTTACTATTTTTTGTATTTGGGTTTCTGTTTAGGCCAGGACTAAATTGGCCCATTATAATGATAATACATTGATTAAAGAATTTGATTCTCTCAATTTTGTGTCATGGATTCTGAAACGTTTGTTGAGGCCTTTTGTAATACCCCGAAAACTTTTACAATAAGATATTATCCTTGATATAGTAAAATAAGGAAATAAAGTGACAAAAAGGGAAATTTTGAGTTATGTCAAAATTGAGAAGTATATTATGATATATTAATTCAAGAAAGAACTAAATTGTAAAAGTGAGAAAAGTTTTGTTGCACAAGAGTAAATACTCAAAATTTGAGGGGTTAAAGTGTAAATATAAAAAAGTTGAAGGACCAATAGTGTAAATATTTTAAGAGTGGAATGATCTAGAAACTAAGGAAAATGGATGAATTAGGACCAAATTGAATAGGTGAAGAACTATGAGGGACTAAATTGCAATTTTACCAAATTAAATGATGACTCAAGGATGGAATTTTAAAAGATAATAAAGGGAAAAATGGTCAATTGGAAGAGAGAGAAATCTAGAAAGCAATGATGATGTTGGAGATATTTTAGATTAAATAAATAAATAATAGTTTATTAATATTTTAATTTAATTTTTAAATGATATTTTATTATTTTATTATTATTTTATTTAGTATATATAAGGAAAGAAAGATGAAGAATCATCATCTTTTTCCCATGCACCCAACGTATGAAGAGAAAAGGAAGAAAGAAACTTTCTTTTCTTTACAATTTGGTCCTTCTATAAAAAATTCACGATTTTTACCTAAAAATCAAAAGAATTTCCTTAGCTACCAAGAGAGAAAAATGTTAAGGAGGCTATGGGAAGTTAAAATATCAAGTTGGATTCAAGAAATGGAGGCTGATGGAGAGAGAAAATCAAGATGAAGGTTGGAATCAATAGAACAAGGTAAGAACATCATGATTTCAATATATTTTTAAGTTTGATATTATTGAAAAAGCTTGGGATTGATGTTAATGTAGAGTTTCCTTACATATGGTCCTATGTTCTTGATATGTTAATGAAGAGAAAATAAGAGAAAGTGAAGAGAAATAGTGTAGAGAAAGAAAATAAGGGTGTTATTAACATGGTAATTAATATCTTGCACTAAAACAGTTCTAGACAGCAGCAGTATTCTAACTTTGAAAAATCACCATAAATTGTAGAAATTGAATTAGAAGATTAAAAAAATATGGAATTAAATCTTATTGAGTCTAGGTTCTCATAGAAGAAACAGTGTAAGCAATGGATTTGAAAATTTTGAGATATAATGAATTTTGTGAGACAAGGTCAGAATAAATTCGGGTTCCCCTGTTCAGAATTTGAAAAATTATAAAAAATTGAATAAAAATAATTAGGGGCTTAAATTTATATGTATAGAATCCTGAATGAGTCTAGTTTTATTAGAAACAAACTAGAACATCATTTGAAATCTGTACAAGGAGATAATTAATTTTTAGTGAAAAAGGGTCAGAACTGTCAGACAGCAGAACAGGGGTGACTTTAATGAATAAACTGTACTAATTGGATAAACCAAAAATTCTGAAAATTTTATGGTAAGAATATATGTGAGTCTAGTTTCAGATAAAATTTACAGATCTTAATTTGGACTTCTGTAACTCAAGAAATAAATAATTTAGTGACTATGACTCAAATGGACAGCTTTGAATATACATATAAGTAAATAGTGAAATTATTGATAATGTTACTTATAAGCATATTATATAAATTTAAGGATGTGGAATGGAGAGGAGGAGGAGTAAAATATATATGAATATTCAGCAAGCATGACTAATTTGCATGTTTTAGGCTTAAGGACTAAATTGAATAAAAGTAAAACTTTATGGGTAATTTTATAAAAATGTCAAAAAATGACCAAGTTGCATGAAATGGATTAATTTTATTATTTAAATTACAAAATTGAATGAAATTATTAATTTAGTTCAAGATAGGGGGAAAACATGTTTTAGGGATTAAATTGAAAAGTGTTGAAATTATGGAAAAATTCTGATATTTTATAGAATTCATGGATTGTTACCAATATGTATGAGAATAATAGCTGGAAATAAGGATTAAATTGCAAGAATTTTATTTTCTTGCCCCTAAGGATGAAATAGTCATTAATTAAAAGTTTAGGGGCAAAATGGTAACTTTTCCTAGAGCATTAATTAAATGCATTAGAATATGAAATGAATGAAAATGATGATCAAATTTATTTATAAAGATCCAGACGACTCAAATATGAGACTTGATCGTGGAAAAGAAAAGATATCAGATTAATGAAATTATAAACACAAACAAGCAATGAGGTAAGTTCGTGTAACTTGAATTATATTCTTAAATGCTTGAAATGCATGTTTTTGATATGAATATGATTTGAATGTTCATTATATGAAAATTAATGAAACATTGATATATTTGATAAAATGGGAAGAAATCTCGGTTGAATGAAAGGAAAATTTGATGGATCTCTGAAAAGGAATTGACGGTAAAAAGGATCTAGCCCGGACGGGTGATCCTATCCTGATATAGCCCTCCCGAAGAATATGTGTAAAATGGATTTAGCCTGGACGGGTAATCCGAATTAGGGTTTGAATTTAGCCTGGACTGGTAATTCAGATCCAAGCTCATTAGAGTAATTGTCGTTGCAGGGGATTTAGCCTGGACTGGTAATCCCGACAGTACTCTATGAGTTTATATTACAGGGGATTTAGCCTGGACTGGTAATCCCACTGTAAGGATGAGGTTCGCGGGAGTGTGCTCTCTGATATGAAATGTGTAAGACCATGGTTGAAAGATACCATAGCAACCTGATATGAAATGTGTAAGACCATGGTTGAAAGATACCATGGCAACGTGATATGAAACGAATAAGACCATGGTTGAAAGATACCATGGCAACATGACGGGAAATGAATAAGACCATGGTTGAAAGATACCATGGCAACGTGACATGAAAAGAATAAGACCATGGTTGAAAGATACCATGGCAACATGACAGAAAATGAGTAAGACCATAGTTGAAAGACACTGTGGCATCATGTCAAAGATAAATAAGACCGTGGATGGGAGACGCTATGATATCTATTGAACAATTGATATTCAGGTAATACGTATTAGATGACGAAGGGTTACATGAAATGGTTGTGTGAAATGTTTACAAGAACTGGTCATATGGAAATATATGTACAAAATAGATAAACAAAATAAGAATAAGTACATGGAATATAATTTATGTTAAGTTTGATATAAACTTTACCGGAATAAATATACTTAAAATATATGGAAATGATGAAACATGAAATATTGATATAATGAAACGATTGATATATACTTATAAAGAAACGGTAATAGAATTAATATGTTTCATGACATGTACATATATGATTATTTGATACGTTGATACAAGGAAATTATGTAAGTAAAGACAATTATTAAACTCAAATGTGACATGTCGAGAAAATAAGTATATCAATGTTGAATTTATATGAAATATATGCAAGTATACTAACAATGATGTGGCTTGACACTTAGACAAAGGACAAGCTATTGATTGAATGGTAATATGTTTAATTACAAGAAGCATTGAAATGGTAAGTACTTAGATGAAAATAAAATTTAAGATTTTGCGAATTTTTTTTTATAATCTCGATTTAATTCCATTTGGTTTCTAGTGTATGTTTGGGGCTTCGAGGGCCCAATAGAGAGACGTTATGATTATTTTCAAAATCTGAATAATAAATGACTCAGAATTATCTGAAAATGTTCAGTAAACTCCGGTAATGCCTCGTACCCTATTCTGGCAATGGATACGGGTAGGGGGTGTTACACCTTTTTTGGAAGATCTTCTCGAATATTGACTTGCTATGGGGAAATTGGATCTGTTGAACCTAGTGTGATTTTTTAGTACAATAATTTACTCTATTTTACCCTATTTGTACAACAATGGCATGTCGTTGTATGTTTTGTTCATGGTTTTGATCCTCACATGTGTTTGCCTTGCTACTGTTTGCTGGTATATTTTATTCTGTTTGTTTTTCTCTTACTGTATTTTGGTCTATTTTGTAGGGTGATCCAGACTCTTGTTGTGTTCCTTTTATTATATTAATGATATCTTCTTGATTGTGAAAAGAAAATCAATAGAACATTATGATATGTTAACAATTAGCTCTATCACAACTCAAGCACGACATATCTGGAGTGATTGTAAGCGTTTAATACGATAAGAAAATCAACCTCGAATGGTCCAAAGTGGCAAATAAGATCGACAAAAGAACTGAGCGTTCACTAAATTGTAAAGGAGGTCGACCAAACCATCCTTAAAATGACATGCATAAGCAAGACTAGAAAATGTGGTACAAGAGCAAATAAAATTTCTGAAAATGAAGATTTATTAAACAATGAAAAATAAATAAAAAATTTCAGTGTTTTGTTAAATTACAGTAGTGCGATATTCTATATAAAAGATTGGATTTTAAGTAGGATCGTTTCTGACCTCTTTAATCTTTTCTAGGAACTGAACCTACTTGGATTTATAAATAGGGACAATTATTTCTTAGTAATTGAAACAACAATAGAAACATGCTTTGTCTTCTCGCTTGACAAATGCTCACCCACATGTTGTGCAAATCTTGAGAACAAATTGTAGTGACGTAAAAATTTCTTCTTTTGGTCACTAATTGAGGTGATTTATTGGAAATTTGAAAAACTGACTTTCGATTTTATTAAAAAGGGAGTCGCCACCGATCATTTTTCCTAGGTGTGATCAGACACCTAATAAATCCTCTTTTTCAAAAGAAAATTTATTTTTTAAACAAAAAGAAGGCCGAGTTTAGGTCTACGTTTAAAGCCAGAGAAAAAAATAGGGTTCGGGAGTCGGTTACGCACGAGGAAGGTATTAGCACCCTCGCGACGTCCAAAATTGGTATCTTATTAAACTTGTGTTGTCTTGATTTTCAAAAGTACAAATTCAATCTGACATTTACTCGTGATCCAATTGAAAAATGAGAATTTTTAGTTTTCGATTTTTTAGAAAGGGTGTCCCATTTTTAACACA
Organism: Gossypium hirsutum; assembly: GCF_007990345.1. NCBI lineage: Eukaryota > Viridiplantae > Streptophyta > Magnoliopsida > Malvales > Malvaceae > Gossypium > Gossypium hirsutum. The sequence goes on from NC_053436.1 coordinate 109,764,435, forward strand.
AGCCGATGAATTTCACCCAACATAGCGATGAAATCGATGGCTTAATGTGAAATCGGTACACTGCCTTATTTTTTAAATTAATTAAAACATGAGAAAAATATATTCCTAAAGTGAGAAATTAAAAATAGATAAACGATACAAAAAAAAGATATCATTAATGAAAAATATTAACATGGAATACTAGAATATTAGAATAACAATAATAACGATATTTACAAAATAAAAATAAAAATAAAAATAAATCATGTACTAATAATAAAATAGGAAAAAATGATATATTTGGTAATAATAATATAAAATAATAATATGTACATAAAAATACATATATATATATGCATATAATAAATATATGTAATAATAATAATAATATCTACAATAAAAGAAAATATTAGGAAACGTACATAAAAATATATACATAAAATTTTTTTTACAACAATAATATAAAATAATGATATGTACAAAATATATATATATGTACATAATATAGTTATAAAAATATATATTAAATTCGGAATAGGTAAATAATAATAAAAAGGGTAAGAATATACCGAAGCCCCAATGTTATTGATTACTGAAATTAATCTCTTTTCTTCTCGGGCTGTTGAAATGGGCCTTTGTTGGTGATCTTTACCAGATCAGATTGCCGCAAATAAAGTCAGGTTGACCCGACCATTTTAAAATTTAATATTTTTTATTATTGTAGTTTTTTTAGACCAATTTTTGTTTAGCCCAATTACAAATAAAATCTACATAAAAGATACAAAATCCAAATTACTTCAACCCAACACAAACCAACCTCAGCCCACTAACTTAATAATCCAACACAACCAACCCAACCCAGTAACTTAACATATCACCCAACCCACTAATTAACCCAAACTAAATTTAACCCATCAAACCTTACATAAACCAACCCATTAACTAAAATATTTCTTTTTTTTTTAATACTAAACCCCCCCAAAACAAACAAGTTCCAGCAGTAAACAAAGAAAATCCAAACTTCAAGCTGCCTATTCTCCCTCTCCTTCCACCGTGTGCGTCACCAGCAGCCACTGTATGCACCACATGAAATCAGGCTACGGGTAGTTGAAGTTTGGGTTTTGAGGTGGCTGATAATCGATTGGCTCGGGTATTTAGAGTGGGTTTCGGTTTGGGAGCTTGGTTGTGGTGTTAATGGTGGTTAGTCCTTGGTTGCTTGGTTGCTTGCCGGATATTGGAGTTTTTTCTTGCTTAGATTGCTGAATGTTCCTTTTTTGTTGTTTTTTTTTTCCTGGAAATTTTTTTTGCTGAATTTTTTTTGCTCTTTTTTCTCAAATGGGAGAATCCTCCTCTTTTCTGTGTGGGTTTTTTTTTATTTCTCCCATTTTGCTTATTTTTATGCTATTTGCAGGTAGTGGGTGAAGAAGGAGCAACCACCCATGTTTGTGGCCTGAAAATCTGGGAAGTGGGTACCCCAAATCATGTAATCTGTCTGAAGGACCAAATCACAAATGCAGCAAAACTTCTGGGGCTAAATGTAATTTTTATAAAATTTAGGGTTAAAATGCAATTTAAGGAAAGTTTAGGGGTCTAAATGAAATTTAAAAAAAGTTTAAGGGTCAAAATAAAATTTAGGAAAAGTTTAGGGGTCAAAATGCATTTTTTATTTTTTGAAAATTTTTTATTTTTATTTTTTAAAAATTTTGAAAATTAAACAACAAACTCTAGTTGGACAAAAATTTAGTGTTTACAGTTGCCCCTCTTTGCTCATCTCTGTGAAACAGGGATAGTGCAAAGACTTAAAAGCCCTAAATTTTGTTCGATTGTTCAATCTTCATTCTTTATTGAAAAACAAAAAAAAATTGAAAATAGCTCGGGATGCGATCCGAAGTTCAACTCACCTCTCGAATTATGAGTTGATCTTTTGAAAAAGCAAAAAATTGAAAATACCTCAGCGTGTGACCTGAGGCTTAACTCACCTCTCGCAATATGAGTTGATTTTTTTAAAAGACAGAAATTGAAAATACCTCAATGTGTCTTGAGGCTCAACTCATTTCTCGTAATATGAGTTGACTTTTTTTAAAAAAAAAAACAGGAATTGAAATTACCTCAGCGTGTCCCGAGGCTCAACTCACCTCTCGTAATATGAATTGATTTTTGAAAAACATAAATTGAAAAACGAAAATCGAAAATACCTCAACGTGTCCTGAGGCTCAGTTCACCTCTCGCAATATGAGTTGATTTTTGAAAAATATAGATTGAAAAAAATAGAAATTGAAAATACCTCAGCGTGTCCTGAGGCTCAACTCACCTCTCGCAATATGAGTTGATTTAAAAACAGTCATTAAGAACAGAAATTAAAAATACCTCAGCGTATCCTGAGGTTCAACTCACCTCTCGCAATATGAATTGATTTTTGCAAAATATAAATTGAAAAACATAAATTGAAATTACCTCAGCGTGTCCTGAGGCTCAACTCACCTCTCGCAATATGAGTCGACTTTTTTTTTTGACAAACAGTAATTAAAAATACCTCGGCATGCCCCGAGGCTCAACTCACTTCTCGCAATATGAGTTGAATTTTGAAAACAGAAAAAACATCAAAATACTAAATCCTGTCATCTGGTGGAATTCAGGTGTCTTTTCCTTTAATTCAGTACAGCTATCATCACACCCTCTTGCTCTACTGGAGTACCTGTATATGTCATGCATGATGTCATCATGATATGCACATGTTTATCTTAAATGCCTTTATGCCTACATGATTATACTATGCGCCTTAGGCATGTTTGTCATATGTCCTTTTTCGTCATGATTTTTGAGGGTCTGCATTCGTTGCTTCAATTCTCGACCTTCTCTTCAAACCTCGTACTTGTCTCCAAGCTTCACGAGTAATCAACATTTCTCAAATATCACCCTTTTGCCCCTGGTTGAACTTTGTCCTTGCTTTGAGGCTCTTGTACTTATCAAATTCTTATCCGGGTAATGCTTAGCACTTCTTGTGTTTAGAGTATGTCATTTCACTATTTATCATGTAAATGAACCACATAATGAGATGCATGAAAATGGTTAGGTAGGGACAAAAGGATACCTCACATTTATTCATTTCAAATGTAGCAAACAAAGAAAGTTAATCAATGATAGTAAAAGAAAAGTGTCATAAAGAGAAAAGGGATCGCATTTCAACAAATACAAATGCTCTAGATATTCAACGCATGAACTCTTCCACGTTCCTCAATCAAAAATCTTTTCGAGCATGGCTTTCTTGCGTAAGAGATTTCAAGTTTTCAGAAATGCTTCAAATACTGTAGTCTCTCTGTTTGACCCACCGTTCAAAACACCTTGCTTTTTAAGCCAGTGCTTGCTTCATTAGAATGCCCTTTCGGGTTTTCATCCTAATCTTTTGTGTTAATCAAGGCGCCCTTTTCGGGTTTTCACCTTGATCCCTCTCTCTTTTTCTTTGTTTCTTTTTTTTAGGCATAATACTTCCCCACAGCATCTGAATTCACTGGATTAGGTAACTCCTTCCCATCCATTTCAGTGAGAATCAAAGCTCCGCCCGAGAATGCCTTCTTTACGATGTATAGTCCTTCCCAATTTGGTGCCCATTTTCCTCGTAAGTCCTTCTGTATTGGGAGAATCTTTCTCAACACGAGTTCTCCTTCGTGGAATTCTCTTGGCCGTACCTTCTTGTCATGAGCAGCGATCATTCTCTTTTGGTACATCTGTCCGTGACAAATTGCCTTTAAACGTTTTTCTTCGATGAGGTTTAACTGGTCATATCGAGCTCGAACCTATTCTGCTTCCTCTAATTTCGACTCTATTAAGACTCGTAACGAGGGGATCTCAACTTCGATGGGTAACACAACTTCTATTCCATAGACCAGAGAGAAAGGAGTTGCTCCCGTAGATGTCCGTACAGATGTGCGATATGCATACAAAGCAAATGGTAACTTCTCGTGCCAGTCTTTATACGTCTCGGTCATTTTCCCAATAATCTTCTTAATATTCTTGTTGGTTGCTTCAACAGCTCCGTTCATCTTTGGGCGATAGGGCGAGGAGTTATGATGCTTTATTTGGAATCGCTCACACACTTCTTTCATCATCTTGTTGTTCAAATTCAAGGCGTTATCTGAAATAATTCTTTCAGGCAAACCATATCGACAAATAATTTCCTTTTTCAAAAACCTGCAAACTGCATTCTTCGTCACATTGGCAAACGATGCGGCTTCTATCTATTTTGTGAAGTAATCAACAACCACAAAAATGAATCGGTGTTCATTAGAAGCTTTTGGGGAAATTGGCCCTATAACATCCATGCCCCACATAGAAAAAGGCCACGGAGAAGTCATGACGTGAAGGGGCAAAGGGGCTATATGAATTTTATCACCATAAATTTGACATTTGTGGCATTTTCGTGTGAAATTAATGCAGTCGCTTTCCATCGTCAGCCAGTAATAACCGAGTCTCATAATATTCCTGGCCATAGTGAAACCATTGGCATGTGTCCCGCAAATTCCCTCATGGACATTTTCAAGTATTTTTCTGGCTTCAACAGCATCTACGCATCTCAAGAGTACCTGATCTTTTCCTCTTTTGTACAGGATGTCCCCATCAAGAATGAATCTCGCTGCCATTCTTCTGATTGTTCTTTTGTCGTTCTCATTTGCTTGCTCGGGATACCTTTGATTCTTGATGTATTCTAAGATATCATGAAACCATGACCGTCCATCTGGCTCTTTTTCAATACTGAAACAATGTGCAGGGACTTCATATATGTTCATTTGAAGAGGCATTATTTCTGTTTCTCTGTTTACTTTAAACATTGAAGCCAAAGTGGCCAGGGCATCAGCTAACTGGTTTTCTTCTCGTGGGAAGTAATTAAAAGTTATTTCTTTGAATTCTTTAATCAACCCTGCCACGAGATCACTGTATTTGACTAATTTTGAATCCCTCACTTCCCAATCTCCACGAATTTGATAAATCACCAATGTTGAGTCTCCGTATACCTCTAAAGTTTGGATGTTTCGTTCAATTGTTGCACGAAGTCCTATGATACAGGCCTCATATTCCGCTATGTTATTGGTACAGAAGAAATTCAACCTGGTAGTGAACGGATAATGGTTTCCTTCTGGTGATACTAAGACTGCTCCAATCCCATGCCCCAATGCATTCGATGCACCATCAAAGCTCATCTTCCATGACTTTTCTTTTGATGACTCACATTCTTTTCTGTAAGGTACATCAAGTCTTCATCTGGGAAATCAAATCTCAATGGCTCGTATTCCTCCGTTGTTCGAGTTGCTAAGAAGTCAGCTATTGCGCTCCCTTTTATCGACTTTTGGCTCACATAGACGATATCATATTCTGATAGTAAGATCTGCCATCGTGCCATTCTTCCTTAGAGTGCAGGTGATTCCATCATGTACTTTATTGGGTCCAACTTTGAAATTAGCCATGTCGTATGATACAGCATATATTGCCTGAGTCTCCGAGCTACCCAAACCAGAGCGCAACAGTATTTTTCTATGGACGAATACTTTGCCTCATATTCAGTGAACTTTTTGCTGAGGTAGTAGATCGCCTTTTCTTTCTTTCTGGACTCGTCATGTTGCCCCAGTACGCAACCCATTGAATTCTCGAACATAGTCAAATATAATATCAATGGTCTTCTCGGTATTGGTGGTACTAGCACTGGAGGACTAGACAAATATTGTTTTATCTTGTTAAAAGCCACTTGGCACTCCTCGTTCCATTCTCCGGGATTATGTTTTCGACGGATTCGAAAGATTGGGTCGCATTGGTTGGTAAGTTGAGCGATAAATCGGGCGATGTAGTTTAATCTCCCTAAAAATCCTCTGACTTCTTTTTGTGTGCGCGGAGGTGGTAACTCTTGAATGGCTTTTATTTTATCTGGATCAACTTCAATGCCTCTCTCGCTGACAATGAAGCCAAGCAATTTTCCTGAGGTAGCCCCAAACGTACATTTGGCCGAATTAAGCTTTAGCTGGAACTTTCTTAGTCTGTCGAACAACTTTTTTAGGTTCACTACATGCTCTTCTTCCCCTCGGGATTTAGCAATCATATCGTCGACATAGACCTCTATTTCTTTATGCTTCATGTCATGGAATAACGTCACCATAGCCCTCTGATATGTTGCCCCAGCATTCTTTAACCCAAATGGCATCACTTTGTAGCAGAATGTTTCCCACATTGTTACGAAGGTAGTTTTCTCCATATCCTCAGGGGTCATTTTGATCTGATTATACCCCGAGAATCCATCCATGAAAGAAAACAATGAATGTTTTGTTGTGTTATCCACCAACGTATCAATGTGTGGTAAGGGAAAATTATCTTTGGGACTTGCTCGATTCAGGTCACGATAATCCACGCACATTCGTACTTTGCCGTCTTTCTTTGGTACCGGAACTATATTGGCCACCCACTCTGGATATTTGGAGGCTTGTAGGAAGCCAGCATCAAATTGCTTCTTGACTTCCTCTTTTATTTTCAACAACATCTCAGGTCTCATCCGTCTTAGCTTTTGTTGAATGGGTTTTCATTCTGGCCTTAATGGGAGTTTATGGACCACTAAATCTTCATCCAGCCCTGGCATGTCTTGATATGACCACGCGAATACATCTTTGTACTCACGGAGCAAAGCAATCAAATTATGCCTGGTGCCCTCTGAAATAGATGTCCCAATCTTCACTTCTTGCTTCCTTTCTTCAGTTCCCAAGTTTATTGTTTCAACAGATTCTTGATAAGGCAAAATCTGTTTATCCTCTTGTTCCACCATTCTTAGCAAGTCAGGAGATGAGACATAGTCTTCAGCATTTTCTTCGGCTTCGAATTCTCCTAAACAAACAGCCTTCTCAAAATCGATTTCAGGACTCGTAACGGGTTTGTTCATGCAATTGATATCTGAGCACCTGAAAGTTGAATGGAAAAGGAAACTATAGAGGGGCATCTAAGTATTGAAACCAACAAACTGAATGTTATGGTATGGCATGAGGCAAATGTAAAGATAGGCCATGAAATGATTATGGAATTAGTGATAATGCGAAAAATTGTGACAAAATGCATCTTCATTGATATTCATTTAAATGATAAAGAGCGAATGCAAGCTCTTACAAAAGAATTCTATTATATCTAAGGACATAACAGAATGTTAACGTTTGAGCATTACTCTGAAGACTTATAAACTACAAGAAGATCCTCGGCAGTCCAATTGTTCAACATGAAACCCGGGGGACAAGGGCGTATCTTTGAGACGTCTTTACTCGCGTCAGCTCCTTTGTCAATGACATTTATACCGATATTCTGAAAACCCTCTTCGATCATTAACATTGTGCTTTGTGTACTATACTGCCCTGGGTATATCATTCCTGCAGACGTAAATGTTATTGACAAAGGAGGGAATTCCATGGGCTCCCGTTCTGGTTCTCGGCCTAATGTTCTTGCGATCTTTTTATCCTGATCTTTCTTCCACTGATTTCTTTTTTGACGCATGTCCGGCTGGAACCCTAAACCGTATCGAGCCTTGTGGTGTACTGGCTTTAGAGCCCTGACTATTCCTTGCAGATATCTCCCTAAACCTCTTCTCGCTCGAGCTACTCTTCCTACAGTCAACTTGACACCCATTCTAGTATTTCTCGATAGTTTTGGCACTGAAATTCTATTTCCCTCGGTGATAAAAGTGGCATTGATGAATTCAAGGGATCGGAAGGAGCATTCCACTGTGTCCTTGCTTACTTCAAGGTATGGCGCATCAGCAGAGATAGATGCGACAATGTCTTCTTCTCCCTCGACAGTGACCAAACAGCCATCCATGATAAATTTCACCTTTTGATGGAGGGATGATGGGACCGCTCCAGCGGAATGGATCAAGGGTCTTCCTAAAAGGCAGTTATATGAGGGTGTAATGTCCATGACTTGGAACTCGACATCATATATGTAAGGACCCACTTCTAGAAGGATCTCAATCTTCCCCATGACTTCACGCCTTGTCCCATCGAATGCCCTTACCGTGGAATGACAGGGCCTTAAATAGGACAAATCCATCGGAATTCTGGAAAGTGTGGTCAAATGCATGACATTGAGTGCCGACCCATTATCGATGAGCACGTTCGGTATTATGTAGCCCTTGCAGCAAGTCATAATATGCAGTGCTTTCACTGAGCCTCTACCATTGGGTGGTATTTCATCATCACTAAAAGAGATGAAATTATCCGCATTCAATTTGTTCACCCATCTGTCAAGCTTCTCCACGGATTATTGTTTGCCACATAAGCTTGATTTAACACTTTCAGCAAAGCGTTCCGGTGTGGCTCCAAATTTAACAGCAGGGATAAAACCGAGATTCGTGCTGGTTGCTTATTCAATTGTTCCACCACATTGTATTCACTGTGCTTGATAAATTTCAAGAACTCCTGTGCTTCCTCTTCATCCACAGGCTTTTTAGTCTCTTGCACGGGTGGAATTTCTTGCTCGACTTCGGCCTCATGCATCACTCCTTTCCCTTTTTGCTTCCAGTCACTGTTCTTCTTCACTGGTTCGACCTCTTTCGAATAACATCTTCCACTTCAGGTAAAATGACCTACCTCTCCTACATCTCCAGTTATGGCTTTGAGTTTTTTATCTTCAGGTGTGACGATATTGACGTCGTATTTCCATGGTACGGCTTTATCGTCCTTGTACGGGAAAGGAGACGGTACTTCGATTATCATTTTTGGTTTCACCGGCTCTTTCATCGCGTCGTAATAAATTACTAATGGTCAATTAGCGCTATAAGGAGGACCTGATGATTGGCTGTCAGAGCCGCATATTTCTCTTTCGTTGGCCTCTTCCCTCTTGTTAAGTACCTTGATTTCCTTATTATCCATCCGGTCTTGAAGCAACATTTTAAAATCCTTACATGACTGAATGTCATGTCCTACAATTCTATGGAAATTGCAAAAACTTTGACCTTCTTCTCCAAGAATTCTATCGGGGTGACAAAGCAATACTTTCTTAACCAGTACCTCCCAGATTTTTTGCAGAGGCGTCCTTATTTCTGAAACACATATTCTGACTTTCTATTCGTCCTCTTTTCCCACTGTGCTTATATTTCCTTCGGTATGGTTAGGGAACGGGTTCCCAGTTGCGTTACTGGCACTATCGAATCGTAGGATACCCGCGTCAATGAGTCATTAAACTCTCCTCTTAAAGGCTAGGCAATTCTCTGTGGAATGCCCTTGGTTCCACGCGTGGTATGCACAACTAGCGTTTGGATCATACCACTTTGGGTATGGAGGTTTAAGGGGTGCCATGTAATGGGGAGAAATTAGCTGTTTCTCCAAAAGTTTTGGGGTATAATTCCTCATACGAGACAGGGATAGGAGTAAATTGCGGTCTCTCGGAATTAGGCCTTGCTGGTCTTGGTTCGTTTCTGGGCTGGCTTTGAGCGGGTATCATGTTTTGTGGGAATGTGGTGAAGGGTTTTTGGTTGTTCGTGGCGTATACGGGGTAGGAAGGAGGTGGTGCTTGGTAGTAAGGGGTTTGAGGGGGATAATAGAAATTTAGAGGAGGATAATTTTGAGGTCGGGGTTGGTTTGGATATGGATTAGGGGTATAATGGCTTCCCATTCCCACCATATGAGCTTCTGGTTCTTTCTTCTTTATGGGCGCTACCCTTCTTAAACTTTCTTGACCTTCCATTCTACCGCTCTTGACGACATTCTCTATAAGCTCACCGGATATTTCAATATCCGTAAAGTCCTTCGTGGCACTTCCCACTAATTTGTCATAAAATGGTGCTTTCAAAGTATTGATGAAAAGAGCGGTTATCTCTGTTTTTGTTAGTAGGGGTTCCACTTGGGCTGAGACGTCCCTCCATCTCTGCGCATACTGTCTAAAAGTTTCTGACGGCTTTTTCTCCATCATTTGCAAAGTCATCCGGTCTGGCACCATATCCGATACATGCTTGTATTGCTCACAAAATGCTGATGCCAAGTCCTTCCAGGATCGGATCTTTTCCCTACTAAGCTGGTTATATCACCGAAGAGCCGATCCTACTAGACATCTTGAAAGTAATGTATGAGTAGTTTATCTTCGATCACGTAACCCGTCATTTTTCGATAAAATATTACAAGATGCGCTTTTGGACATCTTGTCCCATCGTACTTTTCAAAATCAGGCACCTTAAAATTTGGACGCAGAACCAGATCGGGCACCAAGCTGAGTTCTTTGGTGCTCAATGCAGAGAAGGCTTCAGTACCTTCTATCGCCTTGAGCCTTTCTTCCAAGCTCCTATATTTGTCCTGAACATCATGATCATTTATTTTCAACCTAGCTATTTCTGCTGGATCGTCCAAATCTGGAACGAGTGGATCAGCAGGACTAGCTCCTGGGTTTGATACGAATACTCCTTGCCCTATGTGAGCAGGTGGCACCGCTCGTTGCTCCAGGTCTGTGGGTTCCCCTTGGGTGTACCCTTTTTGTGTTGCGTGGCATGCGGCGGAGTGAATCCTGGGGGATAGAGCGGATCTTGACTGTGATTAAATCTTGACCGAGGTTCCTCGACGTCAGGGCTCTGCATGGGTCCCTTTCCTTTAACTAAAGCTGATATCATTTCCATCATTTTGGCCATTTGGTCCATTTGTTCGAGTGATTCTTCTCGAGATCTCACCATTAAATCTCTTGTCTCTTGCTGCAACTTGGCCAACTGCTCTTGTAATTCCCTCTGAAGTCTTTCCATCCTTTCAATTCTTTCATTGAATTTAGCCTCCATTGCCCTAGCTTATCGACGCGTTCTATAGGAATGACGTGGTTCCAATCTCGTGGTATTACAACTGCGAATTGTATGATTTAACCTTAGCGAACGATTATGGGATATGCAATGAATGAATGAATGAATGAATGAATGAATGAATGAATGCATAAATGTCAAATGAATGTTAATCATGAAAGAAATGCAAGAAGTTGGTGTTGATTTCAAGATAGCCCCTATTTTAGGCATTCCATTCATCAAAAGAGTTCATTACAAAATATTTTTCCATTTTCGATTCAGCTATTACACAAACTTCCTAGCTATATCGCCGTATTTCTTTACTCGCGCTAAGAACTCTAATATATTTGATCTTTGACTTGGAGGGAATTGGCAAATAAGAATTTCAGCTTCTTCCGATAATTGCACCACGTGCATGGCTACCCCACGAACTTCATTGATCAAATAGCTAAGTTGCATTTCTTTTTCTTGGAGGCCCTCTTCGTAAGCACGAACGTCTCTATCATACTGACTATCTTTTTCTTCCAAAGCCTTCAAGAGAGTATCTAGTTGTTGTTGACGATCTTGCAGCATACCTTCTAACTCTTTTATCCTTTCTTTTAGTTCTTGATGTTTAGATCGACTAGTCATTACCTCGACAGACACAGCTTCATATTCGGCGTTCTTCTTCCTCAATTCTATCATAGCCCGCGCAGCCTTTTCTTCCTCTTTCTTCGCTTTTCCTTTCTAAAATTCCATCCCGCCTTTAATGTTGCTTATCTCTTCTTTCCATTCTGCCGACGACTTGCCCAGCCCACTATTTTTTATTGTGCCTCTTAACTAATTATTTTCTAGATGGAGGTCCCTTAAGTCATTTCTCGCGACTTCAACTTCTTTTTGCACTTTCTTGGTTCTGGATCTTTCAATCTGAACGTCGATCTTCAATTGGTAGTTTTCCTTTTGAAGAGAACTAAGGTCCCGAGACATCTTGGCCTTTTCTCGTTCAAATTCTTGTCTTGCCATTTCTAGCTCAGACGGCATTTCCTCCGAGAAAGGATTCTGGACAGTGTAGTTCATTGATGAGATTTGCTGACTGTTCACCCGTTGCTTTCTCCATATGTCGTAATCTTGGGTGAGAGTGTCAGCGTATAAAGCTAATTCCATGAGATGAATTCTTTTCCAAGACTTTGCGATAGCTCGAACCCTCTTCCTATATCCCTCGCCCGCAAAAGCAAACTCAGACTGTGCTAATCCTCCAGTGGCAGGTATGAATTATCGCGAAGAAAATTGCCTTTGGACCATTAATGGAGTATATCCAACTCCTCCCCATAACCCGAGTAGTGGCACCCAATCTTGATCTCTGACCTTGTATAGCAAAATTGACGGGCGTATCCACGGGGCTCTCCAAGTTACGTCATCAGCGTGAAGATTCTGAAAGACTGAGACCCAGTGTTGTTCAGTGACCTCCTTCAGCCATTCTTTCTTAAGATAAGCTTCTAACGGGGAGAATGTTTTAGAAAACATATGGAATGGTGTGCGCTCTACTTTCCAGAAGTGGCTCAGAATCCAAACATTGAGTAACTGCGCGCATCCGATAAAACGACCTTCCCCTTTCTTCCTACAGCTACTTATTAATCTGAAGGTTTCGGCCAGAATAGTTGGGACGGGGTTGATTCCTTGTTTTAACCTTTCAAAGAAATCTACCACCGCAACTTCTATGTGTCCAAGGACCTTCGGGAAGATGATCAAACTGTAAATGGCCAGAGCGAATAGATTTACCCTTTTCAACATGTCGGGATGGTTCAGAACCAAGTCTCGTAGGGAAGACCATGGAATGCAAATAGTTTCATTCTTCGTCTTTATCTGTTTTTTGGCCCACGCGTCAATCATGTCTGTCAATCTCACTAACTTTTTCTTCAAGGTCATTGGCTTAGGTTCTTTCACATATATCTTATAAGGTTGTACGTTTTCGACACGAAGCAAAGTAGCATACTCTTCTATAGTCGAGTTCATGTCTTCCTGATTGAAAGTAAAACATTGGTAGGCCGGATCCCAAAATTTGACCATGGCTTAGATCAATCGTTCGTCTACGTTGACAGTAATCAAGTTGGCTATGTCCCCATATCTTTCAGTGAAGATACCCCTAGTGTCCAAGTCCCACTGACTCCAAACCCGAACCAAATCTTCAAGGTTATTCTGGCGAACATTCATAGTTACGTGCTCGGGCAAATTGGCAATACATCCCTCCACTAGACTATCCCTTCTTTCTTTCTGAGTCTTTAGAGACCAGTCTCGAACCGCGGCATTCCTCTCGGTTGTTTGTATAATTGACTCTTCCATTAGAAACCCATTTTTTGGCAACCGATCTCTAGTCAACACCTTCCTAATATAATGCCTATAATACATGATGGAAAAAAAATAAGGCAAAGAGAAACAACCTTGATTAGTAATTAAGTATCATCTTCAAAATCCCAATTCACTTCGAAAATCTCTAATTTGTTGAGAGTGAAAGATCGTTCTTTTTCGATAATTTCCCTCACTTCTTTTTTGCAAGGGTAATAATAAGGCACATTATGTATATGCACCAATCCCTGCGAGCCAAATAGCATCAGTTATGTTTGCAATCATGATAATGTCGATAGTAATGTATATGTATCGATGTATTTAGGTGAAAGGAAACAACAAACATAATGTATTTCAGCCACCAAGTCAAGGAGTGATTTGGTGAACAAATCCCATATGGTACAACAGTCTTTGCTTGTGGGATCAGTAATGCTCCTACCAATGAAGGTAAGCAACATTCGTCCCTCAGTAATCATTTCTTCGGAACGAAAGCGTAAAAATCTCGAGAAATCATTTCGAAATTGCTCTGAATAAGCTTTGGATACATTAGGAGGGCTCGTTTTTGCTATGTATAAATTTCCTCAACTCCTCTTGGTACCTAAAATTCATTCATAATCATATAATTATAGACAATGCTAACGTCTCTATTTATGTAATTAGGGACGGTAAAACACAAATGGTCCAATAAATCTCAAAATAATATACTTTAAATGGAGTGAATTTTAAAATAAATAAATACAAGGTGAGGCAGATTTGTTTTTTGATAATGGATATAAAGTGATTATGGTAATTGTTTACCTCGTTCTGTCTCGCTCATAATACAAAATTATTATTTTACCTTTATATGTATAAATATTAAAAGGGAACAAAAAAGTAAAATGCATTATAGAAAAAATTTCATATGCTTTGTGTTTTAAAAATGTATATATTTTTAAATATTTGGTTGTTAAAAAATAAAATATTAAAAATAATTATCAAAAATCAAATTAAGGTGAAGAAGGGTTGGATGGGGTAGGGGAGAGTAATTTTCGATTTTAATCGAAAATATCAACCAATTAGATTTTTTCAATTTCGGTTTGGTCAGGTGGACATCTTTTATCTTTGTTTGATTAGTTATTCAATTGGTTATTGGTTTTTGAATTCCAGAACAGAAACAACTAAGAATCGATTTATTTAATATTAGTTTAAAATTATTTAAAATATATTTATATTTTATAATATATAATAGATATATAACTTTATAAATCCAACCCAATTACTTAAGGTTGGTTAACCGAGAAAATCGACCAAACTAACCAAATCAAAGTTAGTTCTGCTTGGTCAGTTTTCCCAACTAAAGTTAATCGAGTCGATTTTCTTATGTTAAAGTCGATTAAGTTAGGTTGAAAAAAAAATCAGTCGAACTGACTGATTCAATTGATTGCTCTACCTTAGAATGGGGACTTATATATCCAACGTCCATAAAGATAATAGTAATTTTCAATATTATAAATCGATAGTAAAGCAAGACTAATGATAGAGCAGAATATACCAATTATAAAAAAGTAAAAGATTTGACAACATGGTTTGCCTTCCCTATGTTGTATGCAATTACATTAATTATATGTACTAACCTTTGAGAGCCAATGAAGACTGTAAGAAGAATGTACGAAGTGACTGCTCTTGCTCGGAAAAAGCCTTTGGTAAAAGGAACCTGCAACTCCGGCAACGAAACAAGGCTTCCCATTGAATGCAGGAAATGATTTAAACACAGTGTTGAAGTCGTTTTGGGGAAGATCATTAAGGAACAATTGAAGCTCAGGCAATTCCCAATGTGCTTATCGGCAAACACTAGCGATGATATCCATAACTTCACATGTCGAGAAGAACGTGTTGGGACCCGAAGCACAACCCAAATCAGCCACCTTAATACAAGGAACGTGAACCATCTTGCTCAACATGTCTTTGAGGTGTCCTCTAGGAATGGCCTTGTCTTCAATTGTACTTTTTTTTCTGGAAAAAAACAAAAACAAAAACCTGTAAACATTTTTGTTTAATGGATATATGTATATACATATACATATATACATACATGTATATAAATATTGTTGAAGGTACGATTCTTTCGGAAAAAGTTTTTAAAGTATCGTAAGCTAGGCAGTCAATTAATCTCCCAATAATGTCAGATATTGTCCCCAATGGGGATTTTGTCTTTCGTATTGTCCCATAAGTGGGTGTGACTTATAGAGCTGAGAGTATCTTGGTTGGTGAACTTGTAAAACTCACTGGACTCCCCCCTTGTGTACAAGTCAAATTATTTACTTTACTATTATCACGCCCTATACAAACACTTATCCCATGAGTCTTACAAGTCTACCATCCGACGCACTCCTGATTCCTTGAACTAGGCTCATCGAGCAACCACTCAAGGCATGCTAACTCTCAACTAAGTTTATTGAGAGATTGACCGACTGCTCAACAAAAGACATTTAAAAACTTCTTTCAAAGGAGTCCATCCTTAACATATATAAAACAAGTATGGAAGAGATAGATGAAGATACTTGAAGTGAGGAATTATTGGCGTAGCTAATTTGTTTGTCTGTGGCATTGGTGCAATAAACATTTGCAGATGATGTCGTAGCCATAGTCATTGCTTGCTAGATCTGGATATGGAGTCTTACTATCTGTATTGATTTTATATACTATAAGTAGGAAATATCGTATCCACGAGGACTAAAAGTAGTAGTAATTATCGTTTTTCTATTATTTAGCCGACAAATTGAAGTGATTGTTTTTAATCTAAATTTATTAATCTAATTTAACTACAAACGAACAGAGAATGAAAGGAGAAAATAATCGAAGATAACCAATGAGAAAGACCATACCAAGAAAGAATCCACCTAGACTTCACCTATTATTCTGAATCTAAATTAAACGAATTTATTCACTTGTGACTTAATTTGTAGAAATCCCGAAATTATGTGAATATTTCTCGAGAGAGTTAGAACAACTGACTCTAGGTTGATTAATTGAAATCTCTTTCTAATTAAAACTCCTATTTTCGCATTAACTCGATCTAGTGATTCCCCTATTAGATTTGACCCTAATCCAGTAGATTTATATCATCTTATTTCTAGGATTGCATGTAACTCCACTCAATTATGCTAGATCTACTTTTAAACAGGAACTTTTACTCCACTGAAATAAGCACATTAAACATGAATTAATATCTCAAAAATATTAAAACACGAAATAAGCATACATAATTGAGAAAAAGAATCAATTATTTATTACGTAAAAATAGAAATTAAATAATAAGATTTATCATAGATTTCATCCTCCTTAGGTATCTAGGAAATTTAGTTCATAATCCTGAATAGAAACATCTTAAAGTTAGGATAACCATAAGACATAAAGAAACTCAATAAAATTTCGAAAGAAATTAAATGGAGATCTTTGATCCTGAGGGAGATCCGAGTTCGAGTTGATTCCGATGGTGTTCTTCGAATGTTTTTTTCGATCTTCTTTGATTCCTCCCTTAGGTCTTCTTCTAATTGGAATTTATAAATTTTAAAATGCTTTGAAAGCCTAAAAATTGGGCTTTTCCGTGTATCTGGAAAGCAGGTTGCAAAATCGACATGGGCTGACACTTGGGTGTGTGGCCAGCCCGTGTGTAAATCCCCAGGCTATGTGGATCTTGAAAATAGTTCTTTTTGTCTGATTTTGGCTTGTTTTTCGCTCCTTTCAGTTCTCTATTCTCACCTAAATATAGAAACATGAATTTAAAGGATTAGGAGCATCAAATTCACTAATTTATATAATAAATCATCCAAAAACACATCAAAGATGAAATTAGAAATATAAAAATATATTACTTTTATGGCTTATCAATGAGAGATAGATTTTATAGTTAATACTCACTCCTTTTTAACTTTTTTTTTTGTTCCCACCAGCCTCATTCCAGTTGTCATTCTAATTTCTTAGCTTATAAGCAAAGAACACTTAAAAAAATCATAATGCATATATATATGTGTGTGTGTGTGTGTGTGTGTGTATGTGTGTATATATATTTGTCAATGTTAAATATGACTCCTATTTTCAGTCAAATTTAAAAAATAGTCTTTCAGTTAAACTCTGTTTACTTGTTTCAATCAAACACTGATTAGTTTAGATTATTTTATTATTATTTGATCTATGAATTTAGCCTATAAATAGGATCTTTTACAACCTTAGAAAATACACCAATTAGAGATTAGAACTCATAACACATTTAGATAATTTTGTGTTTACGTTTTGT
The DNA here is from genome assembly GCF_007990345.1 of Gossypium hirsutum. NCBI lineage: Eukaryota > Viridiplantae > Streptophyta > Magnoliopsida > Malvales > Malvaceae > Gossypium > Gossypium hirsutum. The sequence continues at coordinate 109,781,780 of NC_053436.1, forward strand.
GGGTTCTTTGTTTTCGGGTTTTCGGGGTTTAGTTTTTATCTCCATCTTTTGTACTCTTCGTTCTTTTGCCATTATAGTAAAATTATCTTTGCCCGTGCTTTTTTATCCTCTTTGAAGGGGTTTTGCCACGTTAAATTTGTGTGTTCAATTTCTCAATTTATTCTGCTATTTTCTTGTTCGTTACTTAATCGGGTTAAAATCCTAACATGTGGTATCAGAACTAGTTCAATTTTCATAGATCAGCCCGTTCAGAGATGGCAACAACAAGGTTTGAAATTGAGAAGTTCGATAGTGAGACAAATTTCAATCTGTGGCAAGTTCGGATGATGGCAATTCTAGTTCAATCAGGCTTGAAAAAGGTTGTTATCGGGAAAAAGCCTGAGAATCTAAATAAAATAGAATGGGAAGAGCTTGATGAAAAGGCTTTATCTGCAATCCAGTTGTGCCTCACGAATACGGTATTGCAGGAGGTATTGATGGAGAAGACCTCATCTGCCTTGTGGAAAAGGTTAGAAACTCTTTATGCGACTAAGTCTCTAGCTAACCGTTTAGTGTTGAAACAACGTCTATTTACGTTTCGCATGAACGAAGGTAAGCTTCTTAGAGATCACATCAGTAAATTCATTACTCTTTTAAATGATTTAAAGAATGTTGAGGTTCATATTGACGATGAAGATTAGGCTATGCTATTATTGTGCTCTTAACCCCTTTCATACAAGTCTTTCAGGGAGACACTGATTTATGGCAGAGACAAACTCTCGTTCGAAGATGTGAAGGGTCATTTGTTGAGTAGAGACAAACTCGACAATGAGCTTCATTTGGATAGCAAGACAGATAGGCAAGCTTCTGTTTTGGTAGCATTAAAGAAACGAAATAAAAGGTGTCGCTATTGTAAAAAGTTAGGTCACGTCAAAGCAGATTGTTATAAACTGTGAAATAAAAAAGCTGCTGAGAGTAACGAGGAAGATGTAGCTGGTGCTAATTTGGCCGATGAAAATGGGGATGATTTCTTGTTAGCGTCAACAAGTGATGACACCAAGCTCACGTCCAAATGGATCCTAGATTCAGGATGTTCTTTCCATATGTGTCCCAATAGAGAATGGTTCTCCACATACAGTTCGATTGAAGGTGGAGTTGTGCGCATGGGAAACGATTCATCCAGTAAGATAATTGGTATTGGTACTGTTAAAATTAAGATGCACGATGGGACGATTAGGACACTCTCAGATGTCAGATATGTACCTGATTTACGAAAGAATCTCATCTCCTTAAGTATTTTAGACTTGAAAGGATGCAAAATCAACATCGAGTCGAGTGGTATTAAAGTATCTCGTGGAGCTCTCGTTTTGTTAAAAGGTAAAAGAACCAGCAGTCTTTATATTCTGGAAGGTTATACAGTGACCGTTGAAATCAGACGTCCCTCGTCCGTTACGGAGTTGAAGTCAACTTGTTTGGAGCGGAGGCAACTTGGTCATAGGAGGGAAAAAGGTATGACTGTTTCGTTGAAGAGAGGTTCTCTTTTAGATGCATGTTTTGAAAAGTTAGGGCACTGTGTTCGTGAAAATCAAACCCGGGTTAGTTTTGATTTAGCAGTGTACAAGTCGAAGGCTAGTGTAATGGCCTAAATTCAAGGTTATCGGAACAATGGTTTCGTAACCATAGATCCGATTTAAAGAGAAATTTATTTCAATATTTTTGCTTGAAAATTGATATAATAGGAAAATCGTATGAAAATATTGATAGAAAAATTTTACCAATTTAGTGATTAGATAGAAAAAGAAATTATTGAAGAAATTGGGTAAAAACAAGGTATCGAGACCTCTATCTCATAAAACAGAGTCAAAAATAATTTTATAAATATTTATGAAATGTTATTAATGTGGTATTAAAATTTCGTTAGGAAATTTTAATGTTTGGGTAGTCAATTAAATGAAAAGGACTAAATTGTAATAGGTGTAAAAGTTGCTAGAGTGATTAAATAGCTTAAGAGTCTAATGAGGAAGGATTTAAAAGGAAATTAGACCCAAAATTTATTTGGGCTGGACGGGTATGAAATCAGCAGAAAAATTGATAAATTAAGGGTAAAATTGGAATATTGCAAAATTAACTAAATAAAGCTAGGACTAAATAGGAAATATCTAGATTTCTCTTCATTTCTCTTCAATTCCAGCAGCTAAAAACGCCATAGGAGGGTTCTATAAGCTGATATTTCATAATTTTTTCACCAAGTGAGTTAATCCTTGCCTTTTTCTTGTAATTTTTGTGTTTCTAAGACTTTTACAACTAGGTACTACTATTAAATTCATTAGTTTTTGATTTCATGGATGAAATTGAAAGTCACCATGGTTGATTTATGTAATTTTATGATGAAATAGAATTAAATTAAAGCTTTAATTTGCTTATGAGATGATTTTATTAGGTAATTTCAATAGAAATTGATTTTTAGGACCTAATTGTGAAAATGCTTGGAATTAAAGTCTATTGCTGAAATTATAATTCCTAAAGGTTTTAAACTAGTTTAAGGTGATATAATAAAATTTTAATTGAGAAAAATAAGCTCAATTGAGAGGCTAATTGAGTAGGGATGAAATTATCATTTATTAAAAGCTTAGGGGAAAAATGGTAATAAACAGCTTGCACAAAAACAGTTTGGACAGCAGCAGTAGACTAACTTTGAAAAATCACCATAAATTTTAGAAATCGAATTAGAAGATGAAAAAAATATAGAATTAAAGCTTATTGAGTCTAGTTTCTCATAGAAGAAATAGTGTAAGCAATGGATTTATAAATTTTGAGATATAATGAATTTTGTGAGACAAGGTCAGAATGAATTTGGGTTCCCCTGTTCTGACTTTGAAAAATCATAAAAAATTTAATAAAAACAATTATGGGCTTAAATTTATATGTATAGAATCCTTAATGAGTCTATTTTTAAGAGAAACAAACGAGAACATCATTTGAATTCTTTATGAAGAGAAAATTAATTTTTAGTAAAGAAGGGTCAGAACTGTCGACAGCAGAACAGGGGTGACTTTAAAGAATAAACTGTACTTATTGGCTAAACCAAAAATTCTGAAAATTTTATGGTAAAAATATATATGAGTCTAGTTTTAGGGAAAATTAACGGATCTTAATTTGGAGTTCCTTAGCTCAAGTTATAAATAATTTAGTGACTATGACTCAAGTAGACAGCTTTGAATGAACTATAAATAATAGTTGAATTATAGAGAATGTTGCATATGAACATGAAATGTATTGAATTGATAGTTAAATTTATTTATTTAGATCCGGAAGATTCAAATACGAAGGTAGATCGAGGAAAGGAAAAAGTTTGGGATTAGTAGATTTTTATTGTTTACAAACAAGTATCAAGGTAAGTTCGTGTAACTTGAATTATTTTCTTAAATTGCTTGAGATTGTATGTTATTGATGTGAATATGATTTGAATGTTCATTGTATGAAAATTAATGAAACATTGATATATTTGATAAAATGGGAAGAGATCCCGTTTGAATGAAAGGAAAATTCGATGGATTTCTGAAAAGGAATTGACGGTAAAAAGGATCTAGCCCAGACGGGTGATCCTATCCTGATATAGCCCTCCCGAAGAATATGTGTAAAATGGATTTAGCCCGGACGGGTAATCCGAATTAGGGTCTGAATTTAGCCTGGACTGGTAATTCAGATCCAAGCTCATTAGAGTAATTGTCGTTGCAGTGGATTTAGCCTGGACTGGTAATCCCGACAATACTCTATGAGTTTATATTACAGGGGATTTAGCCTGGACTGGTAATCCCGCTGCAAGGTTGAGGTTCGCGGGAGTGTGCTCTCTGAAATGGATATGTGCGCACATGAATATGAATTGATGGACCCGGAATTGTACAATAAATGTGTACCTCTGAAAATCCATCGAAATTTCGATAAATTCAACGGGATAAATATGGAAAAGTAACAAAGAAATGGAAATCATGGTATTGACGAGCTCATCAATCATGGTATATATATTATTGATACATGGAAATTATTGTACTAACTTGAATGTTGAGTTTGTGCATGTTAGGGTAATAATGCATTGAATGGATATATGAATGTTTATTATATTGTATTGAAAATATTAGGTAAGTATAATTCTTGTTACATGAGCTTACTAAGCACAAAGTGCTTACCCCGTTTCCTTTTTCCCTGTTTTGTAGTGTTAAGAGCTCGGAGGTCGGATTTGGTCGGAGACACATCACACTGTCAACCTCAGGATTTCGGTATATAAAGAAACTTTATTTTGGAAATCAATGGCATGTATAAGCTAACAAAGTAAATGTTAACGTGAAATGAATGTAAAGTTAGCCATTAGTATGGTTAACAAACCTGGTTTTAGATATGTGATGACGTTATTTTATAAATATGCATGAATTTATCTTGAAAATATGTTGAATTGATTTGGTTGATGTGGATTGGTCTCGATTTAATATTGCAGGGAAGGTTAGATATTTATAAAGGGGCTATATTGAATATAAAAAAAAATTTAATTCGTAAACTCCGGTAATGCCTCGTACCCTATTCCAGCAATGAATACGGGTAGGGATATTACAGCTAGAAGTCTTCCAGTTTCTAAGCACAAATTCGACTCAGTTAATTCCCTGTATAATTCAAGATAGGCTCGTGGCGGGCTTTGGCAAAGATGGCGTTGTGGAAATATGAGTCAAGGTGGAAATTTGTTAAATATGACTCCTATTTTCATTCAAATTTGAAAAATAGTCTTTCAGTTAAACTCTATTTACTTATTTCAATCAATCACTGATTAGTTTAGATTATTTTATTATTATTTGATCTATGAATTTAGTCTATAAATAGGATCTTTTACAACCTTAGAAAATACACCAATTAGAGATTAGAACTCGTAACACATTTAGAGAATTTTGTGTTTACGTTTTGTGGATTCTTTGTTTTCGGGTTTTCGGGGTTTAGTTTTTATCTCCATCTTTTGTACTCTTCGTTCTTTTGCCATTATAGTAAAATTATATTTGCCCGTGGTTTTTTATCCTCTTTGGAGGGGTTTTTTCACGTTAAATTTGTGTGTTCAATTTCTCAATTTATTCTGCTATTTTCTTGTTCGTTACTTAATCGGGTTAAAATCCTAACAGTCAATCTTTAAGAGCCAATGAAGACAGTAAGAAGAATGCACGAAGTGAACGTTGTTGCTCGGAAAAAGCCTCTGATAGAAAGAACCTGTTACTCCGGCTATGAAATAGGGCCTCCCATTGAATGAAGGAACAGATTTGAACACAGTGTTGAAATCGTTTTGGGGAAGATCATTAAGGAACATTTGAAGCTCAGGCGATTCACAGTGTGCTTCTCGGTAAATCCTAGTGACGATATCCACAATTTCACATGTAGGGAAGAACGTGTTAGGACCGGAAGCACAACCCAAATCAGCCACCTTAATACAAGGAACAGGAACCATCTTGCTCAACATGTCTTTGATGGTACATATCCTCTAGGAATGGCCTTGTCTTCAATTGTACTTTTTTCTGAAAAAAAAACAAAAAGAAAAACTAGTGAACAAATTTGTTTGATGGAAATACATACATACATACATAAAATAATGGAAGAGATGGAGGAAGATACTTGTAGTGAGGAATTATTGGCATAGCTAATTTGTTTGTCAGTGGCATTGGTGCAATGCACATTTGCTGATGATGCCTTGCCATGGCCATTGCCTGCCTATACTGATCTTATATAAAGGCGACTGATCTGTATGAAAATGGGGTGGTTGTTTATGTGTGAAACTTTTTAGTACTTTAATCAATGTTCCTGTTCCCATATCTCGATTATAATGGCAGATTGATTTGATTTTGTTTTCTGGCTGAGATCCTCTCCCTACTTTCCCAAATAAGCATATAACAAGTATACTATTATTTTAGTCTTATATGTTTCAACCACTTGATCTACCGAAACTATTATTTAATTTTTGAACTAACAAGTACAATGATAATAAAATAATAGTAGCTGATTCATTAAGTTATTTAGGGAAATGGTGCGTGAACTGGGAAGGCTGGTTTTCTAGATCTTTGATGGATAGGGAGAAGGAGATGTGTAAAGATTTGGTTGATAAGGTGATTGGAACAGTGTTGATTTCGGAAATAGAGGATAGATTGTGTTGGTCCAATGATAAACTCGGGATGTTCTCGGTTAAAAGATGTTCGAATTTATTGATAATGGACGCGAACGTTAATTTTGCTTGTGGTAAAGTTTGGAATATTAAGGTCCCCCTAGAGTTCGTAGCTTTCTTTGAATGTTAGCTATCGACAGAATTCCGTCTATGGAATTTCTGTCTAAAAGAGGTGTGAACATTCAAAATTTTTCGATATTTTGCTCTTGGTGCTAAAGAGAGTCGATGGTTTTGTGGAATACTTTTCATTGTGTTACAATGTGAAATTGGATGAGAGTAAGAAAAGGTTATGGCTGATTTCTATTGCTGCAGCATGCTGGACAATTTGGATTGCAAGAAATGGGCTGGTTTTTGATGGAAGGAGAGTGAATATGGCTAATTTGGTATTTCAATCTAAGATGAGGGCATTGTTGTGGATTAGATCAAACCATAATGAAATCATGTTGCAGGAGAAGTTTTGGTGGTTAACTCCACAAAGATGTTGTGTGGTGTCTCACAAATCCAATGCTGTTGTTTCCTTTTGGAGACTACCTCCTTGTGGTTGGTTAAAATTCAATGTATGTGGTATAGCGAAAGAGGACAAGGCTAGAGGTGGAGGAATATTGAGAGATATGGAGGGGATTGCAAGAGAGATTTTCTCTGGTGCTGTTGGTACAAATGTTGCTGAGGAAGTTGAGATTGGAGCGGTGAAGTTTGCTCTCGAAGCTGAGATTTTCTCTGGTTATTAAAGTAAGTTCCTCGGTGGTGTTTTCTTGGTGTATCAATAAGGAATTGAAACTTTGGACGCTTCATGTAACTTTTTCAGATATTGAAACTTCTAAGTGTAAGATCAGATCCATTGTCTTCTCTTTGGCAAATAGGAATGGAAATGACATGGCGTTCTCTTTGGCGTTGGCTGGTGTGAATAGGCCACATGTGTTTAAAGCATGGTGGTGATTTTGGCTTAGATTAGTGTTTTCTTGTTGCTGGAATTATGTTTTTTGTTTATCTGTTGTAATTTTCTTGTTTGAATAGTGTTCTGTTCTTTTTCTGACTACAGAGTAACTTGAATGAAGCAAAAAAAAAAAAGATAATTATAAACAATATATGTCCAAATAATTATAATCAGAATCAAATATTATAGAGTATAATAATATTTTCATCTGAAGTCAAATTAACATGATTTTAATTAAAGTCGAATTTAAAATATCAAGACTTAATTATAAGAATTTAGTATTTTTTGTTTGATTTGAAAATTTTAAATTTAATTGTTGATATTGTTAATGAGTTTATTTTTATTTTATAACTCGGACACTATATGAAACAAGATTGCTAGAAATAATTTGAGTTAGATATTTGTAAATTTTTAAATTATCAAAATTCAAATCTTCAAATCTATCTAAAATTTTGAATTCATTTATTACCTTATTAATATTATTGTATAAATCTAAATCCGAATTGAATACTATTCTTTTATCATTTATTTAAATCCATAAAAAAAATTCAAAGTTGTTTTTATCATTTTTCGAATAACCAAAGCAACAAAAATCTGAATTCAAATGGGCTAAAATTCTTTTTATTTAGATAATTAAAATTATAAGCATTTTGACATCTGAATCTGCATCTATTATACAATCAGGTGATAGATATTGAAGTACAATCCTTTCTCCTTTCCTGATCTCTAACATTCAAAGTCGATATGGTTACTGCATCTCAGAACAGAAGGCATAGTATGCGAAACAAAAGGCTAAGTAACCACTTCAACTCTGCCTAATGTCGATCGGCGAATCCTCCCTGATTAACGTTTTGGCTGGAGATTGTGCTTTGATGGCCATCTTTGCCGTTTTGATTGCATGGCTCTCTGAAGATTTGGATCGGGTGCTCGTATTTTCACAGTAATCGAAGACTGATCGTTGTTTTGGTTTCTCAAGGGACGTCTTCTTTGGACCTGTCGTTTTCTTTCTGTTGTTTTTATTTGGCTCCACGTGCTTTTGTAGGGTTCCCAAGACGTCCCCGTATTAATAATTATCACCTGCTTTTCTTCGAACAATATCTCTCTCAGAAAAATTGTCATAATTTGAGAGTAAAAATATGATTTTATAGAATTAAAACATGATACATTGTTTAATAGGCGGATGAATTATTTTATAATATATTTTAAAAATAAATTGATAAATATATTTATCAAATTACTATAAATAATTTTTAAAAAGTATTAAATTATGTTAAAAATTAAATATAGAGATAAAATCTCAAATTTAAGCGCAATTTAAGAATTAAAATTAAAATTTAATTTTTTTTTATAATTATAAAAAGTGAAGAAATCGAAATTCATCATCGAAGTACCAAATTATGTTAAAAGTTAAATATAAAAATTAAATCTTAAATTTGAGCATTGTATAAACTTGAAGCTAAAATTTGGACATTATTTTATAAATAAAGTAAAAGGATTGTAATTACAATTGATCCATATTTAGTTTATAACTGAGCATATTTCAACGACTAAAATTGAAATTATACTATTTTTTAAAACTCTAAAAAAATAAAAAGAAATAAGTATGATATGATATTAAATTATTGAAAAAATTGACAATCCAACTGACAGATTATGTTAGAATCTAACTGATAAAGATGTTGTCTTATTCCTCTAGTAAGCCATGCATGCACTTACAAATTATAGTTCTCTATCTTAGCATACCTTTTCGTGTCCCAAATCATGGGATTTAATTTACAGTAAGAAATCTTAATTTGTCTCAAATAATTACATCGAGATTGTATTTACGTTAATATCGACATTCAAGGTAAATAAATATTAAAAAAAACACATTTCAAAAATTAATAAAAATTCATAATTTAAAAAAGAGAAAGGAAAACAAGTACCACAACAATATTTAAATAAAAAAACCCATAAATCCGCTCTTTTATTCTTTTGAATGAAAAATCTACAAAATTAATACATATGCATGATACATATGATGGTATAATATAAAGATAAATATATAAATTTGGTTGCATATATGAGGTAAATTATTGGACCAACTATTTCATAGTGATTGAAACAACAATAGTAACCATTTTTGTCTTCTCATACGACAAATGCTCACCCACATGTTGAGCATATCTTTATGGTATCTCCAAAATGACTAACAATCAAAGATTCTGCAATTGCTCGTATGCAATTTGCAACATTTCGTCCACTTTTACTATTTTCAAACACGAAATTTTCATTACAGATATCGTCTTCAAAATCCCAATTCATTTTAAAAGTCTCTAATTCATTAAGAGCAAAAGACCCTTCCGTTTCGATGATTTTTCTCACTTCTTCTTTGCAGGGGTGATAATAAGGAACATTGAATGAATCCACATCAGATTCACACACCAATCCCTGCCGATCAGATAGCGTCAATTATGTTTGCAGCTATGATAAATGCGACACAATAGTTTATGTATCAATACAATTAAGTGAAAGGAAACAAAAAAAACAAAAAAAAACAATTAACCTCGGCCATCAAGTCGAGGAGCGATTTTGTGAATAAACCCCATATAGCACAACAGTCTTTGCTTGTGGGATCAGTAATGCTTCTACCAACGAAGGTAAGCAGCATTCGTCCTCCGGTTATCATTTCTTCGGAACGAAAACGTAAAAAACTCGAGAAATCATTTCGAAATTGCTCAAAATAAGCTTTGGATACATTAGGAGGGTTCGACTTTGCTATGTATACATTCCTCTTGTTCTCAACTTCTCCTGGTACCTAAAAATTATTCATAATCATATAGTTATTGTTAATGCTAACGTTTCTCTATAGGACATTAGGGATGACAAAACAGGTATCATTAGATGAATTCCAAAATTATCTTCTCTAAATGAAGTGGATTTATGTGTATATATTTGCCAACCTTTGAGAGCCAATGAAGACTGTAAGAAGAATGTACGAAGTGAATGCTGTTGGTCGGAAAAATCCTCTGATAGAAAGAACCTGCTACTCCGGCTATGAAGCAAGGCCTCCCATTGAATGAAGGAACAGATTTGAACACAGTGTTGAAATCGTTTTGGGGAAGATCATTGAGGAACACTTGAAGCTCAGGCGATTCACAGTGCGCTTCTTGGCAAATCCTAGTGACGATATCCACAATTTCACATGTAGGGAAGAACGTGTTAGGACCCGTAGCACAACCCAAATCAGCCACCTTAATACAAGGAACAGGAACCATCTTGCTCAACATGGCTTTGATGATATCCTCTAGGAATGGCCTTGTCTTCAATAGCACTTTTTTCTGAAAAAACAAAAAGAAAACTATAGTCACCAATTTCTTTTAAAGTGTGTGTGTGTATATATATATATATATAACCAAGTATTGGACATAGGGAAGAGATGGAGGAAAATACTTGTACGTAGTGAGGAATTCTTAGCATAGCTAATTTGTTTATCAGTGGCATTGGTGCAATGAACATTTGCAGATGATGTCATAGCAATAAACATTGTTTGCTGGATGTGGATATAGAGTCTTCCAGTCTATACTGGTCTTATACAAAGGCAAGTGATCTGTGTGAAAATGTTATGCAAAGGCCAGAGGGGAATTAGGTCATACACATATCATAGATTCTTATTGATTCTAAGCCAAATTGACATATTTATGTACTTTACACGTGTTAATTGGATATCATAAGAAATTAAAAAAGGGTTTGTGAATTTAGAGAAATTAATTTGAAGTATTGACTATATCGTAAAGGTATGAAAAATGTTGGGTAGAAGTATGAAAAATTAAAAATAGAAAATGACTAAATTAGATAGATGGAAAAAGAGGAAAAAGCTAAAAATAGAGCTGTGAATGAGATTGAAATGGTACGTGTGATTATTAGATTTTCTAACTAAATATTATTAATAATTTAAAATAAAAATTTTAAATAGACTTTTAATACATAGAAAGATGTAGAAAAAAAATGTCATCCATCATCATCTTCATCTTGTCTCCCACCTAATTTTCACTTTTTTCTTTTTGGCCCTTTTCTACTAATTTTCAAGAGTTCAAACTTTAAATTTCTTCCCTAGAGAAGTTTCTTGTAAAGTTAGCTAGAATACATAATTGAGCAGAGAGAAAGGAGAAGTTAGGGATTTGAGAAAGGATAAGATAATGTGATAAGTTTTTTGGAAAGATTTTATATTTATTTCATTAAAAATGCATCAAGTTAGTATCAAGACATGTATCGATGCCACTTTCTTAAAGTTCTATTCGTCAAGAGTCATAATGAACTTTGAGGATACAGTGAAGCCCAATGACTGTCTACATTTTGTACAAATGAAAACAATCCACTAGCACTAAGCCAAACGTAACAAGGATATCAATTTTTATAAAAAATTTTGTAATAATTCATTATAGAACAATCTAAAAATATAAAAGATGGTGGGAGAATAAAAAAAACTTTGTTTCTACGTTTCTTTTTTGGATGTGTCATACAAATACAATTCAACTCCTATTTATAAAAGGTCTCATATCTCTTCACAAGGACGTAACTACCCAAACGGATAGTCATATCTTTAGTAATAAACATAATTATTAAATAGATATCTACTTGAATAATTATAATTATTTATTAATAATCAAGTTAAGTAACTTTTGAATTTAAAAGACATAACTCATTACTATAAATAGTAACAACTTTCAATTTTATAAAATTACATTAAAATATAAGAATACATTAAAATTTTCTAAAATCAAAGCTTGATCTCTAAACTCATATGCTTCAAGGTTTGGTAAAATTGTATCTATGTGAACCTCGATATTTATGAGTATTGAGCTAAATAGGTATAAAAAAAACATTTCAAAAATTAATAAAAACTTCATAATTTGGAAAAGAAAAAAAAAGAGAGAGAGAAAGAAAACAAATACAACAACAATATTTAAAAAAAAAACTCATCTTTTGACGAAAAAAATTGTTAGTATTGATGAAAAATCTATAAAATAAAATTCATTTTTTATTCGTTTAAATAAAAAAAAATTGGACAAAACTTATACATATCCATGATACATGTCCAACTATTTCATAGTCATTGAAACAACAATAGTAACATAGTACTTTGTCTTCTCACACGACAAATGCTCACCCACATGTTGTGCAAATCTTGAGAACAGATCATCAATTATGGCCTCTCCAAAATGACTAGCAATCATAGATTCAGTAATTGCTCGTATGCAATTTGCAACATTTCGCCCGCTTCTACTCTTTTCGAAATTTTCGTTGAAAACATCGTCTTCGAAGTCCCAATTCATTTCAAAAATCTCTAATTTGTCGAGAGCAAAAGACCTTTCTTTTTCGATAATTTCTCTCATTTCTTCTTCGCAAGGGTAATAGTAAGGTACATTGAATGAATCTATATCAGATTCACGCACCAATCCCTGCCAACCAAATAGCACCGGTTATGTTTGCAATTATGATAATGTCGATAGTAATGTATATATATCGATGTATTTAAGCGAAAGGAAACAACAAACATAATGTACCTTAGCCACCAAGTCGAGGAGTGATTTGGTGAACAAATCCCATATGGCACAACAGTCTTTGCTTGTGGGATCAGTACTGCTCCTACCAATGAAGGTAAGCAACATTCGTCCCTCAGTTATCATTTCTTCGGAACGAAAGTGTAAAAATCTCGAGAAATCATTTCGAAATTGCCCTGAATAAGCTTTGGATACATTAGGAGGGCTCGACTTTGCTATGTATAAATTTCCCTTGTTATCCTCAACTCCTCTTGGTACCTAAAATTCATTCACAATCATATAATTATAGACAATGCTAACGTGGCTATATATGTAATTAGGGACGGCAAAACACAAACAGTCCAATCAAGCTAAAAATAATCTGCTAGTGAATTTTAAAATAAATAAATGCAAGGTGAGGTGGATTTATTTTTTGATAATAGATATAAAGTGATTATGGTAATCTCGTTTCGTCCCGCTCACAATATAAAATTATTATTTTACCTTTATATGTATAAATATTAAAAGGAGACAAAAAGTAAAATGCATTATAGAAAATTTTTCATATGCTTCGTGTTTTTAAAAAACATATATATTTAAATATTTGGTTGCTTTTTAAAAAATAAAAATATTAAAAATATTTAGCAAAAATCAAATTAAGGCGAAGCAGGGTAGAATGGGGTAAGGGTGAGCAATTTTCGATTTTAAATACAAAATATCAACCCATTAGATCTTTTTAGTTTCGGTTTAGTCAGGTGGACTGCTTTTATCTTTGTTTGATTGGTTAATTCAATCAGTTATTGGTTTTTGAATTCCATATCAAAAACAACTAAGAAACCAATTTATTTAATATTAGTTTAAAATTATTTATATTTATAATATGTAATAGATATATAACTTTATAAACCCAATCCAGTTACTTAAGGTTGGTTAATCGAGAAAATCGACCAAACTAACCAAATCAAAGTCGGTTTTGTGTGGTCAACTTTCTCAATTGAATTTAATCGAGTCGATTTTCTTATGTTAAAGTCAATTAAGTCAGATTGAAAAAAAAACCAGCCAAACTGACTAATTCAATTAATTGCTTGCCTTTAGAATGGGACTTATGTATCTAACACCTATAAAGATAATAGTAATATTCAATATTATAAATCAATAGTAAACGAGACTAATAATAGAGTAGAATATACCAACTATAAAAAAGTGATAGATTTGACAACATTTAACCCGGGGTTTGCCTTCCCTATATTATATCCAATTACATTAATTATATATACTAACCTTTGAGAGCCAATGAAGACTGTAAGAAGAATGCACGAAATGAATGCTCTTGCTCGGAAATAGCCTTTGATAAAAGGAACCTGCAACTCCGGCAATGAAACAAGGCTTCCCATTGAATGCAGGAATTGATTTAAACACAGTATTGAAGTCGTTTTGGGGAAGATCATTAAGGAACACTTGAAGCTCAGGCGATTCCCAATGTGCTTGTCGGCAAACACTAGCGATGATATCCATAACTTCACATGTCGGGAAGAACGTGTTTGGACCCGAAGCACAACCCAAATCAGCCACCTTAATACAAGGAACGTGAACCATCTTGCTCAACATGTCTTTGATGGTGTCCTCTAGGAATGGCCTTGTCTTCAATTGTACTTTTTTCTGAAAAAAAAAACAAAAACAAAAACCTGTAAACAATTTTGTTTAAAGGATATATGTATATATATACATACATGTATATAAATATTGTTGAAGGGACGATTCTTTCGGAAAAATTTTTTAAAGTATTGTAAGTTAGGCAGTCAATTGATCTCCCAATAATGTTGGGTATTGTCTCCCAATGGAGATTTTGTCCTTCGTATTGTGCCATAAGCGGGTGCGACTTATAGAGCTGAGAGTGTCTTGGTTGGTGAACTTCCAAAACTCACTGGACTCCCCCCTTGTTTACAAGTCAAATTATTTACATTACTATCATCACGCCCTATACAAACACTTATCCCATGAGTCTTACAAATCTACCAACCGAGGCACTCCTGATTACGTGAACTAGGCTCTTCGAGCAACCACTCAAGGTATGCTAACTCTCAACTGAGTTTATTGAGAGATTGACCGACTTCTTAACGGAAGACACTTAAAAATTTCTTTCCAAGGCTTCTATGCTTAACATATATAAAACTAGTATGGAAGAGATAGAGAAAGATACTTGAAGTGAGGAATTATTGGCATAGCTAATTTCTTTGTCTGTGGCATTGGTGCAATAAACATTTGCAGATGATGCCGGAGCCATAGTCATTACTTGCTGGATCTGGATGTCTCCCAATCTGTATTGATCTTATATAAAGACGAGTGATCTGTGCGAAAATGTGATGCAGAGGCCAGAGGGGCATTAGGTCATACACAGATCATGGGTTCTTGTCTATATGTGAGAATCTTTAATACTTCAATCAATGATTCTGTTCCCTGATCCCGCACATTCTAGGATAATGTGAAAATAAACAGTTGCTGGCCCGGATCCTCTCGCCACTTTCCCAAATAAGTATATTAACAATAGGCTTATAACAAGAGCACTATTTTTTTATTAAGATATGTTTCAACCACTTCCTCTATTTGGATGCTTATTATTTTATAATTTTTTATTCATAGAAATAAGTTTAGAATTGCAATTTTTTTATGGATGTTGGTTGAAGATTTTTATTTGGTGGGGTTTTCAGTGGAAAACAGTTTATTGCTATGCTGAATTTTACTCGCTATGCTTTAACGTGTGTAGCGACGTAAAATTTTCGCTTTCGATCGCTAATTGAGGTGGCTTATTGGAAATTTGAAAACCGACTTTTGTTTTTTATTTAAAAAGAGAGTTGCCACCGATCTTTTTCTAAGTGTGATCGGACACCTAATAAATCATCTTTTTTTTAAAAAAAAAATTTATTCTTGAACAAAAATGAAGGCCAAATTTGGGTCTACGTGAAAAACAGAGTAAAGTAAGGTTCGGGAATCGGTTACGCTCGAGGAAGGTATTAGCACCCTCGCAATGCCCAAAATTGGTATCTCGTAAAACACGCGTTGTCTTGATTCTCAAAAATACGAGTTCAATTTAAATTTTAATCATGATCCGACCAAAACACGAGAATTTTTTATAATTTCGATCTCTTTTTGAAAAGGACGTTCCTTTTTAACATGAGCCGATGATATTCACCCAACATAGCGATGAAATCAACAACTTAATGTTAAACCGGCACGTTACCTTATTTATTGAAATTAATTTAAAGACATGAATGAAGATATTTCTAGATAAAAAAATAAAAGTAAAAAAACTAAAATTGATGTTGTACTATGGTATGAACTACTAATGCTAAATTCGGAACGGACAAATATTAATAAAAAGTTAAGAATATGCAAAACAGATAATATATAAAACATTAACAATATACATGCAATAGTAATAGTATAAAACAATAATAATGCATATGGTATTAAACATGATAGTAATAGCATTAAACACGAAAAAAAACCATGAATATATATAAACATATAATAATAATAAATGAAGTGACGTAAATATAATATTAAAAACGCTAATATTGCTAGATATATACATATATATTAAAGTATATACGTAATAATAGGAATGAAAAATGTACGCATAATAATACTAAATATATACATACTAAATATACATATACATAATATATATAAAATGAACATATACAATATATATTAGGAATACTAATAACATAGAAAATATATATTTATATATATACTAATAATAATAATAATAATAATAGTAATAATAAAAGGATGTATGTACACCAGATAATACATAATATTAAAATAGAATAATGAGTGGCAATAGTGAAAACAATAAGTATAGTAATGAATAATATGATATACGAAAATAATACTATATAAAAAGTATATATATATACATACAATAAAATAGATGTACTAACATTAATAATAAATATAATAGGAATAAAAATAAATAAAATAATAATACATACATAATATGGTATAAATATATATAATAGTATTTAAGAACATATACATAAGATGATATAAAATACATACGTGGAATGGTATAAGAAATATATAACTAATGGCATTAAAAATATATACATAATATATATAAAATACATATAATATATACATATATTAGAAATGATAATAAAAACAAATATTAACACACTAAATAAGTACGTACATGCATATCTATGTACTAATAATATTAATAATAAATATAATAATAAAAATATATATGCATAAAAAAACGAAACATTAAAAAACTAAATATAATATAACAATAATGATAATAATATAAAAATAATAGTGATAATAGTACTATATATAACATGAATAATATTTAAAGTTGAATGAAATAGAAAAATAATAAAAAATTCAGGATAAATACGAAAAATAAATGAAAAAAGACTAAAATTGGATTAAAATCAAAGTTTTGGGGCGAATTTAAAATAAAAGATAAATAAAAGGATCCATTTGAACGCGCGTACAACTGCAGGGGGCTAAATAAGAAATTTACCCGAACCCTTAAAATGACGTCGTTGAAGGGAGGACCAAATCGCAAAGAGCGATAAATTTTAGGGCCAAATTAAAAGCAAAAAAAAACCTGATTGTAAATGCATGAAAAAGCAGAAGGGCTAAGTGCGAAAATAGCCCTTCCGTTTAAAAAACACACGGATCCTAATTGGAGCGGGTCGGGTCAATCCGACCCAGGGCCAAAACGGCACCGTTTTCTTTTAAATGGGGGGGACCAAAACGCACCGTTTTGGTCCCTATAAAAGACAAATTTAAAAAAAAATATTTGAATGGGGAGAAGAAAAAAAAAAGAGGGAGAGAAAAGGGAGAGGGGGAGGGAAGAGAATTCCGGCCATGGGCCGGTCATCGGTCCGATTGCCGGACCGTCGCCGGCCCCGGCGCAGGCCACCATGCACGGTGGCCGAAAAAGGTAATTTTTTCCCATTTTTTTAATTATTTGTTTTATATTTTTTATATGTTTTAGTATATGTATGTGGGAAAATAGGCCCAAAACGAAATTAAAATAGGATAAAAAATAAATCACCTTAAGTTTTTAAGCTTTCGATTTCTGAGATTTTTAGTTTGTATTTGATGCTATCTACGTTCTTTGATCTTATTGAATCCACTGTTCTTGGTTTTAATCTGCTAGTATGGATAAAAAACAAAGAAAAATCCTTTGTATTGATAGAAAAATCCCTCCTCTAAATTGTTTGTACATTCGGCTTTTATAGCCTGTTTTCTAATTCTTTTTTATTGTTTTTACTGTCTCTTCCCATTTACTGCTTGCAGGTACCACGGGCGGTGGAGGTGACCGATGGGACGGTGCTGCAGGGATGTCAGAGGCAAGTGGGGGTTAGGTCGGTGGCTGGTAGCTTTAGGGTTTTGTTTTTTCTTATTTTTTTATTTTGGGCATTGGGCTGATTGGGCTAGGATTAGGTATTGGGCTTAGTTGTTTTATTTGGGGTTTAGTATGTATTGGATATTGGGTTTTGTAATTTTACTGTGTTTGGGTAATTTGTCTTGGGTCCAAGCCCGGGCAAATATTGGGCTATATAATGTGAATTTGAAAGGTTTCATAAAATGCCTGTTATTGGTTTCGGCGTCTTGACGGTTAGTATGGCTGGCACGAAATGATTTGTATTCGACAAAACTTCGAGGACAATTGATATGTTGTTTAATCCCAAAATGAGATCTTTGATGTGAACAAGGGTAGTGCATGATGACATTTAATTTTCGGAGGGTTCATGGTGGTTTTGTCTTGCAAAATGTAGGCCTTCGAGAAATAAAGTCAACAAGGCTGTTATTCATTGGGTTCCATCTCCCCACAGGTGGTCGAAGTTTATCGTCGCAGAGGTAGCTGAGGATGAAGCTGATGCGGTGGAGTGTTGTGAGACGAGAAAGGAATGGTGGCTTGTTCATTATTTTCTGTGTTGCTTGATGCCGTTGAGCCTGAAATAGCAGAGGAGTTCTAGGACATGGTCGTTGTGGAATCTTTTAGTAGGTATTGATCGTTATATTATCCAGTTGGTTAGAGTTCATTTCGCATTTGTTCATTGGCAAGGTAATAGTATGGATGCTTCTTTGGCAATGGTGAGTTATTTAAAATTTGGTGGCGAAATGTTTTTTCTTTGTTATTAGCTGTTCGCACAGGTGGTGGATGTCTAAGATTATCTGGGAGTTTTTTAATATCTTTTCATTAATATATTCTTATTGACTGAGTGAAAAAAAATTGTGTTAATTTTTTTTACTCATTATAAATTTGGGATTTTTTTAAAGGAATTTAATTTTTTTATTTTTATTTAAAAATATAAATTAATTGTTAACACTCTTAATTTTTTAAAATTAAATTCAGGCTAAATATATACATGGTAATCAAACAAGTATTTATTTATTCCAAAATGATATATCAGTGAATTTAATAGAAAATTTTAATTGTATTTGCATTGTTATTTGAAACACTTTTTGTATTTGCATTGTTGACAAATTATTGAACCTTATTTTTTATTGTACTAATAATGTGGATGATATCTAGTCCATTAATGGAGATCATATTACTTGGGGAAATATATTCGGAAGATTGGATCAAATTGGATCACCCCATTTTTTAATCCCTTGGATCGAGGATATTTAATTGAGTTGGAACACTGCATTCTTAGTTACCAAGAGTCCATGGTTACCTTGTCATTATTATATTGTATTTGGCTTATCTTAATGATGTTTTATATGGATTAAAATAGGTCTTTTTATGTTAGCAAGTTTTGAAATATTCTATATAATTGAAGGACTTGTATAAGTTATCCTACTAAAAGATATAGCACTTAATTTGTTCAAGTGAGGAACTTTATGCTGTGAGTGCATTTTTATAGTTTTTTTTTTGTATTATGATTTTACTTGTTGAATTTACAATGGTGAATTTAGTAGTGAGAGCATCATTTTTCAAAGTATAAAAGTGAGGAAATTGTAAAAAGTGTGTGACAGATTTAGGATAACTTATTGTAAATATTGAAGATAGTTAAATATATATCACTGAGCTAAACTCCACATACGTAAGAAAACTAAGCCTTGTGTGGCCTGCTTATTTTCTGTTTCATGTAATACTTAGAACGAATACCCACAGTCGCAGCGAACCCTACCAAGCACATAGCTTACAAGTCGACAATTGTTTTAAAGCTTCAAAAATATCCTTCTACCAACACCAATCGGGATTTGAAACAATACAAGTCTTACTGAAGTAAAAAATTATATAAATGTGAGATTTATTTTTATACATTATTATTCTATAATTTTACATATAATCAACAAATCTTTTGAAAAATAAGAGAATTATTTTGTACACTGCTAGCGAGACTTCACAAATAGGGTTAAGAGATTGATAAGTATCTTATATTAGTATAATAAAGTATTAAAAAAATATACATGTCAATGCAATTAATAAAAATATTGTTTCTAACCAAATCTAATTTTTTTGACACAATGCCTAGGACTATCTATAACCCGTCCTCAACCTACAAATAGAAGAATAATGCACTTCAGCACATTCGAACCTATGTCCTTGTCAATGACCATGCCAATCGAGTTAAGACTCAATTGATATTAATAAAAGTATTATTAAATATAAATTTTAAAAAATTAAAAGTAATAAATTATTGCTTTTTTGGATCTATCAATATATTACACGATAATCTATAGATTTTATACTATTGGATCTAACATTGGAACTATCAACAATATCACGAAATATTCTCTAACTAAATTTTGTGTATTTTATCCAATTTGCTATAATTTAAGGTCTGATGAGAAATTTCATTATTTAGATTTATATATTATAAAATCTCGTAAAGATTAAGAATATTAATTAAAGTACATAAAAAATAGATATGGCGGCAAAACAAAATGTACAACCAATACAATATTTATAACAAGTTGACTGAAATTCTTAATTAGTGGCAATGGCATGTGTGAATATTCCAACTTATATGATGCATTTTCAACAAAATGCGGTTTTTAGTAGGAGTCAAAGTTAGAAAATTCATTTACGGGTTGAAATAAAATTTATATTTTTACAACAGTAAAAATATAATTTTATCATTTAAATAGCCTATATTTTATAATTTTTAAAAGATTAAATTAATTTTTATCATTTTTAGGGAGTAAAATATAGTTTTACCTTAATTAATTTAATTTTTTTTAATTTAAATGAAAAAAATTTCATTTAGGGGGGTTAGGTCCCTACCAACCCCCAAAATATGCCCCTGCTAGTAGAGGGAAAAATCATTGGATAAGTTGGTTCAACTTAGCCAATATGAAAGGGGAGGAGGTAAAGGTTTTTCTTTTTTAAGGATTCGGACACTAAATTAATTTTATTGCTAAAATCATTAAAAATTTAAATCTAATAATGTTAGTACTTAATTTTTATCAAATCAATGTTAAATTTTGAATTAAAAAGTTAACACGGTTACTTTTAAGTATCAAAATATATAACTTTTATCAATTATAAGTATTAAATTGAACCAAAATATAATACAAATACCACATTAGAAAAAAGTGTCAAACTCGTGTACCAAATTATATATTAAGCTTAAAATAAACTTTAAAATACTTGTATGATTATTTTTCTTCCTTTTCTTAAACAAGAGAGTGACATTCCATAAAAATTTCTACGAGTGTAACGTAATTTTAAAATATTACTATTTATTGATTATTTGTGTTTTGAGAGGTACTTTAGTACTAAAATGCTTGTTATATACTTTTATTTTATTATTTCAAAATGTCATATAATATAAGGTGAATATATACACTCAAAAGATATATAAGGAAGAGTATGTTAACACCCATCAATTTGTTACCTTTATGAACCTCATGATGCTCCAATCAATCATATTACATCGCCTCCAAAAGTACTTCTAGTTGATTCTACCACCCGTATCTATGGAGTGGAGTACTTGAAGATTAAGACCCACACTTTTTAATTCTTTTTAATTGATAAGTGTCAAAAGTAACATATTTTAACCTCATTTTTAATGCATTTTGGGTGATTAAGTGGTATTAATTGTGAACTATATACTTCTAATCCTTTATATTCATGTTTTGATGCTTAATAGAGCATTTGAAAGCAATACAAGTGAAAAAGGTGAAAATTAGAACATTGGAGCATTCTGGAAGCTGTACACATGTAGCAAATTTTCACACAGGGCAATCCATACAGTTGTGTGTCCAAGGTGTGTCGATCTCAAAAACTATGTGTGCTAATGGTTGAAAGTTGCGATTTTTAGAGTTTTTAACACTTTAAGAGGATATAAATAGGAAAATAAAAGGGAAGAGAGGCAACCACCAAGGGAGAGCACGAAAATTACCTTTAGAACACCATTGATGCTAATTTTCAAGCAATTTTCCACCAATATTCAAGAGTTCAAGTTGATTTTCAAGAAAGCTATCATGGATTTCTTTTATTCTAGTGGTTATATTGTATTTTTGGTGTTTACTCTTGCCAATATAAACTAATTCTCTTAAGGAGAGATGAACCCTAGGATGGATTCTATTGTTTAATTTTTTTTATGCAATAAAATATTAGTCTCTTAATTTTCAATTATGAATGATTTATTATTCATGGATTAATAATTTTAGAGTGTTAATCCATATTTAATGTGCATAAGTCTGAGGTTGAATAGACCTTTCTTGTGATTAGATCTTGCATAATTGAATGGAATTGCATGCAATCCTAAAATAGGACAACATAAATCTATCGGATTAGAGTCAAATCTAATAAGATGACCCATAGAATGAATTAATGTGATAATAATGATTTTAATTAGAAAGAAATTTTAATTAATCAACCTAGAGTTAGTTGCTCTTATGTTCAAAAAAGATGTTAGCATATATTAGGGATTTCTATGGATCAAAGAGCTAAGAAAATAAATTGCATAAATTATATTGAGAATTATAGATGAAATCTAGGCAGATTCTTACGTATGTACTGCTTTGTTACTTGGTTAATACTTTATTGCTTTTGTGTTTCATTCTTTGGTGCATTCCTTATTTAATTTAGCTAGTTTGATTTAATTTTAATCAATCTTTTGAATTATTAGGTTAAATAATAGAAATGTGGTAATTACTAGTAATTGTAGTCCTCGAGGGAACGATATCTATGCTCACTATAGTTACACTGTTAATTGATAAGTGCACTTAGTTTAGTGGACATAAAGTATTATGAGATATATAATAAAGTGAGACTTTAATTGAATCGTAAAATATAATGTTGAAAATTATATTGTTTGCTAGGAGAAGTGATTGTATGAAACTGTGCTTCCATGTCATCTTTATCCCCTTTTCAATAGGACAATGACAAGTTAGATTTTTCCTCTTAATTTTTAGGTTTTTCCTTCTGAAAAAATTCAAATCCAACTAAAAATGCTAAAAATTAGGAGGAAAAAATCTGATTTGTCATTCTCCAATTGAAAAAGGATAAAGATGACGTGAAATCACAGTTTCATACAATCATTTCTCTGTTTGTTTGTGGTTTGTGGGGCAATGATTTACTTGTGTTAGTGGTGCGTGAATTGTGATTACTTAAAAGTTCTTGGCCAATATACTAAAAAAGCCATTAAACGACTAAACTTTATTTAGAAAAGTCCCTAACTTATGATTTTTACTCATAAAAGCCCTCTATTTTTTTTCGCTCAGTAAAAGAGTACATAAGCACCTAGTCAGGCAACACTGACAAATGCCACAAAGCTTTTACAATCAGATCATACCCAAACAGCTGGACACATCACCTAAACCAGAAACATCAAGAAACATTACTCAATTCCAAAAAACCTATAACAGTATCTGATCAAAACATATCAGCAGTAACAAACCTCCAGTAGCGTCTTCCTTTGCATACCTGTCACCGTGAGAACGGACCTTGAAAAGCTCATAATATTCATAAACCAAACTCACCACCAAGCCTTAAACAAACAAGGTCTACTCATACCAGTAGAAGCTAAGGCATCTGCCATTTCATTTCCACCCTCCTCAGCAAAAGAAAATGTTAACTTTCCAGCACAGGCCCTCCTTCTATCAATTTTTGCAAAAACAGAATATTGCGACCAAGGTCTACTTGATTTCTCTAAGATCCAATTAAAAACCTTCCTCGACCCCATCTCAATAATTAGAGAGCATGAATCCTTCCATCCTATGTCATTAAAAACATCCATAGCTATGGTAATTGCTTCCAATTCAGCAGACTCCGTATCACAAGCAACACTCGGACCCGAGAATAGAGCTCTAACAATACCTTCCTCGTCTCTCATTACCCCTCCAACACCAGATTCACCCTCAAGAGCAGCACCACTTACATTAAATTTCAAGCCTCCAAGTGGAGGAGAGCGCCAGCCGGCTGACCCTGAATTAGATAATTCACATCTATACGGACATAACCACCATAATCTCTCTTGAAACCTGCACTCTTCAGTAGCAGCCCTTACCCATAGTAAAGCCCTCATTTTGGAATGGAAAATCAAAGTGTCCATTGTCAACACTTTATTATCAAATACAATCTCATTTCTTGCTAACCAAATCGACCAACAAGATGCAGCGATTGAAGTTAGCCACAAACTTTTACAAGAACCAATAATCTTCGCCTTGAAACATAGCATATAAAATTCCTCAAAGTTGCTAACCGCTAACCAGTCGATGTCCCATCAGTTGAATATTCTCTTCCAGAATCCTGCAATAAAATTACAATTAAAAAATACATGATCCGCCCTCTCCAACTCCCTATTGCACCACGGGCACACGTTCAAGCTGTCATGAATCTTCACCCCCCTTTTAATTAGAAAATCTTTCATAGAAACTCTATCAATGGCCAATAACCAAAGAAAATTCCGCACCCGTGGAGGAACTTTTAGCTTCCATATTTTATCGAAGACAAAGACTGGCCCCTCCCCCTCACCCTCACTCAGAATATTAAAGTAAAAATATTTTGAACTTTAGGCTCTTACCTTAATTTCCTATTAATCCAATAGAAATTCTATACACTTTAACATCAACATGAAATTCAAGTTATTTTTATTTTAATATTAAAATCAATGGATTCTGTCGAGCTAACACTCGCTTGACATATTAAATATATTTTAATTGCTACTTATATTGTCTTTGATCTATTTTAGTAGTGTCCATAAAACTAGAGGTGAGTAAAATTTGATTCGATTCGAAAAATTTGATAAAAAAATTAAATTTTGAATTAAATAGTTCGAGTTAATCGAGTTATTTGGATCAACTTGAATATGAATTACAAAATTTGTGTTATCCGAAAATCTGAATAAGAAAAGACAAAACTACGTCGTTTTGATACATGTTTACCCATTAAGAACCATTATATTGTTTACGTAGTTAAATAATCTTATACTTCGTCTACTACTTAAATAATCGGTTCATGTAAATGTAACATTGAGTATAAATAATAGGATTTGTTAACTCGACTAAACTTGATCCGAATTTTTTTTACTTGATTCGATTCGATTGGAAAAAATTTCAAATTGAATTCAGGATTCATAAACTTGACTAACTCGAATTTTTTTTACTCGATTGAATTCTCACACCTACATAAAACATTATAACACTTAGCACATTTTTTTTCCCACCATATAGCTTATTAATACAACATTTAAAACGTAAAACTACTAGGCAACTATTCCACATTTTCCTACGTAAAATTAAGTGTACCATTTAATCTTATGTTGTTAGTTAAAAGAGTAAACAATCCTACATTATTTAAGAACAAACTGCAAATGGATTATAAATTTATATAGACCCATATCTTACCTCACTTAAGAAAATTAAGAAAACGAGACTTGAGTCTATATAAAGACCTGCTTTGTAAGTTTTATTTTCATAAGAGGTGACATCAAAAATAATAATAAATGTATAAATAAATAATATTGGGGGCAAAAAACATTCTAGCTGAAAGTGTTTTTCTACAAATCCTTAGAAGCATTTTCGTTATTTCGTCTAAATCCGTAATTTTTTTGAAAAAAAATGATCTGATAATTTTTTTTAATTTCAATAATTTTAAGTAATTCAGTCGCTTCTTTCTTCGGACTTAAAGAAAACATTATAAGTAAACAAATAAATTTTGATCTAAGAAAAAGAAAAGGCCTTAAAAAGCTTTTTGCACGGCGAAATAATTCTTCTTCTTCTTCTATTTTCAAAAGCTCGGTTGCTAAGAAGATATACCAATCATCATTTACTCAAATTTATCGCTTCATCGTTAAAACGATGAATGAAAAATTAACAAGAAAAACATTAAATGGAAAAAAAAAGAAGGAAATTAAAGAGAAAAGTACCTTTAAAGAAAGCAGTTTAACGCCTGGTGATGAAAGAAGGCGTGTTGGTTTTGAGGGAGTGGAGTGGAGCGAAGGCGGGTTTTGAAATAGAGGAGTGGTGGATTTGAGGCGTTATGGTAAGATGCTACGTGTTGGGAAGCAAGACCAGAATCAGTGGGGATGGGGGTCTTTTCCCTTTTTTCTTATTCTGATGATTCTTGCTTTCATATCATCATCTCTTTTCTTCTTGGTATCTCCCAAACACCTGGTACAATCATAAGGACTTCATAGCTGAATGAAAGGTGTTGACGACGACTAAATGTAACACTCATCACTCGATTCAATCGTCGAGTTTGAGTTACGAGATGATATAATCGTTCCTAGAATAAATATAAACAATTAACCTTTAAATTAAATATAAATCATATAATCGTAGTCAATTCAATTTATAATCACCAAATACGACTTTTCACGGGTACATATGCTCTGGAATCAACCTGGAATTTAATAAAGACTAATTTGTAACATTTTCAAAATTCTCGATCAAGCATAAGTTAATTCATACACTATTTGTTACATACCAAGTCTTCTATACCACTCAACATTTTCCACAAACATCACACATATCATATGAATTAGAAAGTGACCATTTTTCGACTTGTGCGTGTCATCCTTGTGCAGGGACATGCTAATCTTTTCTATATCGTTCCAATTTTATTGGACGTTAAAAAATATTTAAGTTCAAGTTCAATTTAACTCGGCTAGATTAAACTTTAATAACAATATTTTTTATTTAAATTTAGATACAAATATATATTAAAAGGAATTTTTTACACATTTTTTAGTTATATAATAGTAAATCGAACCATTTGCTTCAAGCCAGCGCGAAGTAGAAAATATCAAACTCAAGCTTGGCTCAAAAATAGGCCAGGTTGGATCAGTCTAATCAAGCGGTTCGGTTCATCTTGAGTCAAGTTTGAGCTTATATTTTTTAATTTTAGATCTAACCTTTGGGCGATCCAAAACAGGTTGGACTCGGATTTAGAGATTATTATTTTGAACCAACACCTCTAGATACAACCAAATACATTTAGGTTTGATGCTGATTATAGTCCATGTACTTTTTGTGCATCTAAAGTTTAGTCTTTCTACTCTTTTAATTGCTACTTATTGTCTTTGATCTATTTTAGTAGCGTCCATAAAACATTATAGCACTTGCACATTTTTTTTCTACCATATAGTTTATTAATACAACACTTAATACATAAAACTACTAGGCAACTATTCCACATTTTCCTACCATTAATTATTAACTTCCCTAGTTAACACTAGTCTAATAAGTACGTTTTACGTTGATTTCGCCGGCCAGCTATCAGGCAGTTGGTCGGTCTTTAGAACTTGTTACGATACCAAAAAACACCTTTGCTACCACCACCACCACCACCAACGTCAGGCTCAACGTAAAGGCACTCTTTTGCCTCCCTCCACATTGCCTTGTAAATCGGTGTCCCGTCGAAAGGATAATACTTGCCGAGTATTGGTTTGATTGCTTTAGTGGCCTCCATTGCATGATAATGTGGCATCGTTGAGAAGAGGTGATGAGCAACATGCGTATCGGTGATGTTATGGAACACTTTGTTCAACACCCCGAAATCTCGATCCATCGTCGACAATGCTCCTCGCAACCAATCCCATTCGGACGAGTCATAATGCGGCAATGCCGAGTGAGTATGTTGCAAGTAGGTGATCAACACAAGGAAGGCATTCACAATAAGTAGAGGCACCCCATAAGTGCATAAAAGCCAAGCCAGCCCTTTTGTTGCAGCAATCTTATAAAGTACATAAATTACCGCAAATATACCAGTATCGGAGATGTAAACTTGTAGCCTCTCGCGATCGGAGTAAATGGGGCCATAAGGGTTATAGTGGGAAGCTAATCGATCATAGTATCGACCCGAAACGTTGAAGGCTAAGTACATAGGCCAACCAAGAGTCAATGTGACTACAAGAGATAGAACTCGACCGGGTGGATTGTTTAAGTATTTCGCAAAGCATGATAATTTAGACTTGGGTTTGGGCACGAATACTTCGTCACGCTCCATGGAACCGGTGTTCGAGTGGTGACGGCGGTGACTGATTTTCCACGAGAAGTACGGGACTAAAAGGGCGGAATGAAGGATCAACCCGACGGTGTCGTCAACCCATTGGTAGTCACTGAAAGCGTGGTGACCGCACTCGTGTGCGATGACCCAAACACCGGTGAGGATGCAACCTTGGAGAACCCAATAGACAGGCCAAGCAATGTAGGAAAAGGGTTGTGGGAGAAAGTGAAAATATGATGTTGCAATGTAGTAAAAGAGAGAGGCTAAGCATAGGTCATGGACCACGTAGGAGAAGGATCGAAGGAGGGAGCGGCGAAAACAGTGGGGCGGAATGGCTTGCTTGATCTGACCGAGCGTAAACGGAGGCTTCTCGATCGGAACTCGATTGACCGAGCCTCGTTTTTCCTCCTTTTTACCGTCAACTAGCATCCTACCACCGGCACCCATTTTGCAGGCTGGACATGCAAGAAGCAAAACTAATTACAATAACTTTTTTTTTTTAAATTAAGCAACCATTTATTAGATATAAACCATAAATTTGAAGCAATTTTCGTGTTGGAAAGTATTTTTTCTGAATTCTTTAAGCAATTTTTAAAAGAAAATAGAGAGAGAAAAATGGAAGAAAAGGCCAAAATTATATTTAATTCTGTCTCAAGATTCAAGGTAGTTTTGAGAGAAACAAGCCACTCGAAAATACTGGCAAAAGGTGACTTCTTCGGTGCATGCAGGAACCTCATCATATATGAAATAAATAAAGGTTAAAATGTACTATAACTTCCTATATTTTTTGAAAATTGTACTTTCCAAAATTTAATTTTAACTATTAATATTGTAATTTTTAGTTAAATTTAGTGAAATGTAATTAAGAAAGTGTTAATAAACTTAAATCTAAAAAAGTAGAGAAATCCCTATACTCTTTGAAAATTTAAAATTAAGCCTTTCTATTTTTTAGATATTGAAATCAAGTGCAAGTGTTAACTTTGTTTTTTTTTTTAATTTGATGATGTAAAATTTTGAAATAAAGAAATACTCAATTACTAATAATAATCTAAATTTAATAAAATAATTTTAATAATGTTAAAAATTTAACGTAGATTTTAAAAAGATTAAATTCTAAAAACTAAAAGGATTAAATTTTAAATTTACGAAAAATATGAAGATTTATTGCATATTTTACCAAAAACAAATCACAAGTTCTTGCTTTAAAAATGTTCAAAAATATATGAATAAACGATGAAGCTCTCTGGTATCTGGGATTTATAAAACTCTCAAAAATTGAAACCATGGCTTCTTTCTTCAGGCTTAAAAGAACAGTATAAGTAAACAAATAAATTTTGATCTAAGAAAAAAAAAAGCCTTAAAAAGCTTTTTGCATGCCGAAATTCTTCTTCTTCTTCTTCTTTCACTTGATATTAAAAAAAAATGCTAGTATTTTCAAAAGGTCAGTTACTAAGAAGATATACCAAACATCATTCACTCAAATTTATCACTTCAATGCAAAATTAACAAGAAAAACATGAAATGGAAAAAAAATGAAGGAAATTAAAGAGAAATGTACCTTTAAAGAAAGCAGTTTAACGCCAGCTGATGAAACACGAGGCAAAGAAGGCGTGTTGGTTTTGGGAGAGTGGAATGGAGCGGAGGGGGAGTTTAATCCAAGTGGTTTTGAAATAAATAGAGGAGTGGTGGATTTCAGGCGTTATGGTTAGATGCTACGTGTTGGGAAGCAAGGCCAGAATCAGTGGGGATGGGAGTCTTTTCTTTAATCACCCTTTTCCCTTTTTTCTGATTCTGATGATTCTCGCTTTCATCATCATCAGTAACCCCACCTCACCTCTCACCTCTTTTTGATATCTTCCGAACACCTGTTGCAACCACAGACACTTCATAGTGGAATGAAAGGTATTTCTCGGGAATAAATGAAACACTTCTCGCTTAATTTGATCAATCGGATTCATATTATACAATGTTATTATTGTTGTTGGAGTAAATATAAATAATTAATATTTAAATTAAAAATAAATCATACCATCATAGTTAATTCAATTCATAATCACTAAATACAACCTTTCACAGATGTTATATCAATATTTTTATTTAAATTTAAATTCAAATATATAGTAAAAGTAATTTTATTCTTTTAGTTGTTTAATAGTAAATCAACCTGGGTCAAGTCAACGTGAAGTTAAAAATATTAAACTCAAGCTTGGCTCAAAAATAAGTTAGGTTGGATCAGTTTAGTCAAGTAATTCAATTCATCTTGAGTCGAGTTTAAGTTTATATTCTTCAATTTTGAATCAACTCGATTTAATAAATGATGAAATTATATTATATTTATAAATTTTGTTATTAAATTTAAATATAAATAATTAAAATACTTTAAAGGAACCTTTGGCTGATCCAAAACGGGTTGGATTCGGATTTAGAAATTAATTTTTTGAACTAACACCTCTAATTATAACCAAACAAATTTAGCTAGTTCATGTACTCTTTATGCGTATAAAATTTAATCTTTTTCCTTCTTTTTTTTTCCTTCTTTTTGAAGTTACAATTCCATCACAATTACAATCAATATATTTGTACAACTACAATTGGAATTTGATCACTATAATGCGTAGAAAAAATTACAAGAAATTTATTTATGTTTGATTAAAATCGATCATTACAATGCACAAACAAACATATTGAACAAAAATTAAGAGCATCTCATGAATTACAAACTATTGCTTTTGAAGAGTTGTTCTTGAACAAAACTTGTTACTAAATAAGAATTATTTTGACCTGGTCTAAACCTAATTTATTCTCAATATAATTGTCTTTAGGTTTAATTCACGATTTAGTCCCTAAAGTATATTAATTTTTTTACTTTAGTACTTAAAATTTTTTATCCCAATTTGATACCTAAAGTATCAATTTCCTCTATTTTTGGTCCATTTTGTAACAGACGTTAAAAAAATCTGTTAGGAAACTTTGGCTAATGAAAAAACTCCATTTAGCATGTTTTGGTCAATGAAAAAATATTGCATGAAAATTAGGTTTATTTAAAATAAAAATATTAACTTTAAATTAAAAAAATAAAAGTATAAAATTAAATATTTAAATATTTAATATTTAATTTTTTTAGTATTATATATATTATATTGATTAAAAATGTAAAAAAAGCATATAATATATATAAAAAGTTAAAAAAATTATAAAATTTTGAAATATATAATTATAAATTTTAAAAATCCAAAATAATATATAAAAAGTATTTAAATTTTAAGTAATTGAAAAAAATGAAATTTATATGCCTTCTTACAATTTTAGAATTATATATTTTATAATTTTTTACAAATGTTTTACATTTTTTGTAATAATATTATTAATTTCAACTATTTTTTGTCAATTATTTTATTTTTTAAAATTTTATTTTTATAGATTTTTTTATAATTTATATATTTTTCTATATATTTTTTTATTTTTCTATTTTTTAATGTGTATATACATTTAATTAAATAAAATATTTTTTTACATAAAGACGACACATGACACTTTGTGATTGACTATAAGATTTTTTTTTAATGTCCGTCAAAAAAATGGAATTTGAGAGTATTTTAGGTATCAAATTGAGACAAAGAAAAGTTTATATGCCAAAGTCAAAAAATGAGTATACTTCCAGGGCCAAATTGTGAATTTAGCTTTGTTTTTAATAAAGGTTGTTTTGAATAATAGTTGTTCTATGGTGATACTTTTCTTGAAAGAGCTAATTTTGAATAATATCTCTTCTTTGAAAAAAAAAACACTATTATTCTAAACAAAGGTTGTTCTAAATATGGTTATTCTTGAAACACAGTTATTCTAAATAAGAACTGTTCTATTTGTTATCCTTAACAGGAGTTGTTCTCAAATGACATGTTCTAAACATGATTGATAGCTATTCTAAAAAATAAAAAATAAAAAAAAAATAGTTACTTCAAACAACAATTATTCTAAATAAGAGTTCTTCTTTCGAAAGGGAAATTAAGTGAAACAATGTTACTACTTGTTTGACTTAACTCTGTGATTATCTTTGGAAACACAATTTTCTAAAACATATTTTTATTTATCGTTGAGAAGAGATACAATAGGGTAAAAGTATCATGGAAGCCCCTATACAATGAGTCAGATTATATTTTGCTTCATCTACTAAAAACGGTAGATTAGTCATTGTGTGTTAGATCAAAGAGCAAATTGGTCATTTCTATTAAAAATTTCATCCATTTGTATTGTTTTGCTCTTTGATCTAACATATATCGACTAATTTATTCATTTTTAAAATAAAAAAATAAAAAAATAAAATACAATCTAACTTTTAATACAAAAATCTCTAATATTTTTATCAATAAAATATTAATAATAAAAAAGTATGTACGCAAACAATGGTACACAAGGCTCCATCACCATTTTCAATGATAGGAAAAGCACATTGGTTTCAATAATTTTTGGTCATTGGAATTATCGCTTGCTATATGAATTTTGGAGAGTGAAATTAGAGAAGTTTATGCATCATCACGTTCAAGTTTCTAATTTTTATGTAACATATCATGTGATGGCTTCATTGAGGGACTTCATTCTAAACGTGCTATGGATTTTTTCAATGAATGATTGAAACAAAAAAATCAAATGGTTTTACGACATGCCAACATTTGCTTACATATTTGTTTTGCTTTCCACATCATGGATTCTAATCTCAATTTTTGTCCCATTCATCAAAAAGAGAAAAAAATTATTTAAATTTTGCTAACAGATTTTTGACGTCTGAAGTTGTTTCTATTGAAAAAAATATAATTTTTTAAAAACTTTGAGGTATATTCTTAATTGGTAAAAGTGAAGAGTTGAATCATAAAATTATGATTTTATATTCTACTCCATAAGACATTTACAATGGTATATCATATGCTCAAAATGGTTGAGTAATGAATGAGAACTTGTATATATATGTAAACTAACTTAGTAGTTATTGAATAATTAAACTAATATTCTTTCTTGTGTGTAGTGGGGGGTTCAAATCCAAATCCATTAGTGTTAGGGGTGCACCCCATGATGCGAGTGACGCAAAATGTTTGGATTGATTGGGTCTTTTTAGGCTTACGGATATTTAGTTCAATATGTATTTTGTTTTTTTTCTCAGCAGATAATTATACATAATCCGTTTTAAAAGGACAAACATCTCGTTTTGATTTGATTCCAATCAAATTGATTTTCAATTTGATTTGATTTTATTCAAATTGATTTAAAGGCTCCTTTAATGCAGATTTGTTTCTTTATTCATAGAAATTTTTAAAATTCCTCCCTATTAAATACCTATAAAAGCCTAAAGAATACTGCAGAATTCTTTAGAGACACACAACGAATTTTTCACTCTAAAAAATTTGTTTCTATTTCCTCTCCAAATTTTCAAACGTTTCAGTGATAAAAGAAGGTAAGGTTTGTTCGTTGATCACTGCAAAGGTACTACTATCGCGATCATTTTGTTGTTACATCCTAGGTGACAGCTGACCAACGTTTCTCCAAGTATCATAGGAGTGGCCGGATCTGTCTTAAGGAAACTGTGAAAACAGGCCTTAACATCTAGTAAAACTCAATTCCCTTATTCCATTTATAGTTTTTCAAAAGATCTTGTTTATTTAATTATTTTCAAATCTATAGTTTTAAATAAATATAAATATTTATTTAATTTGTTTTTGTTTTAGATCTGGTGTTTTTACATACATATAAATATTTGTTTATATTATTTGTTCAAATCTTGTATTTAATATAAATATTTATATTTATATTTATATTTGTTCGCTAACGTGTTTTGTCCAACAATTTCATGAAAAAAATTGAATTGTAGAAGAGAAGGGGAAACAGAGCTTTCTATTGGTGCAAGCAGTGCGAACAGAAAAAGTCATATAGCATCAATTTTAGCAATCCAGTGACTTAAATGAAAACTTTTAAATAGTTCAGTGACTATATTGTAAAATATTTTAATTAAGTGACCAATTGAAAAATTTACCCATAATTTAGTGACTAATGATGTAGTTTACCCAAGATAAAATTATATCTACCCAATATGAAAATAATTGAATTTTTTTTAAATGAGTATAATTGAATTAGAATTAGTAATTGAATCAAATTGTTTAGTGCATACAACTGCATCAATTTATCTTATCACAATACACACCGAATCAACGTTCGTTTATAAGAACTTTGAGTGCTTGAGGTGGAGGATTCAACAGAGAGAGAATGACTCATCAGGAAGAATTGTGCGTGGCACACAACCATCTACCAAGAAAACGCGAGCATTTGTGCCTAGTAATATTTGATCTCATGCCCTACAACATATATGGTACTTGTGGGCAATTATGCTACCACTTGAGCTAGCTAGCACAAACACTCACATTTTTTTGGTAAGTGGTCGTGTGCCACGCACAATCTTTCCCGACGAGGCTCTTCCATTCTATTGAACCCACAATTTTTTAAAGCAATCTCGAGCATTCAGGTTGTCGTCAGAATTGGTAAATAAAAGTCAAACCGAAGACAATACCAAACATGTCAAGAAGTTCATTGGCTCCAAATATACGACACTTCAAAGACTTCTCTTTAAAGAGTCGAAAATCATTCATCAATTATATTGATTATACTTATATTTATTGGTTTTTGTATTTTTTTTTATTCCTAAACATCAAACTTAGTTAATTAGGTGTAATGGTAAGATACACTCTACTATTAAAGAGAAAAATCAAATTTAAATCTTAAAAATAGCGCTGTTAAAAGAAACAATCACAAAAACGTAAAATAATTAATTTTCACAAACTATAAAATACTTAATTCCAATAAAATAAAATTAGGGTTGTAATTGTTTGTGGAAAGAAAGTTTTGTAGTTGGTAAGGGGGGCTATATGAAAGAGAGTGCTTAGGATGGCATGTTGTAGATTGGATTTTTGCTAAGAAAGGATCAGTGAGAGTCAGATTTTTTAAGTCGGCAAAGGTGAAGGCAACATAGCTTGTGAGCCTCCGGTGTCTGTTTCCGCATCGATTTCAATGAACCGATGGAATCACTCCGGGGATCTATTTGTCTTTTGGGTTTTGGCTTTCATCCATTGCCTTACAAAGCTTTTTCTTTGAAACCCTACGTTGGAATATGATTCCCTCCCGAGGGATCTTCTCTTAGGTTTTGTCTCCTTAGCGGTGGAATCGATAAAATAGGGTAAATTAGATTAGTAGTTACTCAATTATTAAAAAATTTCATTTTTGGTCATTTAATTATTAATTTCTTTTTTGATCATTCAACTATGAAAAGTTACAATAATCACCCAACTATTCAATTTTTTTTTGTTTTTGGTCACTAGGCATTAAATGACGGGTAGAAAGTTGATGTGATAGCTTTTACAATTGACGTAATAGCAACTTTAACCCTCAATAGTTATATATTGTGCCAATTTAGTCTTGATTTTGAAAAATTGAACCCTTAACATTTACACATTCTATAATTTGATTCAAAAAATATATATTAAGCTTTGATTTGCTTCATCACAATCAGCTCAAGCTAACAAAAATTGAATTAATTATCATCGAGAGACATCGAGTTTTTAGTCATTTGAAGTATAAGAAAAACAATGTATTTGAGGATTGTCTAGTTTAATACTAAACATATTTTGAAAAAGATATATTTATTTCTAAATTACACATTGTATATAAATTATATTTAATGAAAAAAAGGATAAAATTAGGTAATATATAAACATTGAGGGCTAAATTTATTATTATGTCAATTTTAAAAGTTGTCACATCATCATTTCATTAGTCATTTAACAGCAAGTGACTAAAAAAAATTAAATAGTTAACTGACTATTTTGTAACTTTTTATAGTTTAGTAACCAAAAAAGAAACTTATTGATAGTTAGGTGTCTACCGGTATATTTTACTCATTAAAATATAATTGTAATTTGACCAATTAAGTTTTAGTTTGATTGACATCAACATTGTTGACAATGCACGAGGTTTAGGTTGGAGAATGCTCAAATGTATTTCATCCTTCTATTTAAGGGTTGAGAATATATTATAGGTAGATCCTATAGGCATTATATTAAAAAAATAGTTGTAATTTTGGATTGAATTTAAGTAGAATGATAAAAATTTTGTGATAGCTAATATTAGTCTTGAGTTCAATCCTGATTATCACATGATGTTTTAAAATATATATAATCTTTAAAAAATCAAAATAACATATAAAAATTATTAAAAATATAGAGATTTATAAAAATTCTAAAATATTACTAAATTTGCAAATCTAAAATGAATTTGGATAAATGTCCAAATTCATTTAAATTTGGACACACATTTGTCAAGATTTATTCTAAATATTATTTTTTAATAATTTATATATTTTTTAATTTTAAAAAATAATAATTTCAAAATAAATTCTTAATTTTTATTTTTTAATTTTGATTGGTTCAAGAGGCTCATTTTGAACATATATTTTCAATAATGTTTTATGTTTTTTTCCTAATTTAAAAAATAATGTAAAAAAATCTTAATGCTTATTTTTTTGTAATTTTTACATATTTCTATAATTTTTATATATTATATCATTTTATAAACTATTTTTTAAAATTATTTTTACAAATTCTATAATTTTTTTTAAAATTATGGTTGATGATGTGTCACGTTCTTCAAATGATTTGTCGGGTGTTAAAAATAAAAGGTAAAAGTACTTACATAGTCCCTCTATGATAGGTACAGGATCAAATTAATTATTTTATTATTGAATTAATCGATTTAATTTTTATATTATTAAAAAGAATTAAATAAGATCAAATACGAAAGTTAACATAACATTCAAGGTCCGAGCTCGATTGAATTTGTATTTTAATTTTTTAATATATTGTATTATGTTATTTTTATACATTATGTAATTTATAACATTAAAAATTAAATTTATAGTAATATATAATACTATAATATAAATATTAAATTAATTGTATATAAAATTATTAAGATTAAAAATTAAAAATTAATATAAATATTTTTAAACAACCATAAAATATTGTTTCTTCTTGCTTGTTCTTCTTTCTCCTTTTTTTTTTTTTGGTGAGTTTGACTGTAACGATCTGTTTGATTCTCTCGTCTGCATTAGAGAGTCGCTAAACTTTTGCAAAGGTAATCTTTTTTCACCCAATTCTTTCTCCGTATATCCATTTCTTTAATTTAGGGTTTTCAATTTATTTCTGTTCTTTTCCTCTTAATTTCACTAATTTGAATATCTTGGAAAGCTTCAAATTGGGTTAACACTTTCTATCTAAATCGATTTCCGACAATCCCAGCGATTGGGTTCGAATATATCTCCAAAACCCAGAACCCTAAACCCAAAAATAACTATACTTCAAGCAACTATTTAGTACAGTATCAATTACTTCAACCTAAATTTTTTTGCAATTGCATTTGAGGTATTGGTTTCAATCTAACCGGTTAATTCCGTTTGTATTTCTGTGCATGCCATACTTGAATGTGTTTTCCTAGGCAAGAACTAGAAATTTATTGATTTTCATTTTTCTTGCTTGTATGGTTGAAATTCATTGCTTTGATTTCTTTCACATTTGTAATTCATTTGGTGGATTTGGCTTCTTTAAATTAGTCCATTTTCTGGGGTCATTTTTTTCCTGTAAATTGTTCTTAAATTGAATCTCTTAATGCCAAATGTTAGTATGCACATTGTTTGGATTTTATTCATATTTTCTTTGTGTTCTGGAGTTTAGATTCCAAATTAGATGTCTCCTAGGACCTCGGCGTTCCATTCCTTTGCATGATTTGTTGGATAGAATTTGATCGAAATCATCCTAAAAGCAGGTATTGGAATG
The DNA here is from genome assembly GCF_007990345.1 of Gossypium hirsutum. Lineage (NCBI taxonomy): Eukaryota > Viridiplantae > Streptophyta > Magnoliopsida > Malvales > Malvaceae > Gossypium > Gossypium hirsutum. Next base: position 109,819,698 of record NC_053436.1, read on the forward strand.
AAGCAATCAAAGGATCCATTCGAAGCAGCATTGGAGGAGCAAGAGGAATCGCCACCTGATTCCCCAGTTGGTGAGGATGAACTGAACAGCCAAACTCCAAATGAACCCCAGAACCAAACCAATGGTGGACACAATTTACTTGTAGATGATGATGATTACGATAACATTGGTCCCAACATAAAAAATCCCTCTCATCCGTCGTCAAGTTCAACTCCTAAGTTGCACTCTACAAGTGTTAATGCTAATGTTGCTACTAGAGCTACCACCAAGAACAAAGAATATGAAGATGAGGAAGAGGAGGAAAATGTGGAAGTTGAACTTAGCAAGTTCCCTTCTAGTGCTGACCCTGCTAAAATGGCCAAGATGCAGTGAGTTTCTTTTTTTTTACCCTCTTTTTCCTTATTTTTTGTTCTAATTTTCAGCTAATTATGTATTAGGTGAAATGCCATGTTTTTAGTGTTTTAAAGGATCAAGTATAAATATTTCAAGGTTAAATTCTGCTATTAGTCCCTGTACTTTGCGGAAGTTGTGTATTTCGTCCCTGTACTTTAATTTGACTAAATTTAGTTTCTGTGCTTTTCGAATTGGTTAAATTTAGTTCTTGTACTTTTCAAATTTTGAAATTTTTGTCCTAGCCCTTACAGTTAAATCTATTTGGTAAAATTCAATTACTAGTATTGTATCATGCGTATAATTATAGATTTAGCCAATATTCTTCAATTGGATCATTCTAAGTCTTTATACTTATCAAATTTTGAAATTTCAATCATAATGCAAAAGACCATCATTAATCCATTAACTGCATTTTTAGAGAGTAATATGTGAAAAACATGGCATTACACATATGATAATGTTTCCCGCATCAGATTTGGAAAATAGCAGAACTTAACTGAATGAATTTATTAGTTATCATTTGGTGAGTATTGAAATTTTTAAAGTACAGGGATTAAATCCACAACTTTCAAAAAGTACAGGGACTACTGGCAGAATTTAACCATATTTCAAAATATGATCCCTTGCTCTATACTTCTATTGCTCTATACTTCTTTGCAGAGCCATTTTATCGCAATTCACTGAGAATCAGATGAGTAGATATGAATCATTTAGGAGATCTGCGCTTCAAAGGTCTAACATGAGAAGGGTGAGCTTCTTGGAAAGCTTTTTTGGGTAGTCTTTCTCTAGAAATATGTTATGCGCCTTGGCGTAGGATCTAGTCACAGGTCTAGAAGAGAAAGAATTCTTGCTTCGACCTATGGTTACTCAAAAGGCAGATTCGTCCTTGACTGAACCCCCTCTCAAAATGACATTTCTTTTGATAGAATAATTGCTTACCTCTTTATTTCATATTAGCAGCCTTTTATAGACTGTTAATAACAAATGAAAGAGTCCTAATTGACATAAAATAGAATTCCTAACTTAGAGTTTATGAAGGAAATAAAAACCTAATATAATAGATAAGTAAAACTAAAACTCTTAGTAAAACCTGATATATAATAAATAAATAAAACTAAAAACTCTTATTGCAATTAAAGTGTCCATATCATTACTCCCCTTCTCGGAATTGAGCTTGTCCTCAAGCTCAAATTCAAAATAAACTTCAAAACTTATCCAAAATCATCTATCTCATCATCATCTTGCTTGCCTTCAACATCTGGTACTTCTATCTAAAATAACCTTTTACATTTGTGTCCCATGGAATAAGACTCGTCACAATTATAACACAGCCCTTTAGCCATTCTTTCCGCCATTTCTATCCGTGTCAATCTCTTAATAAATGGTGCAGAAGAACCTATTTTACCGTTGTTCCCTGTTGGTTCTATTGTTTGTCCCCCTCCCTTTGCAATGTTCTGAGTTGTTGGAATGATTGAATTGCTGTCAGTGTTTTGGGAAGTTGACCAATTTAGATTGGTTTGAGATAACATCTTGGAAGAGACTTTTTGTTTATGTTCCAAAGCTCGAGCCATATTCATTGCAACTCCAAGGTTTCCCGGTTGTTGCATCTCAATATCAATTCTAAGTTCCTCTACCAATCCAGCAGTAAAACGGTTTATTTGTTGTCGAGGTTTAAGATCAGTAGTCCTAGCGAGTAGTGATTGAAATTGGCGTTGATATTCTTCTACCGTCCCAGTTTGTCTCAAGTTTGCAAGTTCCCCCAAGGGGTTATTACTCATAGGTGGCCCAAACCTGATATGACAACACTCTCTGAAGCGTTTCCAATCCAGATTTGCCTCCTCTTCTTCGATTTGATCAAACCATAATTGTGCCTCTCCTAAAAGATGGAATGAAGCTAGGCTGACTTTGTCTTCTTCGTTGGTCCGTTGATTGCCAAAAAAATTTTCACATCTTTTTAACCATCCTAAAGGATCTCCAACCCCATCATAAGTGGGAAATTCCATCTTAGAGTATCGTGGCACCATGGCCCCACCGTGTTGCGAATCTGAATTTCTTTTCTTGCCTCCATTGCTACCTTGTTCTTCATTATTTTTTTCTGAATCCCCTTTCGTTGTCTTTTGAATCGAAAGAGATAACATCGCTACCTGCTCCTCTAGTGCTTGTTGCCTTGTAGCCATTTGTTCCATGAATGCCTCCAGCTTGGCTGTCAAAGTTTTTTCGTCACCCATGACAGCTGGCTCCGATACTAAGTTGTTATGCGCCTTGGCGTAGGATCTAGTCACAGGTCTAGAAGAGAAAGAATTCTTGCTTTGACCTATGGTTACTCAAAAGGCAGATTCGTCCTTGACTAAACCCCCTCTCAAAATAACGTTTCTTTTGATAGAATAATTGTTTACCTCTTTATTTCATATTGGCAGCCTTTTATAGACTTAATAACAAATGAAAGAGTCCTAATTGACATAAAATAGAATTCCTAACTTAGAGTTTATGAAGGAAATAAAAACCTAATATAATAGATAAGTAAAACTAAAACCCTTAGTAAAACCTGATATATAATAAATAAATAAAACTAAAAACTCCTATTGTAATTAAAGTGTCCATATCAAAATATTATTATATATGGTGGATTATAATTATTTGTTGCCTCTTTGACTTGTTCTAATTTCATCTGCACGGGTGTGATAATTAACTGAAAATTTTGTGTATTAGTGATGAATATACATGAGATTCCTTGGTGCATATGTACTGTCAGTACAGCTCCAAACCATTTATGCATTAAGTATTGCAAAACATGATTTGGTAATACATCGAATTTAAGTTTGTTCTGGGTATATGCAGTTGTTGGTAAGCATAACTGGCAGCCAGAAAATTTCTTTACCAATGACCATTGTCGTGTGTGGTATAGCGAAAATGTTTGTCGGTGAACTTGTTGAGAAAGGTACATGCACTTTCCTCTTATAGCAGTAGAGTTGAGATTTCATTTCCAGAAAGCAAATCAGATTGATTGAAAGAGAGAACAAAAAGGGTGAAACTGGTAAAAGTACCATGGAAACCCTAGTACTAAGAGTCAAATTGCATTGTGCCCCCTCTACTAAAAACTGGGCAAATTAGTCTTTGTACATTAGATCAAAAAACAAATTTCTCCTGTTAAAAACTGGTGCTTGTAAGAATGAGATACACATGACATGCCACATGTAACTGTTTGGTTATTCTGTCAGCCATGTCAGTTTTTAACAGTAGAAATGGATGAAATTTTTCATAGAAAGGGTCGGTTTGCTCTTTAATTTAATGTACAAGGACTAAGTTACTCATTTTTTGAGTAAAGTGGGTGAAATGCAACCTAACTCCTAGTACAAGGGCTTCCATGGTGGAATGCTTGTAAATGCACCAAATATTATGATCAAATATATATGGCTTGGTGCTAAGAAGTTCATTTGTCAAGACTTTAAACTATTGAGTCTATTTTTCCATTATTTTGGTGGTTTGCAGCTAGAATAGTCATGACAGAGAGAAAAGAATCCGGACCAATCAGGCCTTGCCACATTAGAGAAGCTTATAGAAGATTGAAGCTTGAAGGCAAAGTGCCTAAGAGATCAGTGCAAAGGCTGTTTCGCTAAGCAGATCAAGAAACAAGCTTGGTCATCGATTATCAGGTCTTTTTACACGGTTTGCACATTTGACTACACTTGTTAAACTAATTTCTTTTGAACCTTATTTTACCTTTCATCCTATATTCATTTCAATATAGAGGTAGGTCATAAATCAATGTATATTTTGTGTCTGCGTAAGGCTTGGGATGTTTTGTTCAACTACAAAACCTGAAGTACCACAATCACTTTGCGAAATGTGACTGATCCTCCGGCTGACTTCATTTGCGAGCTTCAACGAGGGAAATTTATGGAAATTACAGTTCCTTATGATTTCAATTCAATTCATTTGTATGATATTGTGTTGAGGGGAGGTATACCATTAACTTGGACCTGTCATTCTATCGCACTGGGGGTCAGATGTTAACATGCTTTTATTAATATTTGTGAGATGATGGTCAATAATGGCAGAAGAAAGATGATTGTTCTTTAGTAGAACAACCTGAACAACCTGAAATGTGATTGTTATATATGAATGCATCTGGTCTTAGTATAGGGATTAGCATGAAATTTCATAGCTCCATAATCTTGGCTGGTATTTTTTACCTTGTGCATTTGGTCTTAAGATATATAAATGTGTATTAAATCCCCAATTTATTTATTTTCCTTTTACAGATTTGGTCCACTGTTGATGAGTTCTTCCTTAGAAGGACAGTATTTTTTTTTTTAACTGAGACATTCAGCCCTCTATCAAAAAAATCATGTACTTGTTAATATATACTCAAAAAGGTTTTTTACTATAAGGTTGGGAGCAATTTACTGTTAGAAAATTAGAAAGTGATTAAAAATAATAATTAATAACAGCATTAATTATTTTTGTTAATAAATTATTTTTTAAATTAAATGGGTCTATTTAATCTTTATATTATTAAAAAAATAGCAAATATGATGGTAATTATTTACATTTGTAAAAGTTGAAGAATTGAAGATAAATATAGTTGTGAAAAATATTTATCCATTGGTTGAATTTGAAGAAATAAAAATAGGGAAAAAAATTCAAAAACATTATAATTTCTAAATTTATAAAAATTCAAAAAAAATATTTTCGTTTTATTTTGGAATTTTTACAAAAAATTATCTGAAGAACTTTTTTCTCTCTTTCTTTTAATGTTTGAGTTTTTTTTTTCAAAATTTTGAAAATAATTATTAGTTTTTTAATTTAAATTATTTTATAATTTTTATGAATATTTTTCGATTTCTTTTACTTTTAAATAATTTCAACAATTTATTTAAATATGGTGATATTTTTCATAATTGCATTTAAAATTTTTTTTAAGTTAATATTGCTTCAATTATTCTTATTTGTTCAATTTCAAATGTTGTACATACTAGATTGACTCATTGTCCTATAAATTCTAAAAAATTCCTAAATATTCAAAAATAATTAGGAAAAATATAAAAAAAAAGGAAATTTTAATAAATACATACATTCATTTTGTAAATTATAAAAATTAAATTAAATTAAATATTTAAATTAATTTAAATCCAATCAACTGATTTTATGCCGAGTCAATCTTCTTTTGTTTCTTTTAGCATCAGTTGAATTTATTAGACTATTAATTTTCGATTCAATCAATTCCACCGTCCAATTTAATCCTAACAATCATCATCTTGCTCTCTGTTTTTTTTTCTTTTTTCTTTTGTATGCAAAATTTTCTAGTGTCAGAAACGTGAAAAATATGTTAGAAACATAGAAACTGGCATACAGCTGATTTCCTCTGTTTTAAAGAATTAATATTAACCACACCTTTTAACTAAAGGGAATAAGAAATGCTTACACCTATTTAACATTTTCTTTTTTTTGTTCGTGACATCAAAAAAAATTATCTATTTTGTCTTATCATGAAAGTTGAGAGTCTTAGTCACTACAATATCATACACCGTCCACCGTCCAACAAGATTTGTCAAAAACTTTTCATTCAACATTCATTTTCATGGTAAGGTTAATCATACCATTCGTTATTCTGTTTTTCTGTCTAGATACATGTACCAATTGAAATTCTTCTATCGATTTCAATAAATCCTTCACTCTCCCCTTAATAAGTTTTGATCTCGAGTATAACTACTTAACAGATTAACTGCCTCTATACAATTTATATTTAAGACAATCTTCTTAGTGATGATTTTAAGATTCAAACATTTCTGTTTAAACTGGAATGGGAAAAAAGCGTTTCCTCCCATTCCTTCTAACCGCTAGTCAGACTTAGCATCAGGGGTGTAACTCTCTTTAATTAAATAAGTAATTTGCTTTTTAACCCCTCTCCAAAATTACAAAAATTTAATCTAAATCCTTCATAACATTTGATTAAATGAAAATAATAATAATTTTACCTCTTGTAATAAATTAATAGCTTAATTTTAAGTATTCTTAGTATAAGGTTTTAGCTTTGACCCTAAATTTTACAATCTTATACAGCATTTTGTAACTTTGCATAAATCCAAACATAATATGCCCCCACTTGACAAACAAAGAAATTCTGGGTTTTCATGTTGAGTGCTCAAATTCTTTGTGATATATGATAGTGACCAAGAAATTTCAGTGTATATAATCAGTGCCGTAAGACATCAAAAGAGATGGATAGTGAGTGCAGGTCAACCATTTCACTATTCCTTGTACATCTTCTCGTTTTTCATCAACAGATACCACAAACCAAAATCAAGTTATCATCTTTTTAAATGATGGTATGATTAGATTGTGATAATCTCTGACCTTATCTTTCCGATTGTTAGAATCAAATTAGACCAATCAGCTGAATTAAAGATTGATTGTTTGATGGACTTGATTGATATCAAATTAGACCAATCAGCTGAATTGAAAATTGATTGTTTGATGGACTTGATTGGTGATATAGAATACATGATTATGAAGTGGTAAAAAATTTAATGAGTTGTGGAATTTTTATTTAATTATCGTTCAACTGCTAATTTATTCATCTAAATCCATGATTTGATTATTTTGATAATCATTACTTCATTCTCTCTTCTTTCACTCCATAATTAGATTGTTTACCATTATTACAGTATATGAATTCCATTTAGAATTGATAATATCTCATTGGATGGTAAAAATATAATAGAAATCCTTGTACTAAATTTTAAATTGCATCTTACTTCTTTTATTCAAAAAATGAATAAATTAGTTATTATACAATCGATCAAAGAGTAAATTGATTTTTTCCGTTAAAAATCTCATCTATTTCTACTATTAAAAATTGCCATAGCTAACACAAGAACCAACAGTGACCTGTGGCATGCCACATGTACATCGCGTATATAAAGATCAATTTTTAATAGTAAAAATTGATGTATTTTTAACAGAATAATCTGTTTACTCTTTAATCTAATGTATAAGGACTGATTTGTTAATTTTTTATTAAAAAAGGAAAAATACAATCGTGCTCCTAACATAAACACATCCATAGTATTTCTAACCCCATTAAATTATATTTTTATTGAGAAAACAATAAACCTAAACAAAATTAATTTTAATGTACCTTAAAACCAATGTAACAAATACCTTAATCATAAAAATAATAAATAAATTAACAGGGTTTTGGGCTTATATATGTATGTATATGACTTTGCAGGCTGTTGCATCATCTACATGTTGCTTGGTCCCTCTTATTTTATGGTTTGAATTACTTTGGAAAACTTATGTTCTTTCATTTTCAACCACTATAACTTCAAATCAAATGAAAAGGAAATTGGATTGGTGAATTATCGATTTTTAATTTAATTGATTCAATTGAATAAATAATTAAGAAATTTGAATAATAATTAAAAAATATAAAAAAATTCAATTGATTGTACTGATTTACGAATCATCCAATTTGATGTTTTTCTTCAGACTAGTATTTCGATTAATTCTTGATCGGATTTTAAAAGTCATGTGTAAAAATAATGCCCCAATATGATGTGATTACACTATCTCATCTTTCCGTGAATTTATAATAATTAATTACCATAAAAATTTGTTATGAAATGAGACAATACAAAATAACAATAGTAATATTATGGTCTTGACTTGTATGGGACAGTGATTAAAATTTTTGTCAAACATCTATTTAACACGTGTTTAAACCGTGTGACCCTCATCTCCGACCCTCAATATTATATATAAAAGTCAATAGTAATATTATGATGGGACAAATCAAGACAAGCTAAGAGTGGTTGATAAGTGATTTCAAGATTTGAGACATGTTTTGACAAGTGAGAAAGTTCTGAGCTAGACATGAGTATACAAGTATAGGTGATATGGTATGGTTTATATGAGCCAACAAAGGTAAACTCATTTCAAGTTTAGAACATCAACTCAATTTGTGACTCATTTAATAATTTCCATCATATATATTAGTATCGAAAGTTTCTAACGTGTAATTAATTTGATGACTCCCATAGCAATTTTATCTCATGTGATAGCATCGATCCTCCAGTTGGTGTGTAGTTTAGAGCACTTGGAGTGACAATATCATGCAATTGATTTAAACCCAAGAATTTAAGTTTAATAGTGATATATTTAAGAGGGATACATGCTCCGATATGATTGAAAATTATTAAATTAAATTCATTACAGTTATTGTTTGTCAAGTTTGGAGCATCAGCCAACTTGAGATACATTTAATAAGTTTCACTCCACTTTTGCATATATCACTCTTGGAATCAATTGAATTTATATAACTTGGGTCTGTAATTAGATGTTTGAACAATCCACTAAAATCAACAAGTATTTGATAATAAGTTGATTTTTTTATGAATAATCTCATTATAAGTTTTAATCATATCTAGTCCTTTCTCAACCCATTTATAGGAGGATAATGCGCTTCAACGCGCTCAAACTTATGTCCTTCTGTATTTACAATAATATCCACACCAGTCGAGTTAAGACTCAATCGGAAATGAATTGATGCATTGAAAACATTAATTGGTACAAACACATTAACTGGCAAGCATTATCATATATATATATATAGTTGAATAAGTTATTTAGAATGTCTTAGACACTTTATCTTATCTTGAAAATGAAACGAAAGGCTCACCCTCTTATTTCTTTGCCTTTTGGTATTTAATATGTGAATGTCCAAGAGTGAGCTTTCATCTTCATAGTTTGGATGACCCCATTTCATAAAAACGAATGCTATATTGCCATGTGAGGTTCCACACTTAACCAGGATGACGTGAACACAGGATGAGTCCAATTTTTTTAAAAAAATCAAAATTAATTTATAAATTTATAAATTAATATAATAATAAAATTATTTTTATTTTTTAAAAATTTACAATTCTAATTTAAAATAGTAAAATGTTCAAACGTGTGAATTTAATAATTTAAAAACCCATCAACTTGCATCAATTCTAAAACTCAAAAGTCATAAAATACTCAAAATATTTATATTTGTTTATATTTGAAAGAAAAAAATTGATAATCCATGAATTAATTTCACTAAACAAAATGAAATCAAAATTAGATAACATATTGGTAAAGTTTAAATAATTAGCGAGTTTATTGGTGAATTATAAGCGGAGGTAAAACTCTTACAGTAACCCAACTAGTGCAACTTGAACTCAAGTTCAAGCCACATATGGGACAATAAATGCCCTGATCATCAGGTCAACACACAAGCTTTAAAATTTACATTTAAATGTCCAGTTAAGTAGCAAATGCAAAATTTTATTATACAAATGGAATTAGATAATATCTTGATAAAGTTTAAAAAATAAGAGTTAAAGATTTCTACCTTGCTTAATTGAAGTAGGGATGGCAATGGAGCGAGACGGGGTGAATATTGTTAAATCCATCATCGCTCCATAGTCGGCACGGCCTGCTTCACCACTGGCCTTACTCCACTACGGATGTATAATCCTGAAAATTATTACTACCACCTCCATATATGTTGGATATATTCATCTCTATCACACCCAGCTCTCTTTTAATTTAAATTTTGCTATTTATTTTTAATATTTTCAATATTTTAAAGTCAAGAAAACATTTAAACATAATTTTTCAAAAAAAAAATATTTAAACATAAATTACACTTATTTTTTCTATATATATTATTACATTTTTATTCTTTTAATAGTTTATATATATAAGGATAAAATGATAATATCTTATAGTGGAGCGGGTAAGGGACAAGCAATTATCATAACCGCTTAATATCCACTATCCAAAAGAAAAATTTTACTCTACTCCGCATTCACTTTTCATAAGAAAAATCCGTTGTATTAAAAATGAATTGATTCAAAATCAATTGAACGGTTTCAAATCTTGTTATCTAAGTGTAAAATGTTAACTCGATTTATATTCAAATGTCTAGAGAAAAAGATTGTTTAATCTGAATTGAGTAACAATTCTGATCCCTCGCTGCTTTTTCTTACTCTCTTGCTTAAGCTTTGTCGAAAAACTTGCTACAAAATTTGTTTCGATAGCACCTTCAAAGACAAACTAAAGTTTTTTTAATAACTTTAAATATTTTCCTTTGATAAATCTATTTGTGAATTTGATTTTTTTACGTAAATTATATGGAATTATATTTGATACATTTTTAGTACATGAAGTTAGCGACATGATATATTATTGGATTAAATAGAAAATAGCAAAAAACTTATATATAAATACTAATCACTTGTATAATTAAATATTAATTATAATTATTATAATTTTTTTCGAGTTTATATTGAGTTTAATGTTTAAGATTTATGATTTATAGTTGTTGTAGAAAGAAATTAATAAAATAATAAAAGAAATATTAACTATTTTTATAATTATAATAATAGCTAATAAGAAAAAAAAGACAACAACCATGACTGATCTAATTCCTAAATGTTGAAAATGGATGAAGATTATAGGATTAATTATAAAATTGTCCCCCCAATTGTACTATTTTTCCAATTTAGGTACTTCAATTTTTTTTTGTCAAAAGTGGTATTCAGACTATTAATTTCATCTTATTTTACCTCTAAAATTGTACAACATCCAATAAGAATATGACAAATAGAACATTCTTAGTAGATGGTATTGTGTTTTAAGGTAAAACGAGATGAATTAATACTTTATGTACTACCTTTGAACAAAAAAAAAAAAACTTTTAAGTACCTCAGTGGAAAAAGTGATATAATTTGAGGGCCTATTTTGCATTTAAGCCAAAATTCTAAGACATTAAACTTGCGAGCACCTCCTTTCGTTGTTCTTCCGATTGAATTACGTTCTCACTAGTGTCAAGGTTGATGCCATTGTACCATTTGGCACAATACACATAGATTATGAAATCCACCGCGGTTAAACCGGCGATAAGGAAGTAAAACCGGTCCATACGGCCATCATTGAGGTCGTCGGGAATCCACCCGGGACCGCCATCTCGGGTTGTGACCTCCATAACTATGTTAATTAACAAGCTACTAACATAGTTGCCAAGTGACATTGATGCCATGCAAAGTGAGCTACCAAAGCTTTTAATACCATCAGGGGCTTGTCCATTAAAGAACTCTAATTGGCCAACATACATGAAAACTTCAGATGCACCAACTAAAACATATTGTGGAACTTGCCAAAATATGCTCAATGAACTTTTTTTCGAACCGGGAGACACGGATTTGAGCCGTTGAATCTCAGTGACACCGGCTGCAACCATCGCAATCATTCCAATGATGAGTCCGGTCCCCATTCGTTGCATCTCGGTTAATCCTTTGGGGTTACCGGTTAATGATCGAGACACGGGCACAACTACGTGTCGGTAGACCCCGGTCCAAATGAGAACGCTGCAAATATCGAAAGCCGACATGCTTGCAGCCGGGATACGGAAGTTTTTAAGTTTGGAAGCCATTACATCACCTTGCTCGACGAAAAGGGATGCCATTTGGGTGAAAATGACGGAGTAAATTATCGTACAAAGCCAAATCGGTAACATTTTTAGGACGCATTTAGCTTCTTCGACTTGAGTTACAGTGCAAAGCTTCCATGGATTGTTCGGTCCACGCAAATCCATCGAGGTTATCGTAGCCGCCTTGTCGAGGAACCTACAAATCGATTCGATTTCCAGTAGTTTAAACTAAGGAACATAAGTGTCTAATGTCTATGATTGTTGTTAAATTGTTTTACTTACTTAAAATCGTTGCTATGGAGTATTTTTCGGCTTCCTTTGATTGCGGATTCAGTTCCTTCGACTTCGTACAAGGCATCAACGGTAGCAGGTGTGACGCCCCATTTCCGATATGCAGCGACGAATACTTGTGCAACGCGTGGCAACGGGTTTCCGCTTGCTTTTACGTACCTATATCTCGATGTCCCCGATAAATACAACAATAGTGCTATGATTGCTGCCCCAAAAGAAACCAAGAAGCCTAATGTCCATTTCCCTGAATCTTCATAGTAAACCAGTATAGTGTTTGAAAATAGAGAGCCTACATTAAGTGCAAAGTAAAAGGAACTAAAGAATGCGGCTTTCGATATAACTGCGTTCGGGTTTGAATCGTCGAACTGGTCCGCTCCGAGCGTAGCCACGGTCGGTTGATGCCCACCATACCCGAGCGCTATAAGATATATCGATAAGTAAAACATAACGACCCCAACCGATGACGGAGTGTTGCAAAGTTTCATCCCATCACCACAACCAGTAGGACTTATCAGAAAAAACCATGAAGCAAATGACAATAGCCCCAAACCCTGTAATCAACAACAATCCGATATCAATTTCGACCGACACGTTACAAGTGCAAACATATAAACGAAGAACAACGGTGATTATCCGGTACCAGTACGAGTATTAGCTGAAAGATAGCACATGTGAAGTAACGACCCCAATACGAATCGCTGAGGAACGCTCCGATCAACGAGCATAAGTAAACCGTCCCGGTCCATTTACTAACATTATTGGCCGCTACGGCGCTATCTTGGTCGAGTACCCTGGTTAAGAACAGCACCAAGTTCACCCCTACCCCAAAGAAAGCTAATGTCGCTAGGCCTTGATTCACTGCAACCAAAAATCAAATAACTAAGCAAACAATATTTCATGTACCATACATACATGCATGCATGCATACATACATACATATAAATGAGATATACCTAGCAAGAGACTTGCTAATTCCCATCCTCCACATTTTTTCCTCTTTCCAGGTGAATGCTGATTTTCATTCCCAGATTCTATTTTTCCAAAGCTAATAATTTCTTCATCAGCCTGTCATTATCAATAATTAAATAATATCAACAAATAAAATAATAATAATAATAAAATATTAAACCTCTAGTTTAGTCCAAAACATTGATGGGTTTTTGCCATATTCAGTATCCAACATTTAATAAATTATTTTAATTTTAATTTACTAACCTTTTTTTCAATCTCATCGGTAGAGTGCTCAATAGCATCCATTGATAATTTCTTCTGCAAAATATATATATTAATGAAACAGTAACAAAAATAACTTAAAATTGTTAATTATGGACTAAACCATGAAAATCATTTTTAAAAAGAACTTACTCAGAGTTAAAAGAAAAAGAAGAAGAAAAATTATTAGTATGAGAACAAAGTGAAGAAAGGAAGAAGAAAAATTATTAGTATGAGATCAAAGTGAAGAAAGGGTTCTATATATATATAGAGGAGTGCATGCCACATTATTTAACTCATTTTATAAAATATGATGAAGAGGGATTGAATTTTCACTTGAAAGTGATATCCCATTATTAATATCAGAAAATATTTTGATAATCACTCTTAAATTTCACAATTGAATCCATGTTTATATATATATATATATAATCAGCTATTTTGACTATATATATGTGCTTATTAATTTCATCATAAAGCATATGGAATAGTTATAAACTGTATATTCACATGGAAGAATTTGTATCCAAGCCATTTCAAGCCATTTCTTATCTCTAAGAAAATACATATGAATTATGAGGAATATCTATATAAATGTATATATTTAAGAAAATATTGATGGGTTTTTGCCATATTCAGAGTATCCTATATTTAATAATTTATTTTAATTTTAATTTGCTAACCTTTCTTTCAATCTCATCGGTAGAGGACTCAATATCAGCCATTGATAATTTCTTCTGCAAAATATATATATTAATGAAATAGTAACAAAAACAACTTAAAATGATTAATTGAGTCCTAGCTCGATTGACATAAATATTTTTACCAATATAGGAAGATGTAGGTTCGACTGTGCTGAAATGCATAAAGGGACTAGATATGATCAGAACCTCATATTCATTTTAGGGTTTATGTTCGCAATTGTTAGTCCTGGTAATATAATCTCAAAAAATTGCATTTCTACTTAATTTCCATTTCAAAATAATTAAAATAGTAAAAAAATATTTCAATGTTTTAATTTTAAATATATTAAAATTTATTTTTAATATTTTAATGAAAAATATTTCCTTATTATCCTTTTATTAATAAATATGAATAAATACTTGTTTTTTATGATTCAAAAATAAATATTTCTAACAAAAAAAATTCTCTATTAGTGTATAGAAGGCATAGAATATAAAATTTAAAATGTTATCTAAAAAATTCAATAAATAAAATTTAAGAAAAAACATTTTTTCAAGAGAAAAAGAAAATCTATTATTTTGTAATAAATTGACATAAATATTTAGAAATCAAATTCCACAAAAAAGATTTTATATTTATAGTAAATAATCTTCACCCATACCCTTAAACTCGGATTGAATTACTAATTTTCAAGAAAGTCATCGTTTTCCTACCTCTAGCTTCGCCCCTGCTAAAGCTACTACTAACCTTTTACGAAACTTAGCAACCAACAAAGCAACCAACAAGGCAAGGTCTTGTTGAACTATCAAAGACTCCGGCGACGGCGAAGAACTGGTGTCGAGGGCGGAGAAAGGGAGAGTAGTACTCCGTGAAGTAAAAAATAATGATCCAGTGAAGCCTATTGTCATTTATGGGGATTACAAACAGATGAGAGGACTAATAAGCTCACAATTACAAATTATTATGGACTAATTTTCAAACTCTTGATTTTCTTGCACAAAGAAACCGTGCAATATGCACTTTGTATTTGCTTTTGCGATGAAAAGAGTAGGGGTTTGGGGGTTTGAATGTTAAAAAGAGAGGATTCTGTTGAAATGTAACAAAATTTTCCTAAAATTACTGAGCCCTCCCTTCTCTAATGTTTACTATTTCACATTTTTCTTCTTAGTCCCTTGGGTAATTCTACAAGTCAAAATTAGTACTTTTTTACATTGTTGTAATTTTGATAGTATAAAAATTAGGGTTTTATCAAAATAAATATGGGATAAATATCACGTTTATGCATGAACTTTAATTCAATATGCAATTCGATACATAAAATTTGATTTGGTATAATTATACACGTAAAGCTTGAATTGTGGTTTATGTATATACATGAAACTTTGATTTTGACTCAATTGTGATTTATATAATTTTTAAAATTTTCAAGTGTTGATGTGATATATTCTTAAAGTGTCACGTCATCATATTTTAATGATATACTAAGGCTCCGTTTGTTTCAACGTAAAAGCTTTTACGGAAAACATTTTTAGTCTTTTCCGATGTTTGTTTCATGTAAAATAGGATGATCAACGTAAAATTACCCATTATTTCCCATAAAATGTCTTATCAAACTTTTTTTCATAAGATATTTTCCAAATTGATAAGGCTTTGTTCACTATAACACCCCCATACCCGACCTGAACATTGAGTCAAAGCACCGGGATGTTACATTCTCTACTACATTCATCGCTTATCAAATATTTTCTTATAAACTTTCATTACTTTTCAATTTAATCCCTTTTTGTCATAAAAGTTCAATATTCACTAATTAATCATATTAAATCAATTTTTTCCCCTTGTTACACTTTAACCACATAATTTATCTCAATATCATGTTTCACATATTAAATTTCTATGTATTTCACTTGTATTATTTTATCCACATATTTTCTCAAGTTTAACAATTTAGTCCTTGTTATCATAAAATTTCCATATTTTTCCACAATTTCACTCTTACAATACTTTATGCATATTTCATCATCTAATAACACATTCATTAACTTTTATCATAATTTCCTTATTCACATATTAAATTGTTTCACACTTAAACTTTTGTACATTTTTCAATTTAGTCCTTATTGCCATGTAATCTATTTTTCACATTATAAGCACTTTAATCAAATAATTCATTATAATATCTTATTTCACATAACAAATTTTCATGCATATCACTTCTCTTGTTTCAATTATAAATTTCACAAAATTTACAACTTAATCCTTAACATCATGAAGATTCATTATTTACTATAATTTCACCTTAACATCACTTTGTAATCAATTCACTACTTCATTTAAACTATTTATCATAAATCTCAAATGTATGTTTGTTTCATTGAAAATAGCTTTATGAAATATTTTTAGGAAATCTGTCAAACAACAAAAAATATTTTACACAAATTCATCCAAATACCAGAAAATATTAGTTTTTCCAGAAGCCATTTTCAATGAAACAAACGGAACCTAAGTCTAAAGACAAAATTGGGAAAAGTTGCTAAGTTTCAGAACTATTGTGGGCCAAAAAAATTAGGATCAAATTGAAAAAATTACCCAAGTAGAGGGACTAAATATCAATTTATCCAAAAATACCAACATAGGTTTTGTGGATAAAGTACAAAAATAGTCACTTTTGTTTGCCTCAAATTACATTTTAGTCACTTATGTTTGAAATGTTATGTTTTAGTCACTTAAATTATTGTTTTGCTACGAAGTGGTCACTCTATCCTTAAGCTTCGTTACCTCCCTAAAGGTGGTCCTACG
This sequence comes from Gossypium hirsutum, assembly GCF_007990345.1. Lineage (NCBI taxonomy): Eukaryota > Viridiplantae > Streptophyta > Magnoliopsida > Malvales > Malvaceae > Gossypium > Gossypium hirsutum. Next base: position 109,836,541 of record NC_053436.1, read on the forward strand.
TGGTAGTCCAAATGGGTTTTAAATGCCAACTTAGATGTCCTACGTGGCAGTCCAAATTAAATTTATTTAATTAAAAACCTATTTTCATCCCAGTAATTGGACATCCAAGTTGGCATTTAAAATCCATTTGGATTGCCACGTAGGACTGTTGTTAGAAAGGTAACAGAGTTTAACAGTACAATGACCACTTCGTAACAAAATGATAACATAAATGACTAAAACATAACGTTTTAAATATAAATGACTAAAATATAATTTGAGGCAAACAGAACACTCTTAAATTTTTTTTTGGCTTACCACAACAATTTCCAAGCAAACTCAAAACCAATCATCATTAACAAAAAGATTAACAAAGCGAAAGAAAATTCAAACTTATTTTTCACTTAATTTGTATAAATCCAAATTCAATAATAAATGAAATGTCAAATCTTTAAACCCGTTAATCTCGGTAATAAAATATGCCGATAAATCAAAGATTAAGCAATTATACTTTCTTTTCACTAATATTTTCTCGAGAAAATAATTTAAAGAAAGAAAATATATATATTAGGAAATATTTTGATTTTGTTAGTGGGATTATTGCCTTTGGTGTTGATGCTGTCAAATTTATTTTAATCCCATTTTGGGGGACAATTTAAAGATTAAAATGACAAAGAAATAAAGAAAAAAAAACAAATAGAGTCATCGTCCAAATTCACGTGTCCATTTAAGGAGGGATTTTTTTTAAACAAAGTTTGGTCTAATTCTAAATTTCATCCTTTTACTTTACAGTAGTTGAGAAATCAATCCTTCTATTTTAATTTTGTTAAAATTTGATTCTTATACTTTAGAAAAAATTGAGAAGTTAGTCTAATGGAAAACATTATTAAACCTTGTTGTTAAATCCATATTCAAGAAACCGGTAGTTCAGTAATTTATATGTAAAAAGAAATTAGCAAAAATCAATAAATAACAAAATCAACAGTTTAAATTCATGTATTTATTTAATTTTCATAAAATATAAGGATTGAATTTTATTAAATAAAAGTAAATAAACTAATTATTTTCTTTATTTTATTAATTAGAGAGATGCAATTCATAATAAGGCGAATAAATTTTATCTCTTTTTTGAGGTTTAAATTTGAATCCAAATCTATAAAATAATTATATGATGAACTTAAAAAAAATTGGGATTCTTACAATCTAAAATAAAATAACAAAGTTGAAACATAAATACCTTAAATTAACTCTTGAAACCTGATTATTACAAACAACTGAAACAAAGACATATATATTTTTGTATCAGAGCAAACAACATCATCACACAGACTGAACTGAAAATTGATAATTTTTAATTAAAAATGAAAAGTAATTTGAGAGGCTAAGTATAAAATTTTAAGTTGAACAAAATCTTATTATCTAAATTAAGACTAAAATTGAAAAAAAAAATAAAAACTCAATCACTCAAAAGCAGTTTGTTTCTAACTTACTTAAGTAATTTTGTTTTATAACCTAAATATTTTTCACTGGAAAATCACTTTTTCCTGTAAATTTTAAGTTAATTATTTGGTTGTCAATGGTTACCTAATTGAGGTTTTTTTTTTAAATTTTTAATTTATTTATAATTTGTATTACACCATCTTCATCTTTCAAATTTAAACCTACCATTTTCAATATCTTTGATTTCCCACATTTTCTCCCTCATTTTCTCCTGGATTTTTTGAATAAATCCATACATATATATATATAATCTCTTACATTTTATATTTTATATTAAATCCCCAGTTTCCCTGTTTATCAACTTTGCGTGCCTTTTTTTTTGTGTGTGTGTGTGTGTTTTAAGAATCGTCTCTAATGGTGGAAGATGATTCAAGCATTGTTTTAAACACAAAACAGACTGTTTTAGCAGCAGAAACATCGGATTCCGGCAACAGCGGTTACAAATTCCGGCCCGGAAAACGTTCCCGGTACGACCAGATTGGTTCCTTACCAAAGTTCAAAGGTGTTGTCCCACAACAAAATGGTCATTGGGGTGCACAAATATACGCCAACCATCAACGTATATGGCTCGGTACATTCAAGTCTGAAAACGAAGCTGCCATGGCATACGACAGCGCCGCCGTTAAACTCCGAAGCGGCGATTCTCACCGGAATTTCCCTTGGACCGAACAAAACATCCAAGAATCTGATTTTCAAAGCCTTTATTCAACTGAAGATGTTCTTAATATGATCAGAGATGGTTCATATCAAGCCAAATTTGAAGATTTCGTCAAAATTTTATCAAAAAGAAATGGGAAATTAAATACAGGCAGCAACGTAAACAAGAAACTTGTTCATGGTGATAAACAATTTTCATGCATGCAATTGTTTCAAAAAGAATTAACACCTAGTGATGTAGGTAAGCTTAATAGGTTAGTAATCCCAAAAAAATACGCCGTTAAATACTTCCCTCACATCTGTGAAACCGACCGACAAGTTTCCGCCGCTGGTGGTGGCGGCGTTGAAGACATTGAGCTTGTTTTTTACGACAAGTTAATGGTGACATGGAAGTTTCGTTACTGTTACTGGAAGAGTAGTCAAAGCTTTGTTTTTACAAGGGGATGGAGCAGGTTTGTGAAAGAGAAGAAGCTTAATGAAAATGATACTGTTACTTTTTATTCATGTGAATGCTCCGGTGAGGATCAAAATGGGAAGAGTTTTTTTCTTATTGATGTGAATTATAATGGTGAAAATGGGTTGGGATCGTCAGCGGCGGCGGTGGAGGAGGAGGACCGTCGTGATGATGATTTGGCGGTGGAGTTAGAGTTGAATTTGGGGTCGACGATCAAGAGTTATTGTAAAAAAGCTATTGAAGGACTTGAAAATGGTGGACGTAATGTAAAGCAGAAAAGTGTTACCCTTTTTGGAGTACAAATTAATTGACTCTAACTTTTTAAATTTAGAATTTAATCCTTATATTTTTTAATTTTTCAAATTTAATATATGTATATAAGTGTCTAACAAAGTGAATTTTAGTGTACTTTAATATATGTATATAAGTCTCTAACAAAGTGAATTTTAGTGTGATTTTAGCATAGGTTTTTTTTTGGGTAAATTAATGGAGGTTTTAAGGTTTGTAAATATGTTTTTTTTTAATTACTTTATTGAATATGTTTGTTATTCGAAGTAAAATTTAAATTTTATTTATAAAAAAATTCTGTATTTATTTATATAAACACACAACTATCTAAATAGATATCTATTCTCGTAAAAGAGATGATGAAACAATAAACATATTACACTTGAGAAAGCTCAAAGGTGGAGGAGTCTAGAGATTATCATGAGCCAAGAATGACCAATCTCGTAAGTAGAGAAGGCTAACTTTAGGGTAACAGAGAACCTAAAAGAAAAGGAAAAAAACTAAATATAAAACACCTAAAAGAAAGAAAATGCCGTGCCAAGGAAGGCAACGATGATTAAGGTGTTTAAATTTTTGTTAAAATTGAATTAATTAATTGAATCAATTTAATTCTGTTAATTAGTCGGTGGTCAAATTTAGTTCGGTCGGTTAATGGTTTTTTGGATTCAGTTATCAATTAAATTGATTTGAAATTGAGTAATTAACCAAACTTAATAATTATGTAGTGTTTCAAGCATTCGTTAATTTGGTTAACTTTTAAGACAAATGAACATTATCGATATATTTTTCTCATATATTTTATACTTGTTTTAACCAAAAGACAAAACATATAAATTTCGGTTAATTCAGTTAACCGGAATATTTCAGTTCAGTTAATTTTTTTGAAACATTTTGATTCGACTAATGGTTAAAAGATTATACAGTTCAATTAATTCGGTTAATGCTAGTTCAGTTCAATTAATAACCGAACCAACCGTTTGACACCTCTAGTGACGACAGCGGACTCTCCACCATCCATATCTGTTGTTACCTCCACTTATCCTATTGTAGAAAAAATCCATGATAAAATAGCATAGCACCAAGATCCTCCTTGCCAAAAACCTCACTCTAAGAGAGAGGAAAACAATCAAATCGACTTATTCAAGCCCTATAGAAGGAAGACACAGCTCAAGACATCCCACAACGAAAGACTCAATGCTTCTACCACCAGCATATAATCAATATTTTAACAATTCAATTGTCATATTTTATGTTTTATTCATGTAAGTAATACGTGTTAAATTTTGAGTAAATTAAAAATGTTTAACTAATTATTTTATGTAAAAAAATTCAATCATTAAATATTTACTAATAAAGATAATATTTTTAATTAATATGTTAAAGATATCATCAGATTGATTTAAATATTTACATAAATAATAAGAATAATTAAATTATTAAAAATTTAATTATACAAAAAAATTAATGAAAGTTTAAAATTATATTATGAATCTCTCCCCATAAATTAATATTTTATCAAATCTCGAAAATCCCATTAAAAGTTGGCCCAAATCAATTTAGACCCACATGCTTAACTAGCCAACATTCGAAAACCACCTTATTCTAAAAAGGACCTACAAAAGATTACTTCAAATATATTTATATTATCATATTTGCTTCAAGTTGGTTTTTATTAATTGTTGGTTTTCTTTGAAGGGTTGTGAGGGTTCTGATGACTCTATTTCTAGTTTGGTTGCTCTTTATCTAGTATTGTTAATGATCTTGTTTAAGCAATTATCGGTCAAAATCCCACGACTGAGGGATTTGTTTTAGTGTTTTCCTTGTAATTGTTAGTTCTTATAATTGTTTTTCTTTGTTTTGTTCTTCAATAAAGAGGCCGGCTCTTGAGTTAAAAAAATAATAGTTAAAATTTTTATCTGACACTTAAGTAGTACGATTTAAACTTTGTAGTCCCCTTTACAATATTACTATTGAAAAAAAATGTTCTTTTTAATTTTAATATTTTAATTATAATTTTGAAGTATTATTACCAAATTAATTATAACTTAACACAAGGAGGAATTATTTGATAGACCCTTCTCGACATATTATTTATGGTCTATTTTCAATTATTTAATGACATTTCAACAATTTTTTCCATGTCATTGACACGTAATTTTGGTAATTTTTTACCTTAAATTTTGAATATCGAATCCCAAACCTCCAATCTTGTACCTCGAACCCTGAATCTAAACCCGAATCTCGAACTCTAAACTCTAAACCTCGAAAAAGTTATTTTATTTTATACAAAAAAAGTTGACTAAACTGCTAAAATTTTAATGGCACTAATATGGTAGGACAATATATTGTACATCATTACTAACATGGATACATTTTTTTAAAATTTTTTTAAAAATTTCTAATGATTTTTATTATTTTTTTTAAAAAAATTATATAGAACACATGAAATGTCATTCAAATTGTCAAATTAGCGCCTTTAAAATTTTCATTCTTCAATAGACTTTTTCATCTAAAAAGAAGCAAATTAAATAAAATTTTAAAAGGGAAAAGTTAAAGTGACCTAAAGAAAAATAGGACCAAAATAAAAAAAATGATGAATATTAGGGACTAAATTTATCATTTTGTCAAACTTTTTATATGTTTTTTTATTCATTCATCTTTTTTTTTCAAAAAGTTTGTTAACAATTGATGCCGTAATTTCGGTGACACACAATATATATGTTTTCAGCACTATTATCGGAATAAAAAATATATATTTATTAAATAATTATATTTTATCAAAATATAATTCAATAAAGTAGAAAAATAAATATATTCTTTTTAAAAATTGATAGCACCCTTTTATATAATTTTTAAAAAAGAACACAAATATCTTAATTTTATATTCATAAAAATAATTTGGTTAAATATTTCTAATTTATATTTATAGTATTATAAAATGGATATAATGTAATATATTCTAATATTCATATTATTAAAAAGTGGTAAACTACAAATTTAGAAACTTATGAATGGTTTAAATTACTCATCGATCTCTGAACTTTAAAAAAATTACAATATAATCACTAATGTGATCAATTTATCATGTTATGATCATTGAGTCGCTAATAATAATTAATGGTTTTTTTTTCTTTTTCACCTTAACTTTAAAAAATAAGTTAAAATATGCTCTAGATTCATATATTTTTTCGTATATTTAAAATTTAGTCCCTTACTTTTATTTCAAAGAACTTAGTCTATCTATTTTTTGAATTTAAAAATGTAAGTTCAATTGTTAACATCGTTAAGATTATTCTGTTTCAATTTTTTTTTGTTACATGGTTATTAAATGAATATTCTTTTATTTCAAAAGGTCACACTAGCAAATTCTAAATATAAAGGATTAAATTCCTTAAAATAATAGTAAAGTGAATAAATTCTAAATATATAAATAATAAAAGATTTGGAGCATATTTTAACCTAAAAACAATACTGTTAATGGCCACGTCGAATTGTCATTACACCCTAAACTGCAATTAACGACTCAATGACTATAGTGCAACAAATTGATAACGTTAATGATCATAAAATAATTTTTTAAAGTTTAATGATCAAAATTTAATTTAAAGCATATATAAGTGACTAAACTTGAAATTTATCCAAAAATAAGTAAAAATTGTAATAAATAAAAGAAATGCAACAGGCGAAGCTTAAGTGAAAGAGCTAACAACAAGAAGTATTTTATGTTATAAATGGTTCGTTTTCAGATTACACTTTCAACAAAACAAAATCCTCTCACAGGTAAATTATCTCTTTCTCTGTTCATAGGTTCCACCATTTTTGCTGCTGTATATCTAAAATGGGTGCTCAAATTCTGAAAATTTCCATGCCTTTTATATATGGGTTCCTTTGTTTTCTGGGAAATATGTCAAATTTTTATTTTCAGAATGTGTGTGTTTCTTAGAGATACAAAGTGAGTAATTTTGGGTTTTTTTGCTAAGGTAAAAAGATGGAATCTTTAACTGGTTATTTTCAGCTTAATTTGTATTTTCGAGGGTTTTTCTTTTGCATTTAAAGAAAAAAACTGGTTTAGCTAATTTGGTTTTATTTATACATGTATGAATGAGTGAAAATTTTGAGTTTAGTTGATTAGTAATTCTACAAATATGAAAAAGCCAAATGAATTTGTATTCTTAAAAGCACAATGTATTCCAATTATGCATGCTCTCTATGTGTTTGTTTTTATGCTATGTAGCTTCCAAAATATATGGAAACCCGTTTGAGGTAAATACTCGTATCCCACACTTACACAAGAGGTTTGAGGGTAAACATACTATGGAGGCAAGAGTCAAATTGCATTTTGTTTCTTTACTCAAAAAATGAGCAAATCAATTCATCAAATTAGTCCTTCTGTAAAAAAAACTCCATCCATTTCTATTGTCAAAAGTGAGTCGTTGTACATTAGCATGAGGTCAGTTTTTATTAGTAGAAATGGATGAAATGTTTTCGGAAATGACTATTTTGCTCTTTAATCTAATGTTAAGGGACTAATTTGCCCGTATTTTTAGTAGAGGGGGCAAAATGCAACCTGATTCTTAGTACAAGGGCCTTCATGGTACTTTTACTGAGTTCTAAGTAACATAGGTTTTATGTTATTCCTTATTCATTTTGTTTTTCAAATTTTCAGATTGTGCTGCTTAATATCATATTTTAACAATGGCTGCAACAGTAGCTTCCAGCCTACAACTAATGGCAGCAAGACACTTTCTTTCATTTTCTCCTGGAGTTGTTAAAGCAGGTGCTGCCATTCTATGTTCGAATCCCAAAACGGTGTTGTGGCCGAAGCTAACGAGTCCTTGCAATATATCATCTTTAAACCCTTTCCGACACGGTTTCAGATCATCCACAGTAAAGTTTATCAAGGTTGTAACGAAAGCAATGTCTGAATCTAATGAAAATAAGCCTGTTTCCGGGTTGCCAATTGACTTGAAAGGTTCGTCTTATGTACCATAATACTTCCACTTGTATCATTATATTATATAAGTTTTGTGGCTGCTTTCGACAGGTAAGAGGGCATTTATTGCTGGTGTAGCCGATGACAATGGATATGGCTGGGCAATAGCAAAATCTCTTGCTGCTGCAGGTGCTGAAATACTAGTCGGAACGTGGGTGCCTGTAAGTAAACTAGGCCTTATCTAGCTTTTTTTTGGTCCTTATAAACATGGCAGCATGTTGACAATAGAGTTCTCCTTGTAGGCTTTGAACATATTCGAAACCAGCTTGCGACGGGGAAAGTTTGATGAATCACGCTTGTATGAGCTGTTTATAACTTATATGCCACAATACCGTCGATATTTCATGAATTAATGGAAGTTGATATTTCAGATTGCCGGATGGCTCTTTAATGGAGATTACCAAAGTATATCCTCTAGATGCAATCTTTGACAACCTTGATGATGTACCCGAAGATGTAATGGATATACGTTTATGGTTTCTCTAGAGATTTTATGTGCTGACAAGTTCATATATCTTTGTAAACTTAAAATCATGGTTGCTTCTTGCAGATAAAAACGAATAAGCGTTATGCTGGATCCTCAAAGTGGACCGTTCAGGTATGTACGAACATACCTACTAGAACTTCACCTTCGGAACTTTTCGAGCCTAAAAGTTTAGGTCACAGGTAAATTCTCATGGCAGTCGGTGCATTCGTGATTTCCATGTTATGTTCTGTATGTATTGTAGGAAGTTGCTGAATCCGTTAAACAGGATTTCAGAAGTATTGACATTCTTGTGCATTCACTAGCCAATGGCCCCGAGGTAAAGGAGGTCTGAGGTTCGGTCGCTAATGGTTTCAGTTATGTTCATAACGAGCAATTATTTATTAACAGGTCAGCAAACCTCTTTTGGATACATCCCGGAAAGGATACCTTGCGGCTTTATCTGCTTCAAGTTACTCCCATGTTTCCTTACTCAAACATTTTCTCCCATTAATGAATCCAGGCATGTCCTTTTTTTATCTCGGTTTATCATTTTGTTCACTGCACCTGCTTAATTCTCGTAGTGTTTCTGAAATAAGCTATTGCTGATGCAGGAGGTTCTTCAATTTCTCTTACGTACATTGCTTCTGAGCGAATAATTCCAGGGTAGGTTTTTCCGTGTTTCGTTGGCTTACTATTCCAAAAACAAAGTCAAGTCTCAAATAGCATCATAATGCAGATATGGTGGAGGTATGAGTTCTGCTAAAGCAGCTCTCGAAAGTGACACAAGAGTGAGTTCTAATTTGTTTTCGACTCGTCTACGTATGAACTTGATCACATAGTGGGTTTCCCGAGTTTGGCATGTTTATTTCCCTCATTAAATTTCAGGTACTTGCTTTCGAAGCAGGAAGAAAACATAAAATCCGGGTCAACGCAATATCCGCCGGTAAGAACAACTCAGTCTTGCACTTAATATTTTCTGGTTAATCCATAAATTTATGCTTCTAGCAAACAGGCCCTCTAAGAAGTCGTGCTGCGAAAGCAATCGGATTTATCGACATGATGATTGAGTACTCGAAGGCCAATGCACCTCTCCAAAAAGAACTGTCCGCAGGTGATTCGATGGAACTAACTGAGATTTTAATTTAATTTATCATATGGTTAGTAAATTAATGAAAAATGATGAAACAGATGAAGTGGGGAATACTGCTGCTTTCTTGGCATCACCATTGGCTTCGGCTATCACAGGTGCCGTCATATATGTCGATAACGGTTTGAATGCAATGGGTATCGGAGTTGACAGTCCCATATTTAAAGACCTCAACATTCCGAGCGACAAGCACTAGAATCCGGTATGCCAAGGTCGAGACCCGAAATTCGATGCCAAATGTTTAGTATCGATGTTTAATCTCCATTGCCCGGCCTTTTTAAACTTTTCTGTTTTTGGTAGATTGAGTTTTGTCACAATAGGTTTCAGCAAAATTGTGGATGAACAATTTAAATTAATGGATGGATTTGGTGGGGTCTTAAGAGTTAAACAGCCCTTTCATTGTTTCATTTATTACTTTTTTGTATTTTATTTAATATTCTTTTTTATATTTTAATTTTAAGTGACAGTGTAGTATAATTTTATAGTGTCGTGTCATCACAGATTAACGAAATCTGGAATCGGGAAATATAAGAGATGAATTTGTTTGATATAATATTAATATTTTTAAAACATAATTATAATGTTTTATGTTTAAAAATTAATTTAAAATTTTGATGTGATTTGAAAAATTAGGCGCAATTAATCCGAACATTTTTTACCTTTTATTTTGTTTTAAAAGGTGATCGTTTTTTTGTCTTAATTAAATTGGTACAACAAGATAAAAATGATATGTTTACTAATAAGGTGGTATTATATTTGGATTTAAGAGTTTAGGGTTACGAGTAGATTCGAAAATCGAAAAAATTAAATAAAAGGGAAAACCACACTCAATGTTTTTAAATTATTTGTAAGATTATGTTTTGATAACTTAATTTCAAAAGGTTACAAAATAATCACTAAATTATTACTAAAAAAAAGATTTTTGAGTCATTGAATTATTTAAAATTTTTTATTTAAATTACTGAGCTGTTAAGTTTTTTAAAATAGTTCAGGTATTAAGCTCTAAGCGACGGTTCGATAATCAGTACCCATCGATAAATAAAATAACATACTTTATATCGAAGTCGATCTGATGGTCAATGTTAAAAATCAGAGAATAAAACTGTATAGATTTTGGTTTGTAAACTCATTAACTTCAAAATTGTTTCACGAAAAAAATAAAACTGTAGAAGAAAATGAAAAAAAAACTTTTAATTGGTGTAGGCAATGAAAACAGAGAAAGTCATATAATAGCAATTTTAATTAACTTAAACTTTGGAATAGTTCAGTCATCCGTTTATTACATTTTGAAGCTGAGTGACTAAAATATAAGTTTACTAATAGTTTAATGATTTTAGGTGGAATTTGCCCAAATAAGTAAAATAAAATAAAAAGTTGCCCAAATTGAGCATTCAATCAATTCATGGCCCTCGTATTGTATATTGATTATTGAGTAGACCAACTAAACGAACACTGTAAACTCCCATTAAAAAAAAATCTTTTTACACCTCATTCAATTCATTCTTTTACTTTCAACCCCCCCCCAAACTTTTTTTCCATTAATTTCATCTCTCTCTATAAGCTTTCAATCCAACAATGCCCAACTATACATTAGAGTCATCCACAGTCGAAACCCTTGATGGAGTCAACCTAATGACCAGAATTTTCAAACCAAAACAAGTGAAAGACAACATGGTAATCGTCCTTGTCCATCAATACTCCATCATGGGTGGTTGTCAAGCTCTTATGAAAGGTATGGCTTCTGGGTTAGCCGACAAAGGTTACGCCGCCGTCACTTTTGATATGAGAGGTGTTGGACAGTCGACCGGGAAACCTTCTCTTACAGGTTTTGCTGAAGTTGCCGATGTTGTTGCTGTTTGCAATTGGGTTTCTCAAAATCTGTCTCCTAATAAGATTTTGTTGGTGGGTTCTTCTGCAGGTATGGTATAATTGTTGTTTTTTTTTTTTGTGGGGGGGTGGAAATAGCTTGATTTTTTATATGGAGAATTAGATTATTTTTGTTTAGATTTAGATCCTATTAGATAGGGTATTAAATTCTATATAATTTGGTTTTAAAAGACAAATAATAAAGTTCAAGTTCTTTGTAACATTGAAGGGAAAGTTAATTGGAAAAGTTCTATTTTGTATGATTTGTAGGTAGATTTAACTCTAGCTTGTTTCTCAAGTGCTAATCATGTACTTTGATGATAATAAAAAATTTCGTATTTTGGACTACGGTTGTTCACCCCATATCTACGTTGTGGGATTGAATCGCAAGAACTGCCTGCTAGTAGTGTGGGGTAGTGATATGTTCCTACCAGTGGCGTGCGAGTTATAAAAAGATGGTATTTTTATTTTAGGCTTATAAATGATTTCAGGTTGCTTCTTGATAAAATCTATTACTTTCCTTGTTTTAGAAAAAAGGAAATTCCAGTGATGAATTCAAGTGCTAATTATGTAATTTTATTAAAAAAATGGTAACTTTATTTTAGTCTTATCTATGATTTCAGGAGGCTTGTTAATAAAATCTTTTACTTTCCCTTTCTTTATAAGATGAAATTCTAGTGATGAATTCAAGTGCTAATCATGTAATTTGATTAAAAAAATGGTAACTTTATTTTAGTCTTATCAATGATTTCAGGTTGCTTGTTGATAAAATCTTGTACTTTCCCTTTTTGTAGAAAAAAAAGGAAATTCTAGTGATGAATCCGTGGTTACTTGTGATTTCTTGTTTTGCTTGCTAGTGGTTCTTGATTTATGATCAATAGTTTTCAAATTTGGTAAATACATATCTAATAGATGTGTAGATGATTTAGTATAGTAGATTGTTTACTATTGTTTTAGAAAATGATCTGTTGGGAAGTTTAATCCTTTTCATTGCCTTCGAAGTTTGCCAATAGTTGGGTGACCGTTTTGTAACTTTTCATAATTGGATGACCAAAAAAGAAATTTACTAATAGTTGATGACTACTAGTGTAGTTTACCCTTTTTTATATGCTTCACTTTGTTTGTAAAAGTAAAGGTTATTACTTTTGGCTAGTTCTTAAGACAAATCTGATGAGTTTTGTTTCTTCACTGTGCTGTACTTAATATATAAAGATGAAGGGTTAGCTAGATTCTTATTACAGGCTTAAATCAAAGGGAAATTAGTGCATTTGTATAAGGTTAACTAATGTTCTTTTTTTCCTTGGAGTGGAAATTATTGATGTGTTGTGGATTTAGGGTTAGTATTTTGCTTTGGGGAGACAATTTTCATTAATGATGATTAGAAAAAATATCAGGTGATCGATTCAAGAAAAGATTGTATGAAATGGTGATGTCACATCAACATATATCACTTACACTCAAATCGTGTAACGTAATCAACTTTGTATGAAAAGTCAAATGCATCATATATGTAATTAAATTATGAAAAATTATTTCAGTAATGCATTAATGATTCGGTTGACTTTTCATACAATTTTGATATTGCATGGTTTGAGTGGAAGTGATATATGGTGATGTAGAGTCACAGTTTCTTTGCAGCAAAATCTGTGTGAGGATTATGGCATTGAGCTTTTCATGGGCCTTTTATACATTAAATTAGGTATCACATGTTCTTACAGGTTTTTATTAGTTTGTGCATGGATTGTATGGTTTCTATCCCGGTAAATCACCCGTATAACTGATTTGCCAAGGTTTTGTTTTCTTTTACATTAAATTGTCTTGCTCTTTCAGAGATAAAATGGGTTCTTTTTGTTGCAGGAGCACCAATTGCAGGTTCCGCAGTAGATCAAATTGAGCACATCATTGGCTACGTAAGTCTGGGTTACCCTTTCGGCATGATGGCCTCAATCCTTTTCGGACGTCACCATAAAGCCATTCTTCAATCCCCAAAACCAAAACTCTTCGTCATGGGAACTGAGGATGGGTTTACGAGCGTGAAACAGCTTGATAACAAGTTGAAATCAGCAGCAGGTCACAATGAAACACGTTTAATCGAAGGAGCTGGCCACTTCGAAATGGAAGGCCCTGCTTTTGATGCTGAGATGGTGAAATGTATCCTTGAATTTATTGCCTCTTTGTAGGACAAGCAACCAGTTCTTGTACTAGTTGCTTGATGAATTTTGCATTGCTTTTTCATTTATTGATTTTTTTGTGTATATATATATTGCAACTTGCAGGAAGTTAGACCCTTTTTGGTTCCAAAATTCCAATCAATGATGTTTTTGATGAAAGTGAAAATGTGGGCCCCCCACTGAACATGACTACAACCAAATGAAGAAGATAGAGACAAAGGGAATAAAGCAACACAATGAAAATTTAAAAAACTTTTACAAGGTCAGAATATTATCATTCACTAGCATTTAAAAAAATTTTATACAAAGCATTTTTCAAGCTAAAAGTCAAGTTACAAATGAGACTAAATCCGATGAACCTTCTGCCTAAAAAGATTATGTACCAAAAGAAAAAAGGCATTTTAGCCTAGCTGATATAAGAGTATCATAAAACAAGGTACAAAAAAAGCTTCTGCTGCTGAATGCATAAAATATGCTATGGCTAAAATGGCATATATCATTATCGTCAAACTGCAGTTTTCTCCATGGCCTTGGTCGATCCATTGATTGTCCTTGAGAGATACGGATGCTCCCCATCTGCTTTTAAGCTAAACAAATAAATAAAAATTAAAAACTATTAACTACCCAAACTATGTATATATTTTGGACATCCATTGCATAAAATAGATGAATAAATGACAGATGTCTTTCTTCATGAATAAAGCTATTACCCCCCCCTCTTGGTGGCTACATAAGAGCTCACACAAGCTTATACATATACAAGCTCTTTTTATGGTTTTTCATCTTGCTGCTGTTTTAAATAATGAGGCAGGCTTAAGATAGTATCTATGTTATACATTGGTATTCTTGCCTGTTTGAAATTTGTATCATTGCATTTTTTCTTATGGGAATATGATAGTGAAGAGGGGAAAAAAAACTAATTGGAAATTTTACACCCTTGCCACAGGTAAACCAAACATCCAAAAGCTACAATTAGATTGTGTACAATAGAAGCTGGTGCATATCCTTATTTTAACTAAAATTATATAACTTATGCAATCAGTGATTACCACTTTCACCATCGGAAGCATCTTCGAGTCTAGCAATTGCATCAACTAGGGCTTGCTCATGTTCCTGCAATAATGATCCATCATGATTGTTGCAATAGCTGATGTAGAACAACACATGAAAATCATTAGAGGACAATACTTACATTCAACACTTTCTTTGCTTTCTCAATCTCCACAGGATCGGGATGGTTTGCACTGAAAACTTTTTCAACCTATTCAAATTTCCAAAATTAGAATACAATCACACAACATATTTTGACAAAAACTGTATAGTAGATGATCTTTCAGCCACAATAATACCTCCTTAATTAGAGTATCTGTATGAAGTATCTCAATATCACCCAAAACCTTTTTCCCAACACCATTTTGTGTCAAAGGGAAATCCTTTTTGCCCTGACCCTTTAAATTCCCCCTACCTCTTCCTGCTCCAACCACCCCACCACCATGAGCCATGGACTTCTTAATCCCAGGGCCTGGTCCAGGACGGCCACCTCTTCGGGATATTGCAGGATCATCACCTTCCCATCTAATATCTTCAGGAGATATCTACCATCATATATAAAATAATCAGTCAGGTAGCAAGAAAGCATAATGCAAAGGATTTACTCTGATGTTGTATTAAATAACCAAAGAAATGGATAAATAAAAATACCATTCTATGTTTCTTACTGCTCATTATGAGCCTCAAGTAGTGAAATGCATAAGAAGATTGTAAAAGACATCCTAGGAAGTAACAAAAAATTGAGAGAAGCTATAATTGAAAAACTTACCACTTTAGCATGCAATATTACAGACTTAGAACAGCTCCAAAACCCTTGATAAGTTAGAACGAGAATGATAATAACGAAGCAATTTGTAAAGATGTGAAGACAGTTCATGACATTGGTCGGTACTTTATAACACAACTTGAATTCATTAATGGTTGGATCAACTAGGAAAAATAACTGTATCACATGATCCTCGCTCATATTTTAATAGATATATCTAAATAAAGGCAAGAGTAAATTGGGACCTCCAAATTTCATTATTTCCAACCCCAACTGCACTTGAATTCAAGAAAATCGTATTGATCATTGGCTTAACTGGTAAGATCGACAATGTACTGTAAGTCTGTAACTCTATGAGATATAACCATATCTCTGGAAACACATGGTTCAAGCCACAAGGATAAACATGCATATAAATTCTACAATATCTTGTCAATGGCATAAAAGTTTCCGAGAAAAATATGCAACAAACTTGAAAGTTGTTTTTATTAAAATATGTACAGAATATGCTAACTGAAGGTAAATCAGGCAATACAAAGCAATAATGCATTGCATGAGATAGAATAAAACGCAATTATCCTACCTCTTTGAGATTGACCCATTCCCAAGTTTCATCTGCTGTATTAATGTCATAAACCAAAGCATGCCGCCCCTATCAATATGGAAACATAGGATTATAAAGAGCTCCATTAATTAACATCTTAATCAAAAAACTACAAAATATACCTCAAGTCGGTTATAGTCTGTAATAACAGCCTCATAGAAATGGTTGTCTTCAGGCCACCTTGTCCAAACTTTCCTTCCGATTAATGGATCATATGGTGCTGCTTCAGCAGGTTCATTTGTTGCAAAGGCCCCAGAAGACATGCGGTTAGAAGCCTGGGGTCTGCCAGGAAGACCTGTGGAAGTGTACTGCGTCGACTTCATTGAGGATACAGCAAAATAATATACATAATCAGTAAATGATGAAAATAGGATATGCATATTAACTTTCTCTTGGAACAAAGTGACTTACTGATTTTGACTTCTTGCTCTTTGCACCTGAGGGAGGACCTCGTCTCAGGGCTGATGAAGATGGTTGCATAGATGGATGCAGTGCAGGAGATGGTGCAACCATAGATAATGAAGCTACAGATTGTGATGTTTTCTGTTTCTTGCGTGATCCTGATACTGAAGGACTAGGTACAGGATCATGAATAGGCTGACTTGTACTGAGCATTCCAGGCTGCATCCCACCTGCTGCTCTCCATTCTCTAACAGCAATGATAGATCATAATTCCCATTAAAATGCAGAGATGATAAGAAGTCATTCAATATTTAATAAATGCTGCTCGACAGAGCATGACATAGTATAGTCAGACCTTATCCTCAGGATCATGTCATCAGCATTAACCCTTGATAGAAGTTCTCTATGTTCCTCATCTGACACTCTCAACTCCTTTCTAAGTTCAGTAATTAAACTTTCCTTCTCCTGAGAGGGAAAACACATTTGGTTTAAAATAGTTTTAAAACCTACTTGACACAATTTTTATGGGATAAATTATTGAATAAGTATTTTGACAAATACCCAAGTTAAAGCATCTGATTGAGCTTTGAAGGCCCGCAGGACCGAACTGTATGCTTCCTGCTCAATGAGATGGATTTGTGTTTCCATGTCACCATGAATCCTAGGCAAAGGAGCAACTGCTGATCTTCCATTGCCCATAGAACCAACAACTGTTGATCTTCCATTTCCTGCAGCAGTTCGACCCCCTCTTTGAAACCTATTCTGATGTGAAGAAGGGAGGTCATCATCTGTTCCTGCAGTTGTTTCAGATCACGAAAAAATCATCAACTGAGTTAAGCTTCTATGAGAAGGCAAAATTTATGCTAAGGCTTGCAGAACACTTCAAGACAATGCAGAAATTACAACATTGAGAAGGAGAGAATGGGGTGAGAAAAAAATGAGCTCAAACCTTTTGTGGGAGCAATATATTAAATATAGGGTTATGAACCCTAAATCTTCACTCAATTTAACCAAGGAAAGCCACTTAAGTTTCCCATCAATAAACCAAGCTCTTTAAATCTCAAAGTCATCAAATATATGAGGGAAAGAAAAAAAAAACAAACTAAAAATGAACTTTCAACTCACCACTGCTATCAGAAAGCTCATAGTCCATGATAGCTCCTTCAAATTCAATAATCAGTCAAATCTATGAAATAACCTATGAACCAATACAAGCACCAAAAACAAGCTGCCAAGTTCTTGTGAAAGACAATGAACAAATACCTGGAAACAATAAAAATCCAATTAATTGATAAGCTTCAATTTAGCTAAACTAGCTATAAGCTCAGTATTCTAATATTTAGTGCTACAAGAATTAACAACAATAAATTATCAAAATAAACCCTAGCTGAACTCAAGAACCTTAAAATGTATTCTTAAAAATGTTAAGCACGGAAATTATACTTGCCACTTATTGCTTCAAACTAGATTAGTAAGATCAAAACAACGTGACAGTTTCAGGTGTTTTACAAATATGATTCAGGTTTTTGGCTTAATGAATTTGTCTTAGTTACTGCTTCTAACTATATGCATAGAAACGCCAATTCGTGTTTGCTTTGTTACTTGCATTTCACTTCTATAAGCAAATTTGAATAAAGGAACAGTAATTTTTCAAAAAATTAAAAATTGAACTCTTTTTGAAGAAGAAAATACATGAATAGAGGAATAGCCATTGTATTTTCTTCATGTTTCAGTTTTTAGTCAAATTACCATTTTGCTTTTGTTAGTTAATTTTACTCTACAGCAACTCGCTTTTCATGAGGCAAAATAAAAATGAATTCGAGAAATTCTTTGAGACAAAAACCTAATTCCCAAATCTAAGATCTTAACTAAACAGACAATGCAGAAATTCAAGCTTTCAATTCCAAATTAAGCTTCAAAATATTCAACCATTCTCGCCGTTTTAAAACCAAACAAAGAAATACACATTAAAAACAAAATTCAAGTCAATTTCATCAACTACAAACCCTGCATTCACAAAATTCGTCTCCTAGAGGGAAAAAAAAACCTAACAAGCTCACCTTGCTCGTCCAAATCCCTTCTATTCTGAGGATCGAAAAGGCAATTAATTCACCAAAAACCCTTCAGATTCCAACAAAAAATCACTTCCAATCAGCTTCGAAACTACACTTACTCCGAAAACTCTTCGAACCCCGAGACAAAAATTGCAGCCAAAGTAGCACGAAAGAAGCTAAATCTTAAGAAACCGAATTCGTCCGAGGAAATTTCCGTTTCGAAATTTTCGATTTGTGCTTGAAACTTGAACAATGACGATAATTTGAGGGATTAAGGAGAGGCTTCGAAATGCAAATTAGGGATAAAATTAGGGTTTAGAGAGCGGCTTTTGATGTGAAAAAAAAAAAGATATGGTTTTTTGGATTTGAGAGAGACAGTGTGTGTGTGTGCGCGCGCGTGCTTGAGAGAGGGAAGGAAGAGAAAGAAGGCGGACTTGAAATATGTTTTATATGGCGCAATTTTTTTAAGGTTTGAGTTCCGCTCTCTATGCTCTTAATGGCTAATGCATCTCATTTTGTTTAGGAATAATATAATTTTTGCCGGTAACTAGGTTACTTTTGTCAGTATATTTTTTTTATTCATTTTGTTACTGAATTTAATAAATTTAAAAATAAAAAAAATAATAAAGTGAAATTTTAAGATTATGTTACATTATCACTTGAATATTATAAAAATATTTTTTAAAAGTTATGACGTGGCACAATCTTCAAATGTCACATATAATGTGCTAATAACAAGACCAATGGTTGAACTGGTCAGATCACTGATTCCCGATTCAACTTGTTTGATCAATTTAACTGTTAAGCTAACAATAATTAAAAATTCATAAAAATTTAAAAATAAAAATTTTATTAAACAGATTTAACCTATTCAACTAATGATTTTGTCTCAATTTTCAATTTTACTAGTTTTAAGTAGTTTCTTATTCAATTGGTTCACCTCTTTGTTCAGATCAATATATAGATTGGCTTTCAATCTAATCAATCAAGTCCTATTTCAGGAACACTGATCACATAATTAAATATTGATGGATTTCAAATTCAATGACCAAAATGAATCTAGTCACCAAGTTCAAGTATAAAAGTAAACCCAAAAAAACATTGGTACGAAAGTAAACCTAGTTGCCAAGTTCAGGGGCAAAAAAATTATATTATCATTTTAATATCAAATTATTCCATCATTCCTTTTGCTATATGTAGGTCACGAATTTAGTCCCTATACTCTAATTTGAGATTTTTAATCTCTTATCTTTTTCGAATTTCGAATTTTTAGTTTTGATTTAAATGGTAATTATTAAATTTATTAAGTTAATTTATGTTATTTTTGAAATATTATATGGAAAATATATTATTATACAAATAATGTCATGTGAACTTGTTATTTTCATATAATACACAAAAAAAAATCAAGTCATATTAGCTAATGGATTGAAAGACTACTGATCGAGTCAGTACTAAATTTTTAAATTCAAAAAATATGAGACTAAAAATATCACATAAAAAATCGATTAAAACCATAACCTACGCATAGTGCAAAATTAATAATATAAATTGATCTGACGTATTTAATTACCTCTAAAATTTTAAATTTAAAAAGTAAATGAATTAAAATAGATCAAAATAAAGTATAATAAGACTATTCATGAATTGTGTCATAATTCAATTTCAAAATAATTTTGAAGCTCATATCCATTTTGAACCATTTGATCCAACCAATAAGCTTCATCCATGGTTTCAAAATTTTATAAAATATGGAAGTATGTATTTATATTTATTATTTTATATATACATTTAAATTTAAAAATATTTTTGTATTATTTAAATCAAATTCCGATGAATAGAATGATACGAGACATAAATTTTATTGTCGAAGCTAGATTGGGTTATAAATTTGTGATAAATTGTGTTAGATCTAAAGCTGATAACAGATCGTGACCGATCAAGTAAAAAATTTAGAGGGCTCAAATTTGATCTAAAAAATATAGACCTAAAATTAAAATCGGTGTCTAATCCAAAATCGGTGTCTAATCCAACTCACGGGTATTAAATTTTTTATATAAAAATAAATTTAAAAAATAAAAACAATATTTTATACTCTTATTAAGCTGGTCCATACTAAGTCCATCTTTTTTGTTGAGATTGGGTTAGTTTTTTAGATTGTTTTCTTCTTCTTCACTGTCTCTTATTCTCTCAAAATTCTCTTTTTTCTGCCCCAATTTCTGGTAAGCATAGTAACATAATTGGCGAGGGACTGAGGGCAAAGCAAAGCAACGCACCTCAATCCTATAATATAATAATGCAGCGTGGGGAAAGAGGAAATGATTTCTGAGAGCTGGCTGCCATTTTGCATATCTAATTGGTGGGTAAGCTTCTTTTTTCTTTTTCTTTTTTTCTGCTTGTCATTTGATATTTTTTTTTTTGGTTCTTTCATTTATAAACTGAGTTTTGATGTGGAAATTTGGTTCTTTGTTTATGGTGAAAATGTTGGTATTTATTTTCTGGAAACGTATCCTAGTGTATGAGAAAATGCTTCCATGAGATGTAAAGGCTTTTTTGGTTCTTTCATTAATACACTAAGATTAGATGTGCAAATTTGGCTCTTAGCTTATGGTAAAAATGTTGGTAATTTATTTTTTTGTGTCCAATTCTCAATACCCATATCCAGTAAGTGTATGAGGAAATGCTTCTATGAGATGTAAAGTAAAAGTAACCTGCAACCTGCATTTCTGAGCATAGTTTTTTGTTTCCTATGATGGGTTGGGTTTCTTTGTTATGGAATTGCAAGATTTTATTCAGTGTTTGTTTTTCCAAACTCTTAAACTTCCCCAATAAATTGGTTGCTGCAATTGCATACAGAAAACATAAAGACTTCACTTCTCAAATCTTCATTTCGCTGGTTTAAGTTCATTATTCTCTTTTTTACTTGTGCTAATATTCTTTCTACTGCAAACACTTGGCGCTTTTGCATTATCGTGACTGTCTATACAAATTTAATTGGAAACTTGCCATATCTCTATCCAATTAATCCTCAACTTTACCTTATTTAAAAAAGTGGAACATTAAGGAAAAGCTTCAATTTTTAATGGCTTATTTCATATCCCCCCTTTGATATTGGCACATAGTTGTGATTGGAAAAGGCTGAGATTGTAAAAAAAAAAATTCTTGACTATTACTCTTTCAAAATTTCAGTGCCTGCGTTGTTTTCTAATTGATTAAGACTTTGTAGTTCTATCCCCTTTTACAAATTAACAATAACTTAAAGATTACATGTGAAGTATAGGTTTTGCAATCCCTTTCGGTATAAAATTATTTGAGCAGTATAGGTTCTTATTCTGTACTGGATAGTTGATGTCATAACAACAATTTAAACTTGAAATAATATATCAAGGAAATATGCTTATTGATGTTGTATTCTACAGGAAATGAGAGGTCCAGGTAAACTTGAGGTGTGGAAGATGGGCTTTGTCAATTACTTGGATGCACTTAAGCTGCAGGAGAAGCTGGTATCTGATAGAAAATTATGTAGGATACCCGATACTCTTCTGTCCCTGCAACATCCACCGACTTATACCCTTGGAAAGCGGCGAACCGATCACAATTTGTTATTACCTGTGTCTGAATTGAAAAATATAGGAGCTGAGCTTCATTATACGCAAAGGGGAGGAGACATTACATTTCATGGTCCCCATCAAGCCATCCTATATCCTATTATTTCACTTCGTGAAATTGGGATTGGCGCTAGGAATTATGTGGAGAAACTTGAGTCAACTATGATTGAATTATCATCCTTGTATGGCGTGAAAGCTTGTGCTAGCCAAAAGGGTGAGACAGGAGTTTGGGTTGGAGAAAGAAAGATTGGTGCAATTGGTGTCCGGATATCATATGGAATAACCTCTCATGGGCTGGCATACAACATTGATCCTGATTTGAAGTATTTTAAACATATTGTGCCTTGTGGAATTACTGATAAAGAAGTTACATCCTTGAGAAGGGAGACAGCCACTGTGCTTCCGGCTGAAGAAGTCATTCAAGAGCAGTTAATTTCTTGTTTTGCAAGACTTTTTGGTTATAGCACTGTCACATGGAAGGAGAATCCTTCAATGTTTTCTGATCATGAAAGCATAGATTGAGTTCCAACTAAATTATGTCAAATGATTTGACTATGTGACCTTTGATTTAATCATTCATGGAGGAAATAGAATCAAATTTGCTGAGTTTATTATGTGACTGAAAGGTGAATTCAATTTAGAGATCCTCACTGATGTTTGGACTCAGGATGGGTAGAAGATATTTGCAAAGTTGAATGATGTTTATGTTCTACGCTGTCCTCCCATCCAGGTATAAAGCGGGTGACATTCTTTAGATATCTCGAAAACTTTTCGATTTTCTTAAAATGGATGGAAAGGTCTGCTGAAAGAGTGAATCTTCTTTTCCTTACCTTCGGAGCATTACCCATTTATTATCTTTTGGTCAATCCCTGCCAAAGCGTTCGATATGGATCAATCCTCTTCTTTTCCGTGTACGAGTTCCTTTTCTGAATGCTCTACATGGCAGCTCAAAACCTTATGCATAGATGGAAACTGAGGATTGCTGGAACCATGATAGGCTTGTTAAGTAAAAAGTAACTAGCTTACGATCCAGGTTGCTTGGCCCTGGAAAAAATCTTATTCCCCAAATGAAATATGCTCAAGTAATTTTGGTAATATTATAAATCCTTCAAATACAGCTTTTTGGGGTCCTTTGAACAGATTATATATATAATGGTTTTGCTATTCTATCTCCATGATCATTCCTAATGTGATGGGCTGCAATTATGTATGTAAACTTCCCTCCTCTCTATTAAATTCGGCTGCTGAGTAATAGTTGATGCTATATATATAAACACATACACACAAATGTGTATACACACATAACATGCCAAGTATAGAAATAAAGATCTTTTCAGCATGTTTTTAAATTTGTTATTAATGTCTGGCAGCTATAGATTACCTTGGAATAAAAACAGAAGCGAACAAACTTCAGATCAAAATAAGTGCATCAGTTCTTAAAGATTGTTGACAAGCCTGTTAAATTTAATAAAAGAAAGTATCATGTTTGTATATGAAAACGTAGCAAGATTGAGATTCAAACAGGAAAAGATCCTGATATAACTCCAATGAAATTAGAAAAGGGTCCCAATTGGAGGGCATTTTCCTATAAGGATTATGAATGATTGTTTTGCAGAAAGCAGGATTTACCCAGCTAACTTCAGCTGTTTTTGTTATACTTAGTACAGTTACAAAACTGATTAATAGAATTTAATATACAGGTTAGGACAGACAAATGACGCAACTGATTTTGGTCTCATGTGATTGGTCACATGAGACATGTTATCTAATATTTGAGGATTGCAGAAAAGACAGAAAAATACTACTCAAATCAGTGCACATGGTCAGCTGCTTCAAAGTTCTCATCCCATTAAATAACTAAGAAAATAAATAAGAATATATCTAATCAAGAATATATTCTAATCTGCATTATGAGTGGAAATCTCAACATGCTCTTTATGATTATTTTAATGGCCTATTTTGCTGTCATTAGTTTTCTCTAATCTATTCTTATTTTTGGTTATTACTGTGAATAAATTATGCTGATGAATATCTTTGCTCTATTTATTTTAGAACCTGTTTGGATATATTTTAGATCTATCAATCAAAACCAGTCAAGTTAAATATGCCGTAACCCTGGTTAACTAGCTATGATAATGAATTCTGTTCAAACACATGATACCTAGTCAGGATAGGGATATTCAACTTTCAAAAGGTGTTTTTAGTAGGTATGGAGTAATTGTCTAGTAATGTTATATATATATTACACTTATATTAAGACTTTAGTAGAAACATGTAAGATAAGCACTGTCACCTTTCCTGAAGATATATCTCTTAGCTCCAAAGCCATCTCTGTTACATTTCTTTTTCAACAGAAGAACAATATGAAATTCATTCATAGAGCTCTGTTTGCTGTTTTTGCCTTAATACTCTTTAATTTACTTATTTGTTCTTCACTGTCCCTCCACTGTTGGAGAAACACTCATCCAAGAGTTAGAAATCAACCAAGAAGATTGTTAGGTTCCTTTGCTTCTATTTCTGCAAATCTAAACAAGCTGAGCGAAGCCATTCAAGATCCTGTGGAAACAAGTTTAAGAAAAGCACCTCCGAGTGATTCAAATCCCAACCAAAACAAGTGACTCCAGTGTTTGTCTAGAGATTTGAAGAAAGAGAAATGAAGTTTCAATTCTCTTTCAACATTTTTGCAGTTTTCTTACATTTACTGTTTGATAGATAGGACTACTGGATCTCTACTTTTCTTCTTTTCTGTAGCCACAACATATTCAATCTCGACTTTTTTTTTTTCTGCAAGTCTTGTTTTGCGGTAGATTTAGGGCTGTGATTAAAAATTATTCATTGTATCCTGTCATTGTAAGAAAAACATCAGATGATCAGAAATAGTAGATTTTCTTTCAGAAGATCATGAGTACCTTGTCTGTGATATTTGTGCTAATCATTGTTTGTTTCTTTTTTTTGTTCCTTTTTTTTTTCCTCGTTCTTTCCACTGCTACTTTTGGCCTGAACTTTTTTTTCTTTGTGCAGTGAGGATTCTAATTTGTATCATCTTTCTCTTGGTCTCCCTAGTTTCTTTAAATGTGGCTGCATGTGATGAACAGAACAGATCAGTGTACTATATTCTGTAGTTTATTTTTCTAGGCAACCTGGTCCATGAGGCAGATCATGTAAAGACAACTAAACATGTTACCTTATAATAAAGCTGCTAGAAATCCTTTCAGGCAGAGAATAGAACCTTTAGAACCAAAAGTGTGTGTGGACTTTCTCTCATGCACACGCACAAGAATTTCTTTCCAAGTTACTGTCCACTTCTCCAGTGTCCATGTTCCTCACCTAGTTTATTAATGTCCTCTCAACTATCACTTATTTTTTTCCCTGTTCCAGACTTACAATGGTGAGCTTTCTGTCATTACTTGATTCAGAGAGTTGATTGCTTTATATGATATATATATATACATATATATATCTGCAAATTAACTTTTGATGGAACTTTCATGCAGTAAGAGTTTATCTGTTTCTCTTGCTTTGGCCACAAGGTGGGAAAGCTAGTGCTTCTTTATACTTTAACGGAAAAATGGCTAGCCTGTATCAGATCTCTCTCTTTATAACTCTTCATTCTTTTGAGTGAACTGTGCACGGAATCTGATATAACAAAAGTTCTTGAACTGATGAGGGGTAATTATAACACATGTAACACATGTTAAGCACTAAGTATATTAGAAACATATGCCATCAAAATATATTTGATTTGACTAGTTTGAAAGTTAAAATTTAAGATAAAGTTTCGTTTAATGACCAATTGTGTCTCAGGATTGAAAGTTTTAATCTAGATACTGTACAAGCAATTAGGTCGAATTAGTCAAAATGAACGGTATTTTTGGTGGATGGTGAAGACATAATGACAAACTGAAAATATGCCAATATCTTATTTTAATATGCAAAGTTAATGATAAAGCATTCTTGAGAGAGTAAGAGAGTATAACATTCTGAATGGTGGACACAGACCTTGCAGTCCTCACCCTTAGCCTATCAATATTCTGTTCAATGGTCTTTGAAGCTTTTATTATAGCAAACCATAGTTAGACAGCCTAGGGTTCATTTCGTTTTCTGAAGAAGTTTCTGTACAGTGTGGCAATAGATAATGTAGTTGTGGTATGATAAAATTCTCCAGGTATCTTTCATCATGGAGGGCCAAATAGCTGGTTTGAGACATGTTTTTTTTTTTTTAACCCAAACAGTGCTGCAGCTAAAAATAGAAATATCTGTAGCTCCTCCAAGTGAAATGGTGCTTTACTTGGAGTTTATAGCTAGCTCACCATGTATTTCCTTGCATGCAAATAAACTTCATTATTGTGTTCATCAGTGTAGGCAATTTGAAACTTTAGAGATTTATGATTTTCCTTTTTTGATTTGATTAATGAATAGATCTTCTGATGGTGGCATGAGGGTTCTATCAAATGTTTCTTGTCATTAGCATTGTCTGTTTATTACTTCATTTATCACAAATAAAAAGTTTCGACTTTTATGGTATGTGACAATAGAATGAGGCTTTAATCGAATGTTTGTTAGCATACTTGTCCATTTCTGGGAACTTCAGATATTTGTAGGCGTGATACTCTGTTAATATCTAATCAATTCTTCTGCTTTGAATTTACTTGCTTTTAAGTGATTCTGGTTCTCAAGTGCAAATCTTTATTTGACAGAGAGAAGGATATCTATGGACGAGCTACTAGATCTGAACTGAAGTGTACTATATAGGTTGAGGATGGGATCAATCTTTCTTAAAATTTTGAATTGTAACGGCTAATCTCGTGCATGCTGTCATCTATGAGTTACTTTTTACATTTTTGTGAGGAGTTTTGGTTACACGTGCTACAAATGCATTAGAGCTGAGCTCCACGTATTTGATAACTGAGAGTTTCTAGTTTACTGACAGATGAGGTATCGGCTTCCTCTGCCATTAAAGCTGCTCGAAATAATTTCAGCATTTCTGTCTTGTTCCTGAGAAGCTTACTGTAATACCATCCTTACCTGTTCTGTTTAAAAATTAATTAGTTTGTAACTGCTACATCTTTCTCTGTGTTATTTCACTTTAGAAATGAGAATCCGTAACAGTCGCCCTCCATTTCCTCTTCCTTCAGTATCAGATCCTACATCACGGTTTACGCATCGTCTCCCATCAGGAAATGGCCTTTACTTTGATGACCGTTTCTTGGTTCAAGAAACCAATCGCCAAATTGGATGGTCATTCTACCACTTGAAACATGCTGCACGTCAAGTTTCTGAAGAAGGACCATGTGGGGAGTTGAATAAGGTGCTAACTATGGAAACCAGACCAATAAATTGTCAAGACAAGGAAAAAAGGAAAAGCTATTGCATGCAGGAGAAATCCAGTCAAGTAATCGGTCTTTCACTTTTCCCTTTATTTTTCCTTTTATGAATTTCATAAACATTAATCTGAGTTCTTCCCAAACATAGTTACCATTGGTCTGCCATAAATTTTTATTCCCCTCTTAAAATTATCTGAAGAGACTAAATGAAGTGTAATCAGCTCCCTCTAGTTCAGATAAGCTAATAGTAGTTTACATGGTTTTACTACAAAATTTTAATATTAGGCTATGGGAGGACCACATGAAGCACGGGCCAACAGAGCTGATGAAGGCAGTGAACCCTACCTGTTCATTAAAGAGTAAATTTCCTCGATTCCTTTTATATCCATTATTCTTTGTTTTGTCACTGAAGTTAAATAATTATATAATATTTCTGATAAATGCATGACTTATTAAATCTACCACTTTTTTGTCATCATTTAGTTTATTTACTGCATGCTTCTGCCTTCTACATGATAAAATCGTCTTTCCCAGAGTTGAACGATTTAAATTAACCCCTTTTTCTTTTTTGGTGCATCAAGTAACAAAGACGGAAATACCTCTAGTGGTGCAGTTAACTTTGACATTGCACAGCCTTTTACTTCCTATGAACTAGGTAATTTTGGATCTCTCTCTTTTTTTACTCGAACAATTGCAATAGAGTTGTCATTTTCTTTCAGTTGATTGTAATTGGACCTTGATCCTTTCATCTTGATATGCAAATGTTGCTTGTGCAGTAGTAAAGAAAATAAACTCTGATAACCTTCTTCATTTACTTAAACATTCATTTCAGTCTTTGTTTAGGATGAAGTAACATGTTGAATTTGTTGAAAAGGTTGATTGGAAATTCATTTCATAGTGGTACCTGACTGTTTAATTAAACCACTTGTATCATCATGTGCAATGCAAAAACTAAAAATTTGTTTATTAAAGATAACTTTTTGATGCCTCATTTAACATGGCTAAAATTTATATCTACTATATTTACAACAGCATTACTACCAAAGGTTCATGTATCATTCCCAGAGAACATGTTGGTGTATTGATGGATTATAAGATATAAGCCAAGTATGAGATAAACTTTAGAAAATATATCATCAGTAGAAAGATGTAGTAGTGATACCTGTAAGCAAACCACTGCCAACTCACACAGCACAAACATGACTGCCCCTGTGATTCACCACGAAATGGGTTTTTGGGGTGAACACAGTGGCTTGGCCAAGAGCTGGGATTTGAAACTCTAGTTATTCATGCTTATAACTTATTGCTTGTAATGATCCAATGCACATGGGCTTAATCACATTATATACTTGGATTCTGCTTTTTGTTTCAACATCAACTTTAAGCTAGACACTTAGCATATTAAGTCCAGGAATGAACATGCGCTCTATTCTTAACAGATTTGCGAAAAACAATTAGAGATGCAAATTTTTAGGGATAAAGGAATCTTAATGTATTGGAACTTGAAACTTGCAAAAAAAATTATGTACTAGTAATTGAACATATTTCCAATTTACGTATACTTGTAACTAAGCTTGTTGTGAGGTACGGTGAAACAGGAGGGGAAGTATCAGACAAGAAGAAAAAACAAATTTGCCTGCTAGAGACTGAGATGGCAAGAGGCAGGAAGGAAGATGCAATACTTGAAAAAAAGATGGAACTGGGAAATGTTTCTGAGAAAAGTATAGAAGATGAATATGGTAGCAAGAGGACTAGGACTCTTTTTTGTCCTACAAACTGTGAATATTTCTTCCTTCCTGAAAATGAGGGATTTGAGGGATATGGAATGCAAAGTGGAATGAGCTTTGAGGATATTGTTGTTGAGACAAAGGAGAAGCCGAGAAGGGTAAAGAAAAGGAAGGAAGGTGATCAATCTGGAGATGCCAAGTGGTATACCGAGTAAGAATCTTACAGACTTGTGAAGAGGAAGTGCTTTTTCTTCTGGTTAAATTTAAACAATGAATTTGCCTGTCATCAAATTTACAACTAAATGAACTATTATGTAATAATTCCAACCCCTATGTAGTATAAATTATCCTTTGTTTGTTATTTGCCAATGCATGTCTTTCCTCCTTATAATTTCTCATTAAACAGAAGGTTCATCGGCAAACAAGCTTCAAACGAAGGAAAGTCATCAAAGAGAGGAAAGCCTACTGCCGATGCCCAATGGGAAAAACGGGTACTATGTCTCTTTCTCTCTCATTCTTAACCTCTTTACAGTCTTGCCATTAGGTAACATTTGCATAACACCACTAAAGATGCAGAGGAGGAGTAGTAGGCCAAGGAATGCAAGTAATCTCTCTCGATAAGTGGAAACTTTGAGTACTCTCTCTCACTCTCCCCTCTAATGGTTATGTTTTATGAACTTCGTATACATCTGCATGCATGATTGGGATGTTTCATGGACACATATATATTTTACCATATGCATGTTCATTTCTTTCTATATTCGCTTGTCTTCGATATATTGAATATGGTAACAGGAATCTAATTATGCAGAAGCTGAGAAAGACTAAGTCGAGGAGCGGAAGGCCAAGGAAGCTATTAAGTTGGTTTGCATTTACCTTATGACAATATGCTTTATGGCATCACTATAACTTTAAACCATATATACCCAAGTCTTTGAAACTGTTTGAACAGTCTTTTACATAAAAGAGCAATGAAAAGTTAGTTTTCCTGGTTATTGATAGTCTACTGCTTATTGTTAACATCATGGCCAACTGATTTGGAATGAATCTTCTGTTACTGCTTATAGTTCGCTGTGCGGTTAAATTGCTTAAAATCCCTTTCATATTTAAACAATTTTTCAGTTTTTTGTTTTCTCATATGAAAAAATGTTGATTTAACTGCACTGACTTGGTTGTAATACTAATATGTATATATTGTTCTGAATCACATTATAAGACACTCCTCTTGAAATTATATAGTGGGATTCAATGGAGTTTTGTGGTAATAATGCCTTCAATTGTTTTTCCTTTTTGAGGTAAATCATAAACCTAAGACACTTTTCCCTTTTGTGGTTATATATTTGCAGCAAAAGCCATTGTACTAATGCATTATTAGTTAGGTTAAGTCCTTTTTGCTGTGCATTAGACATATTTGTTTGGTCTTATTATATAAAAAAATCTTTTCAGCAGTTAGCTGCATAAAAATGGTAAAATGTTTTGGTCTTATACCAGGCTTCGTTTCTGAAATTAGGCTTAAGTTAGACTTTGAACTATACTTGTTTTCCTACTTTAGTGCTTAAATTTTCTTTTCATTACTATTATTTTCGTCTCAGTTTATCTCAAAAATTATCCGTGTCCAATAAGAATATGTTGTGTCCAATAAGAATATGTTACCTGTCATGTTCTTGTTGGTGACTTTTTATTTTGAAGTAAATTGGGATAAAAATAATAATTCAGATACTAAAGTGTAGAGAAAAAAATTTCAATGCCAAAAAATAAATAAATAAATAAATAAAACTAATTTAAAGCCAATTTGTCTTAAAGCCCTAAATTATTGTCATCTTGGACATAATGCTTGTGACTGTAAAAATTGATCTTCAACTCATATAGAAAACAAAGCAACTTATGTCCCCAAAAAAGGGAAAATAAAGCAACTGCTACACTGAGTGAACGAAAAAGAAATTAGGTAAGTATACTCATTGATATTTTTAAATGAAAAGTGCAATAGTTTTCCATTTTATAAAATATTAAGGTTAATTACTCATACATCTCTAAATTTCAAAATATTTTAATTGAGTTTTCAAAGTACTGATATTTGAACTACTAGTTCCTTCTATCGATTTAGTCATTGACCTAAGTGTTAAATGTTACTCGAATTGATGTTAGTTTAAATTTAATGTGGATCATATTTAAAATAATTGTATCAAATTTTAAACACGTTTACACCGATGTTGGAACTAGACCGATTGGATTGCAAATTGGCGAGTGTACTAGTTTAGATAAGAGTATTGAACTGGGTTTTGAATAAACCACTTGGAACTACCATTGAACTGAGAACCAAAATAAGTCGAAGTAGCAAAAAATTGGTGACTTTTTGGTCCAATTTATTAGTCTATGCCTATAAAATCAAACCCAATTCAGTAAAACCCAGCATAAAAAAATAAAAATTATATATATTAAAATTGTTATTTGTTTGTGTTTATAATTTTTTCCTAATTTTTTTCTTTCTAATTGTTGGAATTGAATCGGTGACTCAATTTTACCATTGGTTCAGTTTTGAAAATATTAGTTCATATTTATTGTGTGGATGAGTTGAATATAACCATTTTTCTATAAAAAAGAAAAAGAAAAGAAATAGCCTATTTAAATTTTAGCCGCATTATATGCTATTAACACATTAGATACAAGCTGTTTATGTAGTAGAGTACATATGTATTATTTAAAAATTAACCTACCTGTTTTAAAAAATAGTTCATGTCAAATCCAAACTAATAGACTTTGTTCGGTAAGATCGAAAAAAATGGAAAGATGAAAAATTAAAATAGTAGAAAAGCAAAAAAATATAAAATGTTCTTTTTATTGGTCTGCTTGGTGGAAATATGAAAAAAATTGAAAGAAAAAATAATTTTCTTTCGATTCATGACTTATTAGAGTTGAAAAACGAGAAAAAATAAAATATATATTTTTAAAAATGCATAATTTTGAATGTTTAATTTATCTCTTTCTCATTTTTTTCTCTTATCATTTTAATTTAGAATGATTTGTTTTATATATTATGATGTAAAATGATCGTTTTTACTATTTAATTTGTCACTTTTCGTTCTCACCAAGCACACAATTTTTTTCTTTTTTCCGCTCAATCAAGAGTACCTTTAATGTCCAAGTTGATGGCTAGGTTAACAGAAGGATTTGATTGATACAACTCTAATATATTGAGGACTTATTGAGAAAGTTTTGACGTATATGGACCATTATAAAAATTAAGTCATAATTTGAGGATATTTTGTGAAATTAACCCTAAAACCTCCATAAAAACGTTATAGGCCATAAAACTGCAAAAGGGCCCAAAAAAGGAACCCTAATTAACCTAAAGGAGTTGGAAAATCATCAAAACCTAAAAGCCCAAATCACAATCATAGAAAAGATAGAGGAACTCATTCCCACGCCGCCGCCGCCCGAACTTTCGCCGCCACTCTATCTCCTCCGTGACCGGTGACCACATCTGCTCTGCCGCTCTTCCCTCTTCCAGTTCCTCTACACTTTTCTGTTCCCGCTTGTATCGCTTGCTTTCACTGTGACTGTGAGTTGCAGCCATGTATGGAGGAGGTAAGTAGGGCGAAAATTGAGCCTAATTTTGCTTTGCATCTTCTATTTTTCTTGGTTAATGTGATGATTTGCTTACCTCTTTGTTAAAATTAAGTAACAGTACATAATAATTGACATGCACAGATGAAGTATCGGCTATAGTGATAGATTTAGGGTCTCACACTTGCAAAGCTGGTTATGCCGGTGAAGATGCTCCCAAGGCTGTATTTCCCTCTGTAAGACAAGTCCAAGCTTCATTCTTTCTAACTTTCTGCGTTATTTTTCGACCTACCCACATAGTTCTTCATTGCTCATGTTCATGTTGTTTTGTT
Source organism: Gossypium hirsutum (assembly GCF_007990345.1). NCBI lineage: Eukaryota > Viridiplantae > Streptophyta > Magnoliopsida > Malvales > Malvaceae > Gossypium > Gossypium hirsutum. The sequence goes on from NC_053436.1 coordinate 109,869,493, forward strand.
TTGCTTGCTTTTGTTTGTTTGTTAAGGTTGTGGGGTGCATTGATCAAATGGATGCTGATGATGACAAAGAAAACAACGATTCTGAGACTAACAACAATAATGTTGATTCCAACAAACCCAAGGGAAAACGCAGGTTGTATGTAGGCTCTCAAGCCTTGGGTTTTCGTCGTGACCATATGGAGGTCGGTTAAGTGCTTGATGCTGCTTGCTTTTTTCGTATTAGTTCATTTGTTTATTTACAATTTATCTATTTTTGCTGTATTAGTTAGTTAAGACCTGTTTGCGTTCGTCAGGTGGTGTCACCCCTAAAGGATGGGGTTGTTGTTGATTGGGATATTGTTGATAGCATATGGGATCATGCTTTAAAGGATTGTTTACTCGTTGATCCGAAGGAACATCCAATGCTACTTGCTGAGCCTTCTTCCAACACTCAACAACAGAGGGAGAGGTCAGAATTTTGCAGCACTCAAGCTTTAGTCAATTTTCTTTGCTTTTTATTTTTTACTTTTACCAATCTGAAAACATGTTTGGTCTTGTTAAAATCTAACAGGACAGCAGAACTCATGTTCGAAAAGTACAAAGTTCCTGCTTTGTTTTTGGCCAAGAATGCGGTATTATTATTTTCCTAATTTCCAACTCTTATTTTTAAACTTTGGTTATTGATTGCAGTTCTTTTCTATTTCAGGTTCTTACATCTTTTGCTTCAGGACGTGCTACCTCTGTTGTTGTTGACAGGTTTGATTTATATTCTTAAAATTTAAGGTAATCAGAGAGTGGCTTTAATACCGTGTCGAATCTGAGGTTGTTTATTTGATGAAAGAATGGTACAGAAATAGCCTAGAGAGGCTGTGGGCTTCAGAACCTAAATCTGGAAACCATCACTTAAACCAAGGATTGATATTACGCATTACAAAACAGGAAATAAATGAAATAGCCATCTTCCAACAGAAACTATACTGAACTCGGACTGATATTACTGGCATCAGATTACCATTATTTTCTTTTCCTTTGGGACTTCTTTTATCCAGCTGTCAATATTAGTCTGTCAAAGGTTGAATATAGAATGCTGGAAGTTGCGTGTAAGAGTAACAACAACTCTTATTCAACTTAAATATTAATCAGTAGAAAAGTGAGAGAACCTTGAAAGGTTGCTTATTTTCATATTTGGACTCTGAATTATGAGAATCTGAGATTTATGGATCAGTTGCCTATGTCTACTTTCGTATAAATGAAGCAGTATCTCCACTTCTCTATACTGGTATAATTTTCCTCGCTTTCTTTTACTAACATGTCTTTACATATAACTGTTAAACCTTTCAGTGGTGGAGGATCAACTACTGTTGCCCCAGTACATGATGGTTATGTTCTTCAAAAGGTGTTTCTCTTTCTCTCTCTCTCTCATCTTTTTCCCTTTAGGAAAGTGAAAGATTTCCACTTAATTTAAAACTTTTACTTGATTTTCACCTATATGCTACTGTCTAATTATTGCTTATAAAGAAATAGATTTGGTGGTCATGACATCTTGATTTACATATATTGTTACTTCCATGTTGATACTTTGCTGCTCAGATTTCCTTTTTCCAAAATTATTCAATGTTGAATTAGTCTGGAAAGGGAATAAAATTTTTACTTAGCTATTGGAGAGCTTTTCTTGGGAAATATTTTTATCTTGAGGTTTTTTAACAGGAATTAGGTGCTTTACCAGCCATGTCGAGCTGCAAATTCCTTCTATTAAAAAACTTATAACTGAGGCTAGAATATGCACCTTGGCTTTATCAGTTCATTGTTGTACTCTTCATTTTCTTATGCTAAGTAATTATTTTCCAGGAAAGCAAAATTCTGCAGTGATTTGAATTTGTTATTTTGAAAATGAACTTCCTGCTGGATAATTTTTTTTTCTGTGAGAACTTTAAGCATTTGGTTGATTACTTTTTTTAAAAGAATATCTCACTAACTTTTGCCAGTCTGATGATCTGTCTTTTTGTTTCTCCCTTTTCCTCTGCTATTTCGTTTTTCTTTGCAATAACAGGCAGTGTCTTCTTCTCCTATTGGAGGAGAATTTCTTACCGATTGCTTGATGAAAAGCTTGGAAAGCAAAGGCATCGTGGTAAGTGATGGTATAAGTAATTGGTGAGAATTCCCATGTTGTTTGTCATTGCTTTAGTTGAAATATTTTTTGTCCCTGGTGTTTGTAGATAAAACCGAGGTACTCTTTTAAGAGAAAGGAAATACAACCAGGGGTCTTCCAGGTATTTTATAATATCACTGGAACCCATTTAAGGTCTATGTCATTAATTGCTTTAGTTTCTCGAATTTCATGCATGCATGTCATCCCAAGTATAACTTCTGCTGTTGTACGAAGACCACTATTTGTTAGTCAAATGCATGATTCCTTGTGGTGTTTGTTATTGAATACTCAAACATTAAGAAGTACTGAGTTTGATATTATCTCATTTTCTATTAGTAAAGGTACAGTCAATAAAGAAAAAAATAAAAATAAAAGAACTTAAAGATAGCTTCAATTGGCTGACCTTTTCTGCACCTATTGCCTTACAAAGAAGTGGACCTAGGTGTTCTAGGCGTGTGTCTAGCCAAATGCACCTCGTCAAAAGGGTCTAACTATTTTTGTTGTCTGCCAATAATGCCCCCATCTTAACAATATTGGGGACTGCATCACATTTTGATCAGTTTCGATATGGTTTTGAAATCCCTGATGCTGCTTGACTGTGGCAAATGGGAGATTGCATCTTTCCCTGCTGTCTGTGTGATGTAGACATATGCAAGCTAGAGAACTGAAAAACAACAAAAATATTGTCTTTCAGCAATTTGAATTTTAACAAGTTTGGAGTAGTATATAACAAAACACTGATAAAACATGCTTTCCTCATCTTTTCGTATGGTATGAGAAAAAAGAAAGTGTATTGGAGTATATGGAGTATTGTTATAACTTAGATCCCAAAAGAGAAGGAAAACAAGCTTTAAAAGAGTTGCTATATGGTGGACAATGATGCTTGTCTCATTCTTATTTAATTGATTTGTCAAAGTAAAAAGTTTTCTTGAAACTGCAATTTTCTCCAGTAGTTTCACTTTTTATTGGTCCTCTTAATTTCTAGGATATAACCTACATTGCTTTCTGACAATTCTCTTTACTATGGTTTTGGGAATCTCAGACTGTAGATGTTGATTTTCCACATACAACTGAATCTTACAAGTTGTACTCCCAGGTCTGTCTTTAGTCATTATTACCCCTTTCCAAATAGACAAGTTTGTTCCTGTAATACTTATGTGTATCTTCTTACAACAGAGAGTAATTGCAAGTGATATCAAGGAATGTGTATGTCGAGCTCCAGATACTCCTTATGATGGTTTGTATTCATTTGTCTTATTTTCTTGTAAAGTCATGCCACTTTTTCCTGTTCTACCTATTTTATGTTTGTATGTTATGTATGCTCATATTATTAAAATTACCTATGTTATACTTTTTAAAAATCTCTTTTCAATCACATTGTTGATGTTGTATTTGATTCTGAAGCTTTATGATTGCCATTTTCTTTACAGAAAGTGCATATTCTAATATCCCAATGACCCCATATGAGCTTCCTGATGGCCAGTAAGTTCTTACAAGTTTATTAGCGTTGCTTTGTTGTCATAATCAGGTCATCTTTTGCTTTGTTTGCTATGCATTCTTGAGTTGAGTGATACACAGCTCTACTTGCTACTTGCTTCTTCTTTTTTTGCATTATAACACCATGCGTTTACCAGACAACTTGTAGTAACAATCCATTGTCTAACCCTTTTTAGCTGCACAGCAAAATTGCCTTTGGATCTCAGTTTCTATTATTACTAATGTTAATGATCCTGCATTTTCTATCATGTTATTTCAGGACAATTGAAATTGGCGCTGATAGATTCAAGATCCCTGATATTTTGTTTAACCCTCCTTTGGCTCAGGTGGGTGGCCTTCAGACTTTGCAGGACCCTGATCTCATTTGTTTACTTTCATGCTTTTTGTGTGCCTGCCAATATAAACTGTCTAATACTAAACATTTAAAGTATCCTGCTATTATAAGAAAGGTTATATCTAGCTTGTATGAATTGAACTCTTAAAATAATATTAAATTAACTAAGGTTATATGCGTATATTATAAGAAAGGTTATATCTTTTTGTCCCAAAAATATATGCATCCGCTATAAGACCTCTTGTCTTGTCTATTTGTAAAGTGCTTTTTTTGGGTTTTTTTCTGATGTACATGGTTCTGAATTTGCAATTTTTCTGTTGTGTTCAATTGGTAAGATTTTTAATTCTTATGCTTGTATTAATGAAATATAAAGGAGTCATTTACCATCGCTTGGTTAGTCTAGCATACTTATTCCTCTGGGAACTATAAACCACTAGGAAGCTTTTGTTATAAACCACTTGGAGTTATGTTCCTGGAATTGCTGCTGCAAACTTGGAGTTTTATTTCTAAGTGCTATCAACAGGCCATTGTGTATGTTTTTCTAAAATTTATTGATTTGTAAATATCATCTTTCCCTAAATTCATTGTTGCCTTTTCAATTGGCTACTTCTGGTATCTTAGCTGACCTGCAATTCTTGGTGGTAACATAAACATAGGGAAATCAAGTTGTTGGAGTTTTTTCCTTTTTTTGTAGTTTGTTAATTGTTTTGCTTGCATAACTATACTGTTCCATTAATAATAATTTGAGCGTGTATGTCAATATCGTTTCTGATTTCCTGTATGTTATTAGACTATTCCTGGAATGGACAATTTTGCTGAGATTTCTTCATCTGTTCGTGGTTTGCCACAAATGGTATGCTCATTTACTTTCATGCATTGCCTTTACTATCAACCTCTTTCTTTTATTTTTACAAGGATTACTGAAGCATTTCACTAATATTTGCAGGTCATAGAAAGCATTAATAGATGCGATGTGGACATTCGGAAAGAACTGTTTGGCAGCATATTGGTATGTCAATTATGTCCAAGCATGCCTATTCTCCAGTGCTCTGATCATTTTTCTTAACTTGTGTTGCTTTGAATATTATATTCCAAAACTAGTAGATTATTCATGTATGGTGAGTGGATGAAATATATGTTTTTGATAATCTAATTGTTAAACATGAATTATCTTCTAATTCATAGATATTCTTTCACCACTGATATCACCACGTCTGTTATCCCTTTATATTGCAGCTTGCAGGTGGTACAGCATCAATGCAACAGTTGAAAGAACGACTTGAGAAAGACTTGCTTGAGGTGGTTTTTTTTTTTTTTTCTTTTCAATTATGACCATAAAGCTTTGATTCCATGTTGCATTTATATTTTCTTTTGTTTTAGTATTTTTTTTTTTGGTTTTGAATAATCAATGAAAACTTGATTTCTGACCATCATAATTTCATTAACAATGGTCTTTTTGGCCTTTAGTTCCAAACTGAAATGTCATTTAATTGCTGTAAGAGAAGCACAAACACCATGCACAGTTACTATGTGATATGGTGATTTTTAAAATTTAAAATCTAGTATATGGATAGAGTGGGATTTTGCTTAATCAAATATTGGATCATTTCACATATTTGGTGTCATTTGGATTTGGATCGTTTTAAATTTGGGTTAGGTTTGGTTGGGGTCAATTTTGTCAGCTCTAATCCAGCATAATTATTATATTTGCTTCTGCAAAAACTGGTATAAAATGGCTTGCCATTTGTATGTGCTTCATAGATCATGATGTAGATCTCCTTTGTGTAACACATGTACAGTGCACTTACACGTACGTACAATCACACAAATTCTCACTCTTGAGTTTGTTTGGGCCCTCAAATTGAAATGACTTGTATAAATAATTTTCATTGACAAGTAGTTGTCATGATGAATGGACAAGGGAGATTATTTGAGGTTAGCTCTGCGCATTGGTAGAATAAACTTAAAATTTGGCAATAGAGATTATTTGAGGTACTTCTGAATGTTGGTAAACTTAAAATTTTGGTAGCAAAATAACACTGTCATTGTCTGTCAATATCAAGGAATCTCCTCAAGCTGCTAGAGTTAAAGTACTGGCAAGTGGAAATGCAACAGAAAGAAGATTCAGGTTCGTTGTAGTCTGATCTATCTTTTTTTGGTTTTATCTGTTTCGCTTTGCAGTTTCTATTCTTTTCTAGTCTCAAGAAGTTTTGTTTTATTTTTTTAGCCATCATCAATAGTCTTTGTTGGAGGGTTCATTGTTTCATTTGTGTGAACTTACTCCCATGTGTTTAACTAATGATTGTGGCTTATTCCATAGCATACTTTGAAAGTCTGAATTGCATGATACAGGTTATATGTCCCTCATGTTAGAAATTTAGAATCTTGGGGACTTCTACCTTACTGGTCATTGTGTACTCCTTAGTAATGCTAGAACCAGTATATACCCTCACATGTATATTGTCGTCAGCATGATTTTATCTCAGAAACCAACTTGCAATTGGAAGGTTTTAGCGAGTAGGAAGATGAATAAAATTCCATTTTTAAGAAGCCAATTTTTTTTTACTTGAGTGCATTACTGTGCATATATCATTTCTTCCCAAAGGATAGACCAAGTTGGTAAACTGATGAAAAAAGAAAAGAATAACTAGGTGGTGCAGGTACAACGTACTATAATCGGAAAAGCAGAAATATTGGAAAGGGGAGCTATTGTCAAGATATTGAGAATCTCTAGAGAATGGAACGTGCAAAGAGGAAACAGAAAATGTAAAATCTGTGCATCTATAAGTGGAATGATTAAAAACCATAGTGAATTGATTAACATTTACCAAAGTAGACATAATTTAATCCATTTCGTCACCTTATTACTACAACTTAAATACCTTTTATAGTTGCCTATCTTAGCATAAGCTGCTTGTGCAAATTTTTAGTAAGAAATTTTGTTTTTATTGCTATCATTAAATGCTGTTAACATGTGTGTAAACAGTGTTTGGATAGGAGGGAGTATATTGGCATCTCTTGGTTCATTCCAGCAAATGTGGTTCTCCAAGTCAGAGTAAGCAAATCATGTTTGCTCTTTTTTTCTTTACCATGGTTCCAATGCATATCGTCAAGTTTCACATTTTATTTTCTTTGGAATAAATACCAAAATTATACATAAACTTTGATACAATTTGCAATGTTATACATCAACTTTAATTTGGTGCGTTTGTATACATCAAACTTCAATTTTGGTTCAATTTTCACATTTCATAGAAAAAAGCATTTCAAAATTGATTTATCGAAATTTTTAACCCAGTGGATTTTGAACCTTCAACACAATCCATTGATTCTGACCAGAATTGAATAAATGATGCAAAATGAATCTTTCTATAGTTGATCAGAGAAATCTGAATTTGAAGAAGGGGAAGGGGAAGGGAAAGGAGTACTTGACCCACAACAACCCCATTACCTATGTGGTACAATTTTCCGTTAAATCATGTTAAAATTGTTGACATTGCATTTTATTAGTTTAAAAAAACAAATAAATTGAAATTATTTCCACCAAAGGTTAACAAAAAAACAGATTTGCAGGGAAATAAGAAATACTTTTCCCAAGTGTATTTTTTTTTAAAATCTAGGTGGAAATAATTTAAATTTATTTGTTTGTAATTTACATATAATAAACTGTCATGTTAGTAATTGACGCATCTTAATAGAAAATTGTGTCACATAGATAACAAGTTTAGCAAAATGTGAAGTTTGAACCAAAATTAAAGTTTGATGTATATAAATGCATCAATTTAAAGTTGATGTACAACATTGCAAATTGTATCAAAGTTCATGTATAATTTTGATATTTATCATTATTTTCTTATCATCCCAACCTTGATATTCTCAAGACCGGTACCAGTAAATATAGTAGTATATCTTAAATTACTCAAATCTTTAAATGCATTTGTGTAACAGGTATGAAGAACATGGAGCTTCATATATACAAAGAAAATGCCCTTAAGATGAGGATGACAGGCTTTTGCATTTATCCTCATGGTAATAAATAAGATACATAGAATGCGCAGTATTTGCTCAAGACTTCTTCTTTCTGCATTTTCACTAATAAGTTCTTTTCCATCTTTAGGTTCAAGATCTTTTTCGGATCCGAAGTAGGCCCATTTGTGCTATAACAAATTTCAGATTGACATCGCTTGTAGGTCAATGTAGGATATATTTTTATTAAAGGAAAAGGCATTATTAGCTTTTATCTGAATCCTACTGTTCTTAGATGCCCCTATTCTCTGTGTAGCCTTATTGACATATTCTATCTGAACTTAGTTCAAATAACATGGACACCTGGAAAATTTGGTTTTTTTCCTTCTAGTTTAGGTTGATTTGTAACCGGTTTCTGGTCCTTGTTTAATAGGTCTCCTTTGGTAAGAATATGATTGCCGTTTATGTCATTTTTTGGGGGTCTTGGTTTTTGCACGTGCTTTGCAATTTGGAGTAGAGCAAAGATTGAATACAACTTTGAATAGGAGTCTAACAATTTCTGGGTTACTTGAGTTGATGAATCTTATTTTAGCAATTGAACTCAAATTAATTTTTTTTGAATTGAATCGAAATATTTATCAAAATGACGTAGTTTTGTCTTTTCTTATTTAGATTTTCGAATAATTCGAATTGTGTAATTCATATTTGAGTTAAACTGAAAAAATTAATTTTTTTATTCGAGTTGATCCAAATAACGTTAACTATTTAATTCAAAATTTGATTTTTTTAATTAAATTTTTTGAATCAAATCGATTTTTATTCACTCATTATTTTGAGAAAAGATTGTAACACATCAATTTAACTATTTTGAGTACATGGTATGACTTAAGTGGAGGCAATGTATTGTCTCATTCAATTTTTTACATGTTGTAACTCTGGTTTTAGGAGTTAGATTGTACTCTAAAATAGATAAATAGTTTGTGTTTTTTATCAAATAACAAATGGGTTACTGTTTTAAAATTTTTATCCATTTTTACTATTAAATATTGGTTTTGGTATGCCAGAATGAAATACATGTTGTATGGTACGTATAACTGTTTGATTATTCTCTCAATTACATTTGTTTGTTCTTTAATCTATCATACAATAATTGATTTACCTATTTTTGAGTGAATGGGACAGTATCTAATTTAATTTTTAGTACAAAAGTCTCTATAATATTTTTACTTGTCCCTATAAGACAAAGCATGGTTAAATAATTTTTTATTGGAGCAAATTTGTGTTAGAAATATCGGGCTAATTTTAATTAGTTGAATAAAATTAACATTTATTGTTTAAAAAAAATTAAGGGGATCATCCTTTGATTCGTAGTTTAACATTAAATAATATTTTATTTGCAGAGCATAAAGCTCAAATGATATTAGCTTTTAAAAAGGAATTTTTTATTTATATTAATGTATTCTTTTATATATTTTTACATGATTAATATTTTAATGATTTAATCGTTAAAATATAATTATATATATTAAATTTATTAATATACTTGTACTTATTAAACATTTAAATTTTTAATTGATCCGTTGTCTTTATGATATCAATTTAAAATATTGTATATATTAATATTTTATTGAATGTTATGATAGTTTTTTACATAAAATAACGGGTTAAAATATTTTTATTTACATCAAAATTGATATGTGTGATATGTATGAAATATGACGTTTAGATCGTTAAAATATTAATCATATAAAAATATACGAAATGCTATAGAATTACTTTAAAAGATGAATGTTGGTTTTATTAAAATTTGGTCTTATAATATTTTTTAATAATACAGGAACTAAATTATAACAATAGAGGACTTATTTGATAACATGCCTATAATAATAAAGACTAAATTGATACAGTTAAATATAATCAGTTTTACAATTAAAACCAAAACTCCTATGTGACCCACAAGAAAATTGGCAACTTTCACTTTCTTTCCCATTTACTTTAAAAAGGATTAGAGACAAGAGAAGGTAATATTTTTGCAAAAATGAAAAAAAAAATTAAAGAAGCCAAAAATTGAGAATTTATAAATTTAATATTTTTAGATTCAGAAATTTAATTTATCTATTTTTTTAAATTTTAGAATTTAGGTTCAATTGTTAAAACTGATAAAATTATTTTGTTAAATTCAAGTTCATTACAACGTCATTTTTTTAGTTACATTACTACTAAGTAATTTTTTTTAATTTCAAATGTCACACCAATTAATTTAATAAAAAATTAACAGTCTTAATAGCTGGATCTAAATTTTGAAATTTTAAATATAAGTATGATTATTTTTCAAATTTGTGAAGAGTATAAGGATTTATGAAAAATTTTAACCTCTATTCTATTATACTTGGTTTGATTATTACTTAAATATATTTGATTTGACTCGATTTTCAATTTACGAGGTAAAATTTTGTAATTATTGAACTCAGGTTAATGTCTCAAGAATTTTAAGATTCCTAATTTAAGTCTTACTTTATATAAATTACGTTGAGTTTTTTGTCCATATTTATTTTAGTTTATGTACAATCTTATTTTGGTTCTTGTTTGTAGTTGCAATGAGTTTTGATTTTTTTTCTTATTTTAAGAAATTTGTAAACTACACCCGAAGTCACTAAATTATTAGTGTATTTAAGTTTTGATCACTCAACTTAAAAAAGTTACAAAATTCTCATTAAATTGTTTCATTTAATAGTAAAGGACTAAATTGTAAGATCCCTATAATAATAGAGACTGAATTGATATATTTAGATATAAATAGTTTCACAATTAAGTTAAAAATCATACTCCCAAATTACCCACAAGAAAATTGACAACTTTCACCAGTTTTGTTAAATTTGATTTGATTATTATTGAATTCGATTTTTAATTTACAAGATAAAATTTTGTAATTATCCAAACTCAGGTTAATGTCTTAGTTTAATAGTAAAATTAAGATCTTAAGAATTTTAAAGGTTTAGGTTCGAGTCTCGTTCTTATTAATTATGTATAGTCTTTTTTATATTTATATTTATTTTGATTTACATCTCATCATATTGAGTCTTGTATAATTTTATTTTAATCTAAGTTTGACTATATCATGATTATTAGAATATATTCTTTGTAATTGTAATGTAGCTGAACTTGTAATTTAAAAAATGAAATATATTAGTTGAAAACAGAGGCAAAGCCAGGGGGGCTGGCATGGGCCCTGGCCCTCCCTAAAATGTAAATTTGTTCTTTTGGTCTTTAAAATTTTTAAAAATTTTAAATTAGTAAAGGTAAAATTATACTTTGGCTCTCCCTAAAATTATAAAAAATTGATTTAATCATTTACAAATTATAAAGATATAAACTATAAAAAATTAAAATTTTATCTGGCTCCAACTAAAAATTTGTTCTGGCTTCGCCCCTGGTTGAAAATACATTATTTAACATATAATTATATTAAAATATAATGAAATTTATAATTTAATTTAATAATAGCTATTGGTTCATTAACCGTGACAATTTTTAAAATTGAGATAATAATAACTTTAACTCTCAACATTTATAAATTACATTTCTTTAAAAATTTTGGTATTAAAATTTTCAAAACTTTCAAAGAAGCTTTATCATTTACTCTTTTTTTTATTATTTTTTTTAGTTTTAACTTTTAAAAGTTATTTGGGAATATATTTTTTTAAATTTTTATTTAAATTATATCATATAAGATTTGACATTTCATTTAACAGTTTTAATAATAAAAGGACCTGATTGATATTAATATTAATGGTTTAAGGATGTAATTAGAATGTTTTAAAGTTTAAGGATCAATTTAAAACGAAAAATTATAGTTTGGAAATGCTTGGTGCAATTAACTCTAGAAGTTATTTAATATTTTGAGGCAAGTCAAATAGGATTTGAAATCTAAAGAAAATCCAAACTCGAATACTAAAGATGAAGTTATTTAGAGAGACAACTATAAATTTAAAAAAAAATTATAAATCGTAAAACTAATATAAAGATATATTAATTATACTAATTTTTTTAAAAATAAATTTAGATTCAAAATAAATTAAGGTAAGACATATAAAAACTGAGACCGAATCCCGAATCAGATTCGGGCCGAAAAACCATCCCTAAGCAAAAATCGAATCGAAACAAAATAAAAAAAAGTTTGGCGGGAAATTAGGAATCGTCTAATTTATTTAACTTGAAAAACCAAAAGCAAAAAATGGCGCGCACAATAATTTATCATACAAATGACCGCACGCTATGAAAAGCTTTCTTTACTAACCCTAATTTAATTTCCCCTCTTTCTTTTTGCTCCAACATTTCTCAAATATCTCCATTTTTGCCCTGAATCTGCTATTGTATTTCATTTCTTAACATTTTATCTTGATTTTTTTGTTAATTTTAATTTTTTTTTTGGTTTCTCGGATAATTTGAAATGGAAAGTGAATGTCCAACAGAGACGAAGAAAGGCAAATCAAAAACTCCAAAAAAAGCAAAAGAAAGCATTCTTAAGCAAAGTGCGTACCTATTTATACAATTTGTGCTTGTATATATGTATTTACGTTTGTGGATTGGTGGATTATACTGAGATTAATTTGCTTTCTTAACTTTTTAATTTTGTTTGGTTTATGCAGAGTCTCCTGCTGAGTTCTTCGCAGAGAACAAGAACATTGCTGGTTTTGATAATGTAAATTACGTTTTTCTTCCTTGTTTCTTTAAAATTTGTTTTGTTTTTACATGAAATTGAAATTAGGAGAAAATTGCGTTTGAAAATTTTGAAAAAAAAAATTTAAGGACTCATTTTAGTAGCTGTGCAATTATTATACTATAAATTTAAGTACAGATCACGGAAGTTTATTTATTTATTTATTTTTTAAAGTTATTTGTTTTTAAGATTTTATATATTGTATGATTTACTTCTGCTTGGATTTCAGCCTGGGAAATGTCTATACACAACTGTTAGAGAACTAGTTGAAAATGCGTTAGATTCAGCAGAAGCAATATCTGAGCTTCCAGTGATAGAAATAACAATGTAAGCTTTAGAGAAATTGCTTTTAGCTATCATTTTTGCAATTGGTGGATGTATATATTTATTTATTTTCTCCTTAAATCCGCGTTGCTGTTGCAGAGAAGAGATTGTCAAAAGTAAATTCAATTCCATGATTGGGCTTGTTGATAGAGAACGTGTTGACGAAGAATTATATGATGATTATGAGACAGCTAAGGCCCGTGAGGTATCTGCGCCTTCTAACGTGCATTCTCTTTTGTTTTCAGTTTCCTGATTGAACTATGTAGTTACTTATGTTTTGGAGTTCTATATGTGTTAAGTTCACTTGATATGTTAAAGTGGTTAGATTTGCAATCTTTTTCCATTTGAAAATTATAGCATGGTGTTTTCTCCAACTCCTTGTTATGCAATCAATTTGTTGTGAGGCATTCAAGAAGTCTTCTCTTAGCTGTTTGTCTGTCATCTCTCAGTCTCCTGCTCCAATTTGTTTTCACTCTTTCAGAAAAGGTTAGCCAAAGAAGCTCGAGCTCAAGAAATACAAGCAAAGAATGCTGCTCTTGGGAAGAAAGTCAAAGAACATGCGGTTTCCAAGAGTTCCAAGGGTCGAGGCGAAGCTTCTTTTTACAGGGTGACATGCAGGGTCTAATTACTACCCATCTCAACCTTCCTTACTGCATTGGAATTTTGTGTTTTAACTTTGATAAAATTGTTCTACTTGTAAATGACTTTTTAAAACTTTTCCTTTGGTCTAAATCTCTTGACTGGAGTTTTTGAAATGCAGGACAATGGAAGAGGCATGCCACATGATGACATCCCAAACATGTTTGGACGAGGTTCAAATTACTTATGGCATTAAGTTCTTGATTGGTTTTGATACAACTGCAGGTTGACGTTTTTCTTATTGTAGACGATTTATTCCACTTCCATTTTAACCCTGCCTGAATGCTCGTTTATGCAGTTCTGTCTGGCACAAAGTATGGATTGAAACAGACGCGAGGGAAGTTTGGTCTTGGTGCAAAAATGGTAATACGTCTGACATGTGTGCCTTGCTTTGATTGCTTAATTTTTTTATGCTGGGTATACTATAGGTTGCATGTTCAGTTGTGATTTATCTTGCATCTTTGTGAAAATATTCTCCTCCATGGAACCATTCAATGTCTGGAACAGGCAGTGGAGTGCCCATAGGACATCATACCTCAAAGCAATTCAATTTTAGTTTCCCTGCTTATGATCGAACAAAACTGTTAAAGAGAATAATTATGTAATTTGGCTCCTATTTCTGAATATCGTGGTTTGGAACATATTGAATTTACTGAAGTTGTATTCATGCAGGCATTAATTTGGTCCAAAATGAGTACAGGCCTGCCGATTGAGATCTCATCATCAATGAGGGGTCAAAATTATCTCTCATTCTGTAGGTTGGATATAGACATTCATAGGTATGATCTGAATGCAAGGTGTATTTTTAGTTTTCTCATAAACCACAACAATTTCTTTGGTCAATATAAACCACAAATATTCATTTGATTTATCTCTGCATTTTTCACTCTGGGATATTTTTGTTCATGAAGGTGTCTGGACTCTGAATTCTCTTCTTTGTATCTATTCTGAGGGTTATGGTATATTTGAAAAGCCCACAATGATGATTTGATGATAAAGAGTTATATTCCTGAGTTTGGTGCATAGTTATACCATAATGGTGTTTTTAATTTCAGGAACATTCCTCACATTCACTTGCATGAAAAACGTGACAACAAGGATAAATGGCATGGAGCAGAAATTCAAGTGGTCATTGAGGGAAATTGGACAACGTACCGCGTATGCAGCTGACGCTCCTTATTATTTTATTTGAGTTTTATAGATGTTTATACATTTTAGAATTCCTTGATGATTGAAAGTAGCTGCAGGTGCTCCTTTGTTTCATTAGCTAAAAGATCATTTTGTTTGTATTTGCAGTCCAAGATATTGCATTATATGAGACAGATGGCTGTTATCACCCCATATGCTCAATTTCTATTTAAGTTTGTATCGGACGCCCCTGAGTATGCTCTCTCTCTATCTCAATCGGTCTTCACACACAATTTTGCTCAACTGTGTTTGAACTTTTTTGTGTTTTACTTTCCTCATGCAGTAAAAATGTCACTATAAAGTTTGCACGGAGGACAGATGTAATGCCTCCAGTCCCAGTTGAGACAAAGCACCATCCTTCTTCTGTTGACATACTACTAATCAAACGTCTTATTGCTGAAACTTCAAAGCAAAACCTAATGCAGTTTCTTCAGCATGAATTTGTAAATATTGGAAAACCCCTTGCTGAGCGATTAATTGGTAAGAAGTTTCTGGATATCTAAATTTGGGGTTGGTTTTTGTTATTCTCTTTTCATTCCTCTGGGAGTTTTTTCTTTTACCCTTTTTCACATTCGAGCAAGAATTCAGTGTTATTTCTTATCTTGTTCAGGTTAATTGCATTTTTACCCATTTTTTATATTTACAGAGGTGTAAAGACGATCCTCGAAAGCATCTTATGAAAGAAATGTAAAATAATGCAGGGGTTCTATCACTTTGAGTTTCATATATATCTGAAATGTAAAAAGTTTTAGTGGAGTGGAGAGACATTTATGATTTATGTCAATTCACTGAGGGTTGGAATTTTTCTGAAGGGGCAGTAGTATAGATGTTCCTGGCTTAGTTGATATCGGTTAGTCTTTAGAATCTTGACCTTATCTGTATTGTGGTTGCTGTGCTCACTTTGTAGGAGAAATGGGTCCAGAATTTAGTCCAAAAACAGCTGTTAAATCTCTCACCGATCAGCAAATTGTTCGAATTCACCAGTTATTTCGTCAAGCTAAATTCGATGACCCCAGTGGTGATGTAAGCTGCATTTTTTTGATATTTCAATTTCCTGTCTTCTAAGCTAAAATGCAACTGCCTTGTTAACTTTGATGCTCCTTTCAGTGTCTAAGCCCTGCTGGTGAATACAATCTTCGGTTAGGAATTATAAAGGAGCTACATCCTGACATGGTTGCAACTTATTCTGGCAGGTTTGCCCTGGTGGGCTGGTTTCTACCGGGATTGTTTATAAACCTTGCTAAGAATGTTGGATACGTATTTTTGGGCTAAATGATTGATTCTTTTTACAATTTTACACAGTGCTCAAGTGTTTGAGGGACACCCATTCATTGTGGAAGCTGGTGTTAGTGTGGGTGGAAAAGATGTTAAACAGGTAAATGCAGGCATTCCTGAAACTTAAGTTTATTTACTTCTATATCATTTTGAATTAGCAAGATAAAAGACAAAAAAATCCCGAGTGAATGAATAAAGCAAAGTATATTTTCGTTTCCCATTGTTCCGGCAATCTGTTATTTTTATCCTCTCTCAAAAACAATGTCAATGGGAGTGGCAGGGTTTTGTACAAGTAAAATTTTGTTAGTGCTCTATAGTTATTGTACAAGAAAATTAAACTAACGAGTACTCCATAAATCCCAGGGTTTGAATATTTTCCGATTTGCAAATCGAATTCCGCTTCTTTTTGAGCAAGGTGGTGATGTTGTCACGAGGACTGCGCTAAAGAGAATCAGGTAAGATACACCACATACGATTCTTTTACTTTGTATGACAGTATTGTCAAAACTGTTATTGCAATCAAGGCTTCTAACTCGACTTTCATCATCAGTTGGAATAATTACAAGATCAACCAAACACAAGATAAAATCGGTGTCTTTGTGAGTATTGTAAGCACGAAAATTCCATTTAAAGGGACTGGAAAGGAGTACATCGGGGATGATATCAGCGAAATAGCTAGTGCTGTCAAAGTGAGGAAGCCTTCTTTTCTAATTTCTGCATCAAAATTTCCGTTACGAATATAACGAATAAACTAACAACCTTATATTTTTCAGTCTGCAATTCAGCAATGCTGCATCCAACTGAAGTCGAAAATAGTAAAGAAAATGCAGGCGCGAGAACAGCAAGAGAGAAAACGAAATTTGAGCAAGTAAATTCAAGTCCCTTGCCCTATCCGAATGGCATTTCTTCTTCATTTAGCTTAAACCGATAAAAAATGTAACAATCTACTGGCACAGGTATATCCCCGATGCCACAAATGCCGTTTACGATGTTTTGAAAGAAATGGCAAAGTCACATGCATCGAAAAAGAAGCGTTACGAGGAAGGAGATGCAGATATTCTTCGAAAAGTATCCGATCATTTGATTACCAAAGAAACACTATATGAAAAGCTCACTCAACATGTTGAAAAGGTGAGTTCTATGTTGTTTGCTTGCAATATCTCCATATGTTCATTCTGTAAAATAGTCGATATTTTACTGTCTCGACATTTGCAGGTGGATTACGAGATGGCATTAGAATACGCAACGCAAACCGGAGTACGAGAAGAACCGAGAGAAGATATATATTTAGAGTCTCTAGATGATAAAGGTAACTTTTTTGATTTCCATAGTCCCATATTTGTCTTTAGACTCTTTCTATAGTGAGTTCGCTATACACTTAATAACACCATTTCTAATTTGCAACCTAGATACCTCATTTTTTTACTCCATTTTTACTGTATTTGTATCCCTACAAATAAAATTAGATACTTGTGTTGAGTGTGAATTTACATTATTAGCCTTGATATCATAAAAAAGTGATATTTTCTATTATTATTTTTTTAAGTATTTATGACCATATTTATTTTACTATCCATGAAGACTAATCTTTTCGGGTATCCCTACAAATAAACTAGATACTTGTGTTGAGTGTGAATTTACATTATCAGCCTTGATGTCACAAAAAAGTGATATTTTCTATTATTATTTTTTTAAGTATTTATGACCATATTTATTTTACGGTCCATGAAGACTAATAGACCAATCTTTTTGGGATGTGGTTGGTTTTTCCAACAATGTTGTCTTCAAGGTTTAAACTCGTGTTTTGTTCTTGAAAGTGTAATGTGTTTTACTATTGCATCCAACACTTCATGGTTTTAGATATTTTTGCTATATAAGTTTAACTTGAAATTAACTAAAAAAGTATTTAGTGAAAGAAAGCTGAAAATAGGAAATTAATAATTTAATTTTTGTTCTCTCTTTTACTATCTAATTTTTTATTCCTCGTTTAGGAAATGGAGTGGTATATCATTTTTTTTAAATTAAAAAATCTATAAATTTTTAATTTAAAGTTTAAAATCGTAAAAAAAACTTTCTTGAATATGCATGTATATTATTATTTTTATTAAAAATAATAAATATAATAGTATTTACTCCCCGCTACGATGGGTTTTTAAAAAATAAGATTTATTTAGAAAATAAGTAAATTTAAATTTTATTAATTAATAATTTTTTTTAAATATGATCAATTATAATATTTAGGGGTTTGTTATGAAT
Organism: Gossypium hirsutum; assembly: GCF_007990345.1. Lineage (NCBI taxonomy): Eukaryota > Viridiplantae > Streptophyta > Magnoliopsida > Malvales > Malvaceae > Gossypium > Gossypium hirsutum. The sequence goes on from NC_053436.1 coordinate 109,887,820, forward strand.
CTGTATAGCTTTTTGAGTGAATTATTTAAAATTTTTAAAAATTCCAAACTAAATTAGATATTAAATTAACATAATTAATTTATCCATCACTAATTTAAAAAATTCTACAAACTGGTTTAAGATAATGTGAAGTATTTTTAAATTTTTTATTATTTTACTATAAAGGATAATAATCTTATTAAATTAAGAAAATTCATCCTATGTGGCATTTTTTATATGGCACATGAAGGTGAAGAAAATAGCATGTGTCTTATAAAATATAATAAAAAATATAAACAAATGAAAAACTTATTACTTTTTCAACAATATTTGTGGAGTAAAGAAACGTCCTCACAATACTAAGTTAATATGTGGATAAAAAAAACCAATTCATTTAAATATATTATTTTTTAAAAATTATTTAAAAATATTATTTTATATAATTATTTTGCGAGCAATACTGAAATAAGTGAGTGTTCAAAAATCTTTTAACGTGAGAAATGATTGTACAGACCTTTCTTACCTCATCAACTGTAACCGGATAAAAATTAAAATAATTACAAACCCACCAAGCATTGCTGACTAAGAGAGCAGTAGATTGCATTCATGTTGATTGAGAATCTCCACTTTTGACTCAAAAATCATGAATGTGGTGCTAGCATTAATTAAAGCAGTTATTTTCTTGAAAGTAGCAGCAAATCTACAACACCATGCCTGCACACTGAACTTTTCTTGATACATCAAACCTTGACCCATATCTCACCGGAGTTGTGGTTCAGACACCCTCGTTCTTAAAAGACGACATTACCGGAATAATCAAGTTTTTCAGTCGACTATTGATTAGATTAGCGTCTCTGTTCTTTACTTGACTTGGATCTTGTTGAAGATCTGAAATTTCTTTTGCTTTCTTCTTCTTCTTCTTCATCATCATCATCATCATCTCTTCTATCAATTATTGTTGAAAGGCTTTACTGAAACTAATACTGTAAATATCAAAATGAAAACCAATGTCAAACAATTTCTTTTTGGTACATAAATTTTGAGTTAATGTTAAAATCCAGATTTCGGTTTTCTTCATTCTTGGGTTTTCCTCTTTCAGTAGTGCGGATTTTGGGTTCAAAAGTTTGAGATAAATTTTTTTTCTCCACTTTTAGTTGGTGTTGCAACACCTTTGAGGAAAAAAAAATCTGATATGGAGAAGATAAGTGGTGCAGTCCGAAAATTTTCAGAGCCGCTAGAATTAAATATATTTTATAATTTTTAAAAAATTAAATTATACTTTTATTATTTTTAAGATATCAAAATACAAATTTATTATTATTAATTTAAAATTTTATAAATATAAAATTTTTTATTTTAAGAAAACCGGGCTCCTGTCAGCCCCTGGTTCCACTACCGAAAAAGATGAATTCTCAATAGGAAATCTTTGGAAACATTAATAAAATGTTAAAAACATTAGTAAATGGTTAAATATTTTTTTAAGTGAAACTCCGTAAAACAATTGTTGTTGTTGGAGAAAGAAATTCGAGATGAGTTTGAATGGAGAAAATAAAAACGAGAAGAGAAAAAAATTACCATATGTATTTTAATCTTTAATCGTACATTCAATTTTGTTCCAAAACTTTAAAAATTGAGATAAATTTTTTTCACATTTATTTTACAATTGTATAATATTTTTTCTTGAATTGATGTATTTCATTAATAAAATAACAAGTAAATTTATTATATATTTTAAATATTTGTTTTGATTTTAGTAAAAGAAAAGTAACTAATAACTAAAAAAAATTGGCTTATGTTTATAAATAATAAAAGTGTTATGGAGACCATTTTATTTTTTTTATTTAAAAGATAAGTAAATTAATTTTTATATATTAGATTAAAAAGTAAACGAGTTCTTTTGTTAAAAATTCTTTTAATTTCTATTGATAAACAATTACTCTTTATACATTAGCATAAAGTATACGTAACACATCATGTGTAATTGTTTAATTATTCCATTAATCACATCAACTTTTAACAGTAAAAATAGATAAAAATTTTAGTAAAAATGATTAAATTTCTCTTCGATCTAACATATAAAGATTAATTTACCTATTTTTTGAATAAAAAATAAAAGTCCCCCTCAAATTTTTTCTATTTACAAACCAATCCCCTTCTCCAATAATAGAATTGTCTATGGACCAAGCCAAGTAAAAATTTTAGACTTATTTTCTAGGCTCGGGCCTAACCCGAAAAATGAACCTAAAATTTTACCCAAGCTCGGCCAGAATAAAAATGCTAAAACCTTAGCCTGGGCTGCCCATATTAAAAAAAAATTATACTATTTTTATATAAAAATAAAATTTTAAAAATATAGTACATAAAATACACTAAAAAAGTTCAAATAAATGTTTTCGAACAAATAGAAAAAAATTAAAAAATAACTGTAATTTAACGAGTAAATATATCTAAAATAATAACAAAATTAATAATAAAATAAGAATTATATAATATCTAAACAATAATAATAAAATAGTAGTAATATAACATTAACACGATACGAAAACAATGAAAAAGAAATAAAAAAGCAATAGTTTCTTTTCTTTTTTTCAAATTTGGGCCAAGTCGAGCTCAGATCTTACTCGAAGCTCAACCCATTTAAAAAATAAATCTTAATTTTTTATTTAAATCTATTATTTAAACTTATATTTTTATTTAAACTTTCTCACTTTCCAAATATTCCGACTCGACTTATGGACAAATTTATTCGATAACTATATAACCGATTGCTTGTAAAAGAAAATGTGTAACGTATATTTAGATTAATATCGGAGAGGACCATACATTGTAACTCGTTGATATCGCGAGAAAATCAATAAATTTTTTTATTTATTAAGAAAAAGGGGGTTTTATCGTCACCCAAGAGAAAATGAAATTAGGCAAACACCAAACATGGAGTCAGAAGGACAACCCCACATTCCAACAAACAAACAAAACACCTCTTCCCCACGCATGTGCTCCTAACCAACCCCACCATTCCCACGTGTCATTTTCGCTTTTTTTAATTTTTATACTTAATATAAATTATTAAGTTTAATTCATGTTTTTAAATTTAAGTTGTTTTTAATATCTAATTTTCTTAAATTTTGCAATTTTAACCCGAATCAAATAATAGATAAATTCATTACGTTATGCTATTTTTTAAATTACAATTTTAATTTATTATTTTTGCACGTTATTTACAAAAAATTCAGTTCGTAAATTTTTAATGATTATTGATTTGTGTTAAAAATAAAATTTTAAAAAGTAAAAATATTAATAATATATAAATCGAAGAAATAACTAATAATGGGTTGGAAGAAGTGAAATATTTTTTTCTTGACATTTGAACCAAATTCGATTTTTAGAGTTCTCTTTATTAGAATGATTTTTCCTTAATATCACTTCGATCCATACAAAATTAATTTTAAACGGTAATTATACCAAAAAAATAAAAAAACAATATAAGAAACACTTAATTTATAAATTTACACAAGTTTAGGGTTAATAACATAATTTAAGCAATTAATTTTAATTAAATAAGAATTGAAATTTTTAAATTTTAAATAATAAATGAATTAAGAAAAATCATTTTATAAACCCTCCTCACTGCATTATCTATAGTACATTTTCAATTATTTAATAATATTTTAGTAATTTTTTTCATGTCATTAATACATAATTTTAGTAAATTTTTTTACCTCGAATCTGATTTGGGTTTAAAGTTCAGGTTTAAGTTTGAGGTTTTGAATTTAGAGTTTGAGGTTTAGGGTAAAAAAATACCAAAAATATGTATTAATATCATAAAAAATTACTTAGACTAGTTTAGCAATACTTTTGAAAAGTGTTGTGGGAAAGTATTTTTGAGAAATACTTTTGAAATTTTTGATTAAAAATTTGAGTGTTTAACATTACTGTCAAAAAATATTTTTGAGAAATATGAATCTCAAACCTGATCTGAGTTCAAAGTTCGAGGTTTAAGGTTTTAGTTTTGAGAGAATGATTCAATAAATGTAAGAAAAAACAGATGAATTAAATTTAATCAACTTAAAAGTTATGACAACAAAATTTGATATTGATTTTACTTTTAATTTAAATTTTAAATTTCAACAACAACAAAAAAAAACAAATTATACAACTATCATTCATGTTAAAATAAAAAGTATAAATAAATAAATAAACATTGAAAAGTTCAAAAAAAAAAAAAGGTCGGTTTGGTTGGTACCCAGTGGTAGATTCAGTCTTTCTTCTTTAGCTGTTTTTAAAAAACAGATCTTTCAGTGTCACAACTCACATGTCCCCATTCCTAATCTTCACACTCCCTTTTACTTCAAAAATATTTATATTTTCTTTTCCATTCTTCATCAAAGTTTCGTTCTTTTTCTTACATTCCTACAAAGGTACAATTTTTATTTTCCTCATTTTTCTTACAAAAAAATAAATGGTAAGATTTTATTTGTGGGGTTGGTCTAAGCTTTTGAGTGTAATAATATCAATAATGCATGCTTAAATATTATACCTTTTTTTTCAATTTTCTTTGTTTAGGTTAGCTATTTTCTTGTTTTAGATCTGTTTTTTCTTACATTTATTGAATCATTGGCTCTTTTTTTTTTGCTGTTTTTAATGTTGTTTTTTTGGTAGCTGAGAAAAAAAAACTTACTTTTTGTTTAAGGAATCTTCAAGTTTTTGCCTTTTTTTTTTTAAAAATGACATTAAATGCTCTTTTTACTAATAATAATTAATGACAGCTCATTGAAAGTTAGACCATTGTTGATTGCTCTTTGATTTTTGCAGGTTCAAGTTCAAAGCTTTCTCACAAGTAATAATCTTTAAAACCCATTTTTTTTTAAAAAAAATTATTATTTTTAGCTAATATAGTTGTATTATTTGTAGCAGGAAATTGCTGAATCTGTCTTGCGTGTTGTTTAGTACTGTTTTTGATTATCAAGATGCAGAAGCCACCACAGTCTATAGATTTCGCTTTGAAGGAGACTTCACCGAAGATCGGTGCCGGAGCGGTGACGGGCGATAAGCTATCGAGCACGTATGATCTGGTGGAGCAAATGCAATACCTTTACGTTCGCGTGGTAAAGGCGAAAGATTTACCGGGGAAAGATGTAACTGGTGGATGTGATCCTTATGTCGAAGTTAAGCTAGGGAACTATAAAGGAGTTACTAAGCATTTCGAAAAGAAGAACAATCCCGAATGGAATCAAGTGTTTGCGTTCTCGAAAGAACGGATTCAAGCTTCGGTTTTAGAAGTATATGTGAAAGATAAAGATGTGGTGGCCGATGATTTAATCGGAAGGGCATTGTTCGATCTTAATGAGATTCCGAAAAGAATTCCACCAGATAGTCCGTTGGCACCGCAATGGTATCGGTTGGAGGACCGGAAGGGGGATAAAGCTAAAGGAGAGTTAATGCTTGCTGTTTGGATGGGGACACAAGCCGACGAAGCATTTCCTGAGGCTTGGCACTCGGATGCTGCATCAGTTGGTCCAGATGCTGTTGCGAGTATCCGGTCGAAAGTTTATCTTTCGCCTAAGCTTTGGTATGTGAGAGTGAATGTGATCGAAGCTCAAGATTTGGTACCTAATGACAAAAGCCGGTTCCCCGAGGTTTTCGTGAAAGCAATGCTCGGAAATCAAGCTTTGAGGACTCGGATATCTCAAAGTAAAACTATTAATCCGATGTGGAATGAGGACTTGATGTTTGTGGTTGCCGAGCCGTTTGAAGAGCCGTTGGTGCTAAGTGTTGAAGATAGGGTCGGGGGGAACAAAGACGAAACGTTGGGGAAATGTGTGATTCCTTTACATATCGTGCAGCGAAGGTTGGACCATAGACCGGTGAATAGTCGATGGCTTAATCTCGAGAAACATGTGATTGTCGATGGAGAGAAAAAAGAGATTAAATTTGCTAGTAGGATTCATTTGAGGATTTGTTTAGAAGGTGGATATCATGTTTTGGATGAATCAACTCATTATAGTAGTGATCTTAGGCCGACAGCTAAACAGTTATGGAGACCGAGTATCGGGATTTTGGAACTTGGTATTCTAAGTGCTCATGGACTTATGCCGATGAAAACAAAAGATGGACGAGGAACTACGGATGCTTATTGTGTAGCTAAGTATGGGCAGAAATGGATCCGGACGAGGACGATTGTCGATAACTTTATGCCAAGGTGGAACGAGCAATACACTTGGGAGGTTTTCGATACTTGTACTGTTATCACAGTGGGTGTTTTTGATAACGGACATGTACATGGCGGAGCCGGAGGGGCTAGAGACGCGAGAATCGGGAAGGTACGAATTCGGCTTTCTACGCTTGAAGCCGATAGGGTGTATACACACTCGTATCCTTTACTTGTGCTGCATCCATCAGGCGTGAAAAAAACGGGCGAAATCCAATTGGCGTTGAGATTCACTTGTTCGAGTTTGATTAACATGTTGCATATGTACTCGCATCCGTTATTACCAAAGATGCATTACATTCATCCATTATCGGTGATTCAACTCGATGTTTTAAGGCATCAAGCTATGCAGATTGTTTCGACGAGACTCAGTCGAGCCGAGCCACCATTGAGGAAAGAAGTTGTCGAGTACATGCTCGATGTCGATTCGCATATGTGGAGTATGAGGAGAAGCAAAGCGAATTTTTTCCGAATCATGGGTGTTTTAAGTGGATTAATTGCTGTCGGAAAATGGTTCGATCAAATCTGTAACTGGAGAAACCCTCTTACGACGATTTTAATCCATATCCTTTTTATCATCTTAGTCCTTTATCCCGAGCTGATACTTCCAACGATCTTTCTTTACCTTTTCTTAATTGGAATATGGAATTATCGGTGGAGACCACGACACCCTCCTCATATGGATACTCGGCTTTCACATGCTGATGCAGCTCATCCTGATGAACTAGACGAAGAGTTCGATACTTTTCCGACTTCTCGACCTTCCGATATTGTTCGGATGAGGTACGATCGTTTAAGAAGTATAGCTGGGAGAGTTCAAACTGTGATCGGTGACCTCGCAACTCAAGGGGAACGATTTCAGTCCTTGCTAAGCTGGAGAGACCCAAGAGCAACCACATTATTCGTGACGTTCTGTTTGATCGCTGCCTTGGTTCTTTACGTTACACCATTCCAAGTCGTTGCTCTTCTTGCAGGAATTTACGTTTTACGACACCCGAGGTTCCGTCACAAGCTTCCATCGACACCTCTTAACTTCTTTAGGAGGTTGCCTGCAAGATCAGACAGCATGTTATGAGCACCCGAAGCAGCCATTATATGTTTTCCGATGTTCGCGGCAATCGGAGCTCTGGAGTTGGTGGGAAAATCATGGTTTTTGTTATAAATTATGTAATGTGTGTAATTCTCGACTTGTTTAGTAAATTTCATGCTAACTGTAGCCCTTTATTTTTATGTTTTTCTTTTCTTCAGACAATCTGTTAGCACTATGTTGTCAATTTTCTATTTTCAGTTTTTACCATAATTCCATCTCTCTTTTTTATTTCACATGTGAACCCTAAACCGAGTAATGAGGAGTTTGATAACTTTTAAATAAAGTGCGTTGATTGGGCTCACTTCTCAATTTAATCAATTTTTCTATCTAGACATATAAATTGAGAAATCTTAATGAGTTTAATAAATTTGACTTATGGTCTTTCAAATATAGGTAAAAATATCATGTCAATCTTCATTTGAGGATTAATTTTTAACGGTAGAAACATATATAATCTTTAACAAAAAAATTAATTTGTTCATTTTGTAAATAAAGAAAATAAAATACAATCTAACTTTACATATAATGACTTCAATGATACTTTTACCTTCGTAAACACATATCTTCAAAACTAAAATTTGAGTCTTTTTTAAATAAAAATTTTGCACCAGTAAATGCAGATAAATAACTTTCGATAGAATTACCGAGAGTAAAAATTCATTTAATCTTAAAATCAATATCAGTACAGTATTGACAATGACTACCATTAGGGACATAGTAAAGGTGACTACTCCCAAATAAGATGGTGATAATACAAGTCAAGCTTTGACACAATATGATATCCATATTTCAAATTGGATTTGGGTTAATATGGCTTATAAATAAGAATCTCAAAGAATTCAACTCTATTAATTAGAATCCCTTCACCTAATCATTCCTTGATTAGGACCTGAAGAAAAATTAAAATAATAAGGTTAAAGTGTTCCGTAAGTCCTGTATTCTTCACAAATTTAAAATTGTGTCCCCTTTATTTTTAGATTTTGAAATTTAAGTCCAATTATTAACATTGTTAAAACTTTTTTTTTGTTAATAAAACTGAAAAGGAGAGGCTAAATTCTTAAAAATATAAGTACAGGGACTAAATTCCAAATTTAAGAAGAGTAGAAGGACTAACAAAAAATTTTAACCAAATAATATTTAATTATGCATTTAAAAACTAGCTAAATAAATGTATAAAACAACACTGAGATCCTTCAACTTAGTCCTTAGGCTTAAGTCTATCCTGTACTACTAAGGGCATACAGCAAATCACTAATTACAACTACTAATTAAATTAAAATACCAAAAGCTAATAATAGTTTAGATGAAAACCATGAAGAATTTCTCCATGGTCATGCCAGATGAAACCAGTTTTGAATGAAAGAAAGAAAATCAAACGATTTTCAGTTAACCAGCATGTGATCGAATCCTGCACCGGCCTGAAGAGTTGGCACTCGATTCACTCCAACATTGTGAAGCAACTGCTGCAGCCATCTCCTAGTGGTTTGATCCTCCTAGAAGCATGAAAAAAGTGGATGAGAAAAAGAAAGTGACTGATATAACTTGGATTTCTCTGTCGAGATTGGATAAATTTCTTTTCCAGGTACAAAAATCATGTACAGACATCAGTTCATCGTAATAATGGCCAGCAACCAGAAGTCACTGATGAGAACAACTCATTCAGACTCAATCAAGCCTTTTTATCTAAATCAACCAGTCAGTGGATATGATTCTGGTCTCCGTTCTGGTTGATTGTTGATTACGGGCTAAATATGATGATAAATGAATTTGCATATGGAATACACTAAATACGAAGTAACATGCAGTACTTACACGAAGACAACTGCTAAAGGTGACATCTCGTAGCATATCCGGAAGGCAACTTCTTAATGCATCACAAGCCCTGTATTATGATGGAAAAGCCGAATAATGTCAAATTTTATGCAAAAGAACGCGAGCTCAGAGCCAAAAAATGACAAGTGAGCTCACAAACCTTGGGTTATCTGACAAACGAAGATAACATCGAATAATATGTTTCAGTAGTCGCGAAGAGGGCTGCTCAGCAAGTGCTGCAACCATATTACCCAGAACTCGACCAACTGCAAAAAACCGCTCTGCAGTGGTGCAAATATAGTCCAAGCCAACATCATCTAGTAGAATCTTCTGAACTATAAAAGTAGCAACCTGCCATCAAACAATCATTTGTCACATAAAAAAAACAACGATATTATACATAATGCGATGAATTCTGGATACAGCTTATAACAAATTAATATGATAGAATTAACTTAACAGTTGAGGTACAACAGCTATCATGTTCACACTAAGTTCAGATATTTCATTGTTCTCCAAAAGTGGATGCCTCCTATGCAGCCTTGTGCCATAAAATAATACTATAGCTCAAGTAAAACATGATGCTACAATAATCTCTATACAAAATGGGCGGGGATAAGAATGGACGTTCAGCAAATCAGTGATCACATCACCGCATTTATTGGTTGGCACATGACTCGACTCAACAGAATGAGAACATGCCCTTTTATACTAGTCATACTCGACAACATTCTGCATCCAATAGCAAAAGCCAAGCTGATCCAAATGGCCACCCAAATTCCAGACCAACCGGTTCTACAAAGCTAAAAAGCCTAAACCTAAATACAAATACAATACCAAGTTCACGAATCAATAGACATTAGCTGATGATATTCTTGGCATTGTTATGGAAGTGAGTGTTCAAGTCTGCCAAAAAATTTAAAATATGCATGTATTTGCAGGCCTGGGCAGCCATGGGCACCTCCAAACACACATGTTGGTAATCACGCGATTCTTCCTAATTTTGCTACTAGACTAAAAAACATATTTCAGATGGAATATGTAGGGAAACAGAAAAAGAAGATAATTTAGGACAACCGGTAAAGCAAAGTTATAAAATCAATAAACTCAACTGTTTTCGACAGTTCACTGCCCATCTCCATTGTGCGCAGACATAATGGGATTATCTCAGTGGACAGGAGGAAGCTGATAACTTCAGTATCATCAACCTGCAAAAGAAAGAAAGCTCATTTTATAAGTATTGTTAGAATCATTACGCAGACAACAATGAATAACAACAGAGAGATCATTGCTAGTTTGGTTCGAAATTGGCTGCTATAGTATCTTTTCTCCACACTATGTGTTGCAAGAAGCAAACATTTTCTATTGAACAAAACCCAACATACAGAGCATCTATTGCATGGTCTCAGATTTAAGGGACTAAAAAAAAGAGAGGGCGAAAAACAACATACATCAATTTTTACATTTTCCGAGTGGAACAAAACTACTAACTAGTAACTAACAAGAAAATAAAGAAGGTACAACACAACCCTCTACCCAAAAGAGATGTAAAACAGCACATAGCAAGGGACGAACTCCCTAGTTCATTAAATTAGATCCTAAAAATCATGCAATGGATAGATCCTACCGGCCAGCTGATTATGATTACAGAGTTCAAGTGAAACATATTAGGGAACAAATTGCAAAGAGAATTTTAGGAGAGCCATGGAAGCTTGTTCTTTACACAAATTACTGCTAGTCCTTTTGGCCATGCATTTCCAAAGTCTGCCATTAAAGTTTATAATCAACTGTAGTAGATCATGCATTGCAAAGTCTCTCTTTCTATTTATAGCAGTGCATTAACTATATCTTTGTCCTTCTCTATGTTTTATCATATATTTTACACAAGGCCACTTCAAATTTCCCCATGATCATAGTCATAGAATACTGCTTTGCTTTTTAAACCTCTTGGATTATGCATTTCCTTCAGCTTAGCATGTTGTAGTCAAATATATAATGGCATCATAATTCATGAAAATCACATTGCTGCCAACTCAATCAACTTAAATGAAAAAGAATGAATTACCTTCACCAAGGCACCAATGACACCTAAGCTAGTAAGCCTCAAATACTCAAACGGCCTTGACTTACTGGTCGTATTAAGGAAAGGATACAGATACAAGGGTATATGAGCTACAAATGGAAAAATAATTAGTGAGAGACGTCAAATAGAATACGTACAACTATACACAGTTGATCAAAAGACTATCTGTCATTTGTTAAATAAATACAGGAAGCAAGAAAGAAACATCATTACTGCATTAGCATTGCAAATTTTCCAGAGATATTATTCAAGAAGGTAAGAGAAAGGGCTCAAGCAAGCAAAATGACCAAGCAACCGAATGATAATGTGGAAACACCCAAGACCATGTAACCCTCTACAAAAAACTATGCACATAGCCAAGGCGCATGGAGTCGTGCACAGGAAAGGACCTTTAGTTCAAAGTTACATAGAAAAGACAAATACACAAATGTCCAACACTGATTCAAGCTTTCTGCCATTACAACCTCAGAAAAAGGAACAAGAAATCAATTTACTTCCACTGTCAATATTTTCTCTTCTAAAAAGCTCAAAGACTAAGAAAATCCATTAAATTTAAGTTCACGATTTTACCCCTACATAAAAGACTATAAGTCACTTTTGTATCACAATTCTAAAAGTTATTAAGAGAAGTTAAAATTTTGGCAATATTTAGTCTTTGACTTTTGATTATATACAATTACTCAGGAACACTCAAAAAGTAGAAATGAAGGCAATTGTTATAAGATTAAGTAAATATCAGTCTATTCACATTTACCAATCAGAGCTACCATATAAACTTTCCAGTAGTCTTCTCACGAGTGCATTTATTGAATAAAATTTTAGAAAGTAACAACTATAGGGATGCATTTAACTTAACGCAATATTATTTGGAAAGAAAAATTACATTAAAAGTAGTATTGTATTCTATAAGCTGTAGGTGAAATTACAACATCCATATGCGTGGTTACAGGTTCTCCATATGGAAAATGATTTATTACATTTCATAAATATGTCCATTTAAACCCAGTGAAGTTTAAAAACTCTATTGCTGGTGTTTAGGATAATTTTTCTGAAGAAAAGAAATGTTATGATGGAAAAAATATCCCGCAATCTCAAACAGTATTCTCTCTCCCTACCCAAGGCATATTCAACTTCTATGATTTTTAGCAACAAGAAATCTCAACAGAGTGCCTTGGTACTTAGAGGCAATTCCGTTTTGACAGTATCACTAGCCTATTTAAAGTATTATCCATAATTGATCACAAAATGGTCTGATATTCAATGCAACTTCAAGCATAGAAAAAAAAAAGCAATGCAAAGTAAAATCAGTAAATATTCAGGACATGTTTTGAGCATCATATAAGAACATACCATTCAGGAATAACATCCTTGTGTCTGGATGAGAAGCTACACACTGTAAGAAAGATGACAAATCATCACACATTAGCAGAAATAAACAAAAAATTGGACTAGCCGGTTGGATTGGTTAATCAAGAGCCGAAGGCTTATTGGTCCAATAAGTATAAATAAACCGGGTTTCAAGTGAACCAGTTAGAAAACAGGATTGAACCGGGTTTTAGGCTTTCCATTAGTCTTTTTATTATGTGGTGGGCATTTGTATCTTTACCTTTTAGTTCTATATTGAACACCCAACCAAATGCTTTTCTGGAATCTCCTATGTTTAATGCTTGTTCAATATTAAAATCATTTATTTAATCTTTAAACCTCCTTTATTGAAAAGGCCAGTTTAACCAATTGAACTAGGAACTGGCAGCCCTATCGGTTCAACCTTTGATTTGGTTTTTTATTTGCTGACTAGCAATGCCTTCTAATTGACCAATACAACAATAAACAAAAACTATCTTTTCCCCCTTCAACAAGAGAAAAAAATGAAAACAAACTCAAGACAACGTTAGGTTTATGATTAATGAGTTAACATTAGACAAGTGAAATTCAATCTGAGAAGCAGAGGAAAAGGGCAAAAAGATATCACCTGAAGCAGAGCAAGAGCATTACAAACTCGATTTGATTGAGCTGGAGTCAGATTTGGAGGTGAGAGAACAGGATAAATTGAAACTATCTCCTGCAAGTTAAATGACTTAGCATCAGGGAACTGAGACAGTACAAATCCCTAACCATGACAATATTTTGATCTCCAATCGGCAGCTCAATTAATTAAAGAATATGTAAGAAGCATCTAGCATGTCTGAAGTGGTCATTAGACTCAAAATGATAAGAATCCACTCTTTTTGACAAAAAATTCAATGATTAAAAACTTTTGCAAGTGCAAGATAAAAGTGTAAAACAAACTAAAAAGATCAATTTGAATCAGATATACCATTGACTTTAAGCAAAAAATTGAAATTATTTTTTTCCGATAAATCATTTCTCACCTATGTTACCTGGACTCGGGACACGGGTGTCGGACACAGGTGTCCAATAAATCAGACTCCCACCTTTCCCCGTAAACTGTGCATGGCATTTATTGATATATATTATTCTCTCTCCTAAAAAGACAGACTATGTGTGTAAACTTAAAATATAGGGTATAGCATTTATTATACCCTTTTTTTTTCATTTATTTGAAACGGTTTTTTTCCTCTTCTATCATCGTCATCATTCTACCATGTCTATCTCTTCTCTCTCATCTTTGCAAATCAAAGTTATTTTTTTCTTTTTCTTTTTTTCTCTCTTATCAGTTCTCACCCACCGCCATGTCCACTTTTCACCAGATCTGATCCGAATCCCACGTCGGATCATGTCAACACAGGTATGGCACCCCAAACTGCCAAATCCGGCTAAGGAAGTTTCTCACTAGCCAAAATGTAATAATCCTTTCTACTATATCTCCAATTAATAAAACCACTTTTTCTACCTGTTCCTATCCTCCTCCTTTTTGTTTAGGTCCTAAAAGGAGAAAATATTTTTTCAAATTAAGTTAAAATGAAATTATATGCAAAGTAATACGGGCATCAGAATGAAATTGCACTCAATAAAAATTTCACATGCTACAAACAACTGAAAATGGAGTTCTTAGTTTTATGCTTAAGAGAATGAAGAAAGTAAAATCTCTTAAAACAAGCAAAGGCCTCCCAAACAATATCAATAGATGTGGTAAAATGAAATGCATGTTTAACCAAGACGCACATGAAAGTTACCTAGCAAACAACACTGACATAACATCTTTCGTATTCTAGATTTGAAATGTATATATATATTTAACATGAACTTCAAATAATATCTAGCTGCCCATCTTCATTTTCATTAATGTTCATGTCCAACCTTACAGTGCTAGCTTACACAACCCAAAACATGAAAAATATCAACTTGCTAATAGATGTGTACCGCAATTAAAGCATCAAGAACTCAATCGGAGAAAGGTGATCAAATGAACTTACCAAGTTCTCTACCAAGCCTCCAGGCATTTGACAGTGAATAAGAAAATTACAAAAATGGAAAGAAAGGAAATGGGATAGGGAGAAGAGAGGGGAGTAAATTTGAACTACCAAGTACCAGCTATAAATAGCATACCTGTAAAAGTGCAGCAATAGTACCAAAAGAATTCCACAACAATGGAGCCAAATCTTGAAATAATTCTCTCTTCTAAAAATAAAAACAAAAACAAGTTTATTAGGCATACCTGAATGAGTGCAGCTATAGTACCAAAAGAATTCCACACGAAAGGAGCCAAATCTTGAAATAATTCCTTGTTCTAAAAAATAAAAAGGTAGACGCTAGTTTATAGTAGTAACAGACAAATGCTGAACAGCTAAATTACATAACCACATATAGAGAAAGAACATTAGAGATTAAGTTGCAGAACTGTGCACAAAGAAAGAATTATTCTGAGCTATTTACCTTACTTTTTGACCTTTATAAATAACAATGAACCCTTATATTTTATTTTCAAAGATGATGAATCCACTTCAATCAACCACCCATATTTCCATATCACCACATCACTTACTGTAGTGAATAGTTGACTAGTTGACTAATTTGCTACTCTCAGGAAAGGACAAGTATTTCAACCTCAATATTCAAAATCATTATGAAGATAATGCACGCAAATGTGCATAATGAAATGCTAAATGCTTTAAAATGAAACCAAAGCCATTGAATGAGAAAATTGATATTGCATCACATGTAAAGGGGAAAAGAGAAGAGCCAGTGCAGTTTTCAGTTTCCAACCCCATTTTAACCATAAGAAAAATAGACATGAGGGGGTATTCTAAAAAAGAACCAAATGAAAAATACATATGATCTCCTTTAGGGCCATTATACCTTTAAGGAGCTTCAACATAAGAAATGACATGCAATGCAACCATAAAAAGGACACTAGAGACCAAGACTGAAAGGCTATAAATAACTCATATGAATAAATAATCATGTCAAAGATTTTATTTAAAACAAGAGTCAAAAAACTTGATACCATTCGAGATAACGAGTAGATTAGTGAGAAGATTCTAAAATTTCCAAGGCTCTAGAAGGAACATACGTAACGCATTCTTAATTCGACCCTCTTCTAATATTTGATACCATGCAAGATATCATGTAGATTGGCGAGAAGATTCTAAAATTTCAAGGCTCTAGATCGATCGTAATTAACATACTCTTAATTCACTCAAAACTTCTAACTATAACCGCTCTCAGATGCGAGATATAGTGTTGATCAACGAGAAGATTCTTAAATTTCAAGGCTCTAGATCGATTATAATTAACATATTCTTAATTCAGTCCAAACTTCTAATAATAACCGGTTTCAGGTAGTCTTTTCCCCCAGGTGAATATCATAATCTAATTGTCCTTCTCCAGAACACAAAACTCTCTCATTATCACACAAGTATTAATTTCCAAAGAATTACAATGACTAATTTTCCAAATCATATAAACGCCCATTATCCATATGCCATTACACGTTTTCATGAATTCTATTCTTTTTCAGGAAAATAACCATCTCTAAACCCATAAATTAACAAAAAAAAAAGAAAGAAAAGACAACACGTTTACAGGAATTATTTCCTGGATTTCATCCTGCACTATCTATACCTATCCACATAAATATAAGGAGAAAAAAACACTTTCACATATAGTTCCTACGGATTCCTCATAAACTAAAAGTATAAAAAAATCAAAATCAAAATCAAATATCCACCAATTTACCTACTTTCTTTAAGTCAAAACCCTACTTCATGAAAGCCATACAAAAGATAATACGAACAATGAGCATCAATTTATCAACTTAAATACTTAAAAAAAAATAGAAAACTTGGTTGATTAAATTACCTTCGATAGTTCCAGAAGTGCGTTTTCTCGGAGATCAGGGTTGCTGAGATCGAGAACTAAATGCTCTGCCGTTGCCATTTTCCGATCCTTATTCGCCGGAGCTCCGGCAACAGTTGGATTCGACGCGCTCGGTCCTCCAAAAGGCGAATTCATCGAGAGAGATTGTGGCAGATTTCCCGTTTGCATAAATTACAGAGAAAAAAAAAACGCTTTCTTTTTCACTTTCTGTAGAATTCTCTCGTTTCAATAGCAGAGAAAAATAAAGAGAATGAATTTCGTTTAAAATGAGTTTCGGAAAAAAAAATTTAAAAAAAAGAGGATTTAGTGCCACGTGCCTTACATGCGCGTGGATATGTGAAATTAAATTTGCCCCCAGTGCACAGTCGAATCTTTACCTATATGGTAAGAAGTAACCGTCCACGAATTGAAATTTTAAAATAGTATTTTCATAAAAAAAAATTATATTTTTAGAACAAACGGTTGAAAATTTTAAATTAATTAAAAATATTTTTTAATTTTTTGATTTTTTACATATGTTTAATAAATTAAAATATTTTTTATAAAAATATTGAAAATGTAAAGTACACGAGAACTACTTATCATTTAATGAAAAATATTTTTATTTTATTTTACTTTATTTATTTCAAATTATATTGTTAAGAAAGATGTAAAATGTTTTAAAATTTGAGAATAAAATATAGAATATAATTTTTTTATAATTTAAAATCTATATTTATAAAAAATTCAATTATATTCCATAATTAATATAACAGGTTTTGTAATTTATATTCAATATTTATTTTTTCAATTTTTCAAATATAATCGAAATTTTAAATATATTAAAAATTATTTTATTTAAATAGTTGAAATTAATAAAATGAATATAAAATAATTTTTTTGTTTGATTATAAAATTGGAAAAGAAGGAATATATTTATAATAATGGATTTTTAATTTAATATTTTCATAAAATAATTTTAAAAAACAAAATGACATTTTTACTTCTTCTTTTTTTTTAGTTTTCCTTCTAAATTGAAATTAGAGTAAATAACAATGGCATCTTCTAACGAAAAAGCAAAGATATTCGACCTTCCTTATTTTTCTAAGCTTAAGTAAAAAAGAATTATTTAACCTACTCACCTCTTAAATCGATCAACATCGTTATTGTTGTAACAATTTAAAAGACGCTATTCTACGTTACTTATATGCATGGTAAATATAATAACAAATTATTAATTGTTATAATTTTTTTATTAATTAATTCGATTGATATTGATATATCGAGATAGATTAAGATTTTGAAAAAATTACTATTCTAATAGTATATATTAAACTATTTATTTAAACATACTATATATCTAGTGACATTTTGGGCGAAATTGTGCATATATAATTTTTTTTTAATTTAGAGAAATAGGTCGATTTTAGAGAGAGTGTGTAAAAGCTCGTCTAGTTGAACGTACTTTCTTGCCAACTGTGTAGAAAGTGTGCCTAGTTGGACGTGTTTTCACACTCTCTCTCCAAAATAAACCTATTTCTCTAAATCTTAAAAAAAAACGACCTATTTAGCCAATTAAAGAAAAATAAGAGCATATATGGCTAATTTAGCCGATACTTTATACAAAAAAACCAGCTTTTAATAGAATACAATGAAAATGAGTAAATAACACAGATAAGAAGTTTCCAATTCGAAAAAGTAATAATATGTTGTGTATTATGATCCATATAAATTAAGACAAAAACAAGTTAAAATTTAACTGTAATTGATTAAAAATATTCACCAAACTGATATAATGTCTATAACTATCTATAATCACATATAATCTTTAAATATGAGGAGTATAGACGCACTTAAGCATGCTTGAACCCACATTTTTCCATATCGATAATAATATCGATGTCAATCAAACTAAAACTATGTCAGCATATAATTCGGAATTTAGACATCTTATTTTCAAACTCATATTCCTTAAATAAATTATATATTTTAAAACATGTTTTAAAAATTGATATATTTTAAAATATGTTTTTAAAACTAATATTTCTTAATAAAACTGTTTTTAAACTAAATATTAAATTTTTTAAAACATATGTTTAATTAAATATTATCTTAGCAGAAACTATTTTCTAAACAAATCAAGTGCAAAAAAATGTTAAAAATAAATATTATAAAATGAAATACATATTAATAACACAAATATTTTCTATTAACTTATTACCAAACAATTTAACTATAACGTAAAAAATTGGTATAAGTATTGTTATTAATATAGGAGGGCGTGAATTTGAGCGCACTAAAACGTATTATCCTCCTATTCATAAGTTGAGGAGGGATAATGAATAATTCTAAATATTGTGTCAAAAAAAAATTATAACATAAAATATAACGTAAAAAAAATTTACAATTAATTATTCATAAAGATAATATGCACTTTTAAGTATATAAGTATCTAAATTTTCAATAAAAATACTAAAAATGGAATGTTTACAATTAACATCATTTAATTGAAATAAATCTAAATAGTAAATTTAGATTTTGAAAACTAACATTCATTAAATCTTTTAATTATATGAGGATTAGTTTAATGTATAATAAAAGTCTATTAATTGAAAATGAATAACATTTTAAAAGTAAAGAAAATAAAAAAAAAGTCACTCACATTAGGATTAATTATTAATGGTTGATCGAGCTTGATAGATTCACCATCTAGAACAATAAGTTCTAGTCTTGGAGGGATAATATCAACCACTTGATGTCTATTTAAGGCATCTGTTATAGTTATTTCGTATTCCTTTTTTCTTTTCGTACAATTTTGCTTACTATGCCTATTGTCGTAGCATTATAAACTGTATTGCTACTTTTGTTCCTGTCACAGTAAATTTGGCCCCTTCCGTTGTTTTCGCCTACGTATATGAGATATTTTAATAAATAAACATTCTTATTACTAGTAGGTTCTAGGGAAAGAATAGAAAGTATAAATATGAGAATTAAATTTTATTTTTTTTGCTTAAATATAAAATTGATATTTAAATTTGTCAACTTTTCTCAGATTGACATTTAAATGTTTTTTTCTCATATTGTTACCCAAATTGTTTTTCTGTCAATAAAATCAGTATTTTGCTAATAACTTGGCAACACTAGCTAATTGCATGGCACAATGTGGACCGCTATTTGTACCTTTGGTGTCCTCATTGGTCGAAAAGCTCATCGAAGGAGACCGGATGGTGGTCTAACAACAATGTAGAAATAGACCGACTAGAGTTGGAAAAAGAAAATAAAGTAAAAAAATATAAATAAATAAAAAGAGGGAAAATGAAAAAAATATATATTTTTTAAAAACTAACTCAATAATATTAAAATTTTATTAAAATGACCTAGGTATTAGATTATTTAGGAAAAATGACCTAATATCTACAGTTTATTTGGGTGACAACACTCTCCAAGGCGGCGGCAACACCCAAAATCTCACTCAATCATCATTCAATTATTAAGTCAATGATTAGCTGTAAAAGAAATTAAATTTTTTGGTGCCGCCACTTTTCAAGGTGACACCCTTAGAGTATTTTCAAACTGTATTTTCATGGGCATTCCTAGAGTAATTTAATTTTTTAAAACTATTTTTTTGGTGTCACCTCCTTTAATGGAGGCACCAAATGTCTAGAAAAAAAGAATGGATACAGGTTCATATGTGGCGACACGAATCTAAGTTTTTATTTTTATTTTTTGGTTCTAAGGCACTAAATTTCAGTAAAAAAAATGGTACCAACTTTAAATGTGGTGGCACCACAATTTTTTTTTAAATTTTTCGATGCCATCTCTTCACATGAAATCACCAAAATCTGTAAAAAAAAAAATCTCTTTGATTCCTATTTCAGAAATTAGAAATATGTAGAATATTTGGATATAATTTAAAGGTACAATATTAAATTTATTCCTCAATATTTACATTTTTTATATCAAATTGGTAATTATTCCATTTTTAAGACTATTAACCTAAACTGTTTGTTTTAATAGAAACGCTTATTAAAACAGCACTCAAAATATTTTTAGAATCGAGCACGGACACCTCTAAATTAAAAGTTTTGATTCGATTTTAAATTTAATTTGAACATAATATAATTATTAAATAATAAAAAATTGCAATAAGTCCCCATACTTTTTAAAAAAATTAGAATTTAGTCTCTATATTTTTATTTTTAAACATTTAATCTTTTAATTTTTAGATTTAAAAATTCAAGTCTAACGGTTAACGCTATTAATTTTTTTGTTAAATTTAGATTCATTACAATTTCATTTTTTTAGTGACATTACTACCAAGTGAGTTTTTTCTCTTCTTCTTTTAAAATGTCACATTAACAAGTTTAACAACAACAAAAAATTAACAATTTTAACAGATAGACCTAAATTTAATCCTAAAATTTTAAGAAACGAAAGAAAGGATTGGTGCCACAATAGTTCAACGTTGTGGGAGGAAAAAGTCTAGACTATTCTACAGATTTCCAATTTATGCAGTAAGGACTAAGGAGAAATTATTTTTACTAATTTTAGTAACTCTATGTGAAATGGTGGCATCGAAAAATGCAAAAAAAAAAATATCAGTGTCGTCACATCTGAAGTTGGTATCAATTTTTTTTTTTACAGAAATTTGATGCCTCCATTGCAAGAGGTGACAAAAAAAAAACCTAGACTGGTGCCGCCATTTATGAACTTATATAATCAAATATTTTTTCTAGACATTTGGTGTCTCCATTGAAGGAGGCAACACCAAAAAATAAAAAAAATTAATTTCTTTACTCCGGAAGTACCCGTGAAAATACGATATTTGAAAATACTCATACGGCTGTCACCTTGAAAAGTGGCGACACAAAAAAAAAGTAATTTTTTTTATTTAGCTAATCATTGACTTAATAATTAGGTAATGATTGAGTGAGATTTTGGGACGGTGCTGCTCCCTTGAAGAGTGTTGTCACAAAAAAAAACTATAAATTTTAGGTTATTTTCCTAAATAATCGAGTACTTGGGTCATTTTTATAATTTTTTTAATATTATTAGGTTAGTTTTCTAAAAAAGACGAAAAAGAAAAAGAGGTACAAATAACAATCCATATGGCGTTACGCAATTGGCTAGCGTTGACACGTCATTAAAAAACTAAAGATGTTAGAGAAAAGTATAGATTTAGTCGACAGGAAAAGAGTTCAGGTATAAATTTGGGACAAAAAAACCTTAACTATTAATTTTAAAAAAAGTGAACAAGTTCATATACCAATTTTATATTTAAACCTTTTTTTTCTTTAGCAAGTTTCACTAGTACAAATGCAATTGCAAATACAAACACAAATATATATGTGACTAGTTTCTATGTAGAATCTAACTAATACAACGAATAAAGCAAAAAAAAAAACAGACATAGCTAAACTATCTCTTCGAGTATCACATTATCACTTTTTTTAAAAAAATTATAAAAAAAATATTAAAATATTTGACTAGAATGAATAGGGATAAATAAATGTGCAAGATTATTTGAATTTGGACAATCAGATGTCTAGATTCATTTTAAATTTGTTTTTAATAATTTTTATAATTTCAAAAAATAATAACCTCTTTTGATAAAATAATAATAATTTCAAAATAACTTATCAATGTTTAGAATTTTTTGAATTTTAATGGGATGAATCTGGACATGTATTTGTTCATGTTCATTCCAAATATAAATTTTTTTATGATTTTTTATAATTCTTTTAAAATTAAAATTAAGGATTATAAAATTCATGTGATTGTCTGATGGTCAAGAGTATTCATTATATTAAATATGGTCTAAATTCAAGTCATGCTAATCGCGTTAATTATCCAGACTTTATCCTGTTATTATATTTCACCAAATCTAAAACAAATAAAGGTCTAAATTTAAATCAACATGAATATTCATTTACTGTTTTTAAAAATTTATTCACCAATTAAGCCTATTATTTATTATGTGGACGCAATGCATGAGATCACACCTCCTCAAATGGCATCTTCATCTCCATAAATCTCAACAAAGTTGCCGTCCTCTCTGAACGCTTCTAGGTTTTAGCCCTTTACTGCAATTGAAATTCACAATCTTTTATCAAAGCAACCAAAAACACAATATCTGTTTTTTTTTTTTAAAAATTTTATCGTTTTTCCATGGCTGAACTTGATGATACTGGAGGTGATATTAGGTAAAGCTTTCAATACCTCACTGAAAAAAAAATTTAAACCCGTGTTTTATTTTCTTCTTTTTTATCAATTCTTTATTGAATATTGAACGATTTATGCTGGATTCAATCTGGGTTTTGTTTGATTTTGCTATTCATGTGAGAGAAGTGAGGAAATTTTGTGGGTTGCATTTAGTTTTGAATTTATAATTTTATTTTGTTTAGATTAGCTTCAGTTAATTGTGACTCTTGTTTGAATAAGAAATGGAATTTTTGCTCTATTATTTGTAATTTAGATCAACTTGTACTTCAATTGAGTAAATGGGTAGTTTTCAGTAGAGTTTATGCATATTGAAATGTTCTTAAATTTGTTAGGAGAGGAAATGAAATTGAGTTTTGAATGTTACAATTTGGACCTTTGAGGGTTAGGGTTTAGTACTACTGTTTGAAATGTTATTTTTTAGTTTCTTTGCTGTTCGAATTTAGGGTTTTTTTGGGTATGATTTGATGGTTGCCAGTTTATCGGATCGAACAGTTGGGACATTGAAGTTAGTGAGTTAAAGCGTGACAATATGGGTGAGGAAGATGTTAGCGATGAAGAGATCAGAGCGGATGAATTGGAGAGACGAATGTGGAAAGATTCTGTTAGACTCAGAAGGATTAAGGAGAGGGAAAGGGTTGCAGCTCAACAGGCTGCGGAACTGAATCAAACCTCGGAACTGGCTCGGAGGAAGAAGATTTCCCGAGTGCA
This sequence comes from Gossypium hirsutum, assembly GCF_007990345.1. NCBI lineage: Eukaryota > Viridiplantae > Streptophyta > Magnoliopsida > Malvales > Malvaceae > Gossypium > Gossypium hirsutum. Next base: position 109,911,181 of record NC_053436.1, read on the forward strand.
AGATGGGATTCTTAAGAACATGTTGATGTTAATGGAAGTTTATAATGCGCGTGGATTTGTGTACGGTATTGTTCCTGAAAATGGTAAGGCTGTGAGTGGTGCTTCGGATAATTTAAGAGCTTGGTGGAAAGAAAAGGTGAACTTCGACAAGAATGGACCGGCAGCTATAGTCAAGTACGAGGCGGAGTGTTTAGCTATGAATGTGTCTGACAGGAATAGAAACGGAAACCCATGTAGCAGTCTCCAAGACCTACAAGATGCTACTATCGGATCTCTTTTATCAACTTTGATGCAACATTGTGATCCACCGCAGAGAAAGTATCCACTAGAAAAGAGAATCCCTCCGCCTTGGTGGCCTACCGGGAATGAAGATTGGTGGGTAAAACTAGGGCTACAACGGGGTGATAGTCCTCCGTATAAGAAGCCACATGATCTCAAGAAGATGTGGAAAGTCGGAGTGTTAACAGCCGTGATCAAGCACATGTCACCCGATATCGCAAAAATTCAGAGACATGTACTTCAGTCGAAATGTTTACAAGGTAAGCTGACAGCAAAGGAGAGTGCAATTTGGTTAGGGGTTTTGGGCCGAGAGGAAGCTCTAATTCGAACATCCAGCATAACCGAAATATCCCGAGGTGGTCATGCTGACAGCAACAATGTTGTCGGTAACCAAATACGCTCGGTTTCTTCCAAAAATAATGGGAGAAATCAACTAACAGATGCAGAGCCTGTGGCTCTAATCGGGAATGATGATGCCCCTCTGGTCCAAGAGGATGTTCCGGTGGAAAAACAATCTAGGAGAAAGAGACCTCGTTTAAGATCAAGCCGTGGCGGTCGATAACCTAGACCATCTCACTATGAATAATAGGTTACAAGCACACACCCTTTTCTCTTATCAATATGAATAACAATTTGGTAAATCATTTAGGTTTGTATCATTTATAAATGATTAAATAATTTACCGATTTAGGATTTAAGGTTTAGGTTGAACGGGAGGTCATTTCGTTAATGCTAGTCTTTGCAAGAACTTATGATATTTAATGTGTCAATTTATTGTCTATTAAGCAACATTTCTACAATTACAAATTTTAGATATGAATTATAAAACGAACATGAATTATATCAAAATGTCTAAGATAATTATATTTAATTGAACTTTTTTTAAAAATAATGAATAAAAATGTATAATTCTATAAATACAAATACAATAATCAAATGAAAAAAGGTTGTATACCGGTATGAGAACCACAACCAAATACAAAATGAAGTCATGACTAGACAAATAGGGTTCCAAATTTAAAGTCTTGTCTTGACATTGGTTCAATCACCAATAACCCACTTGTGCTTTGAGCTCGTATTTAGATCAATTTTGGGTTCGGGTCAGTCTTGAACAAATTTAAACTCGAAAATTTTAAGGTTTTAATCATTACGGATGGGATGAGCAGATTTCTATGTTAGAGCTTATCTTGTCAACTCTGACAAATAATGAGTAGCATTTTTAATTTGTCAAAAATAAAACAGTAAATTAGACCAAATGTCGCTAAAACTATTGATACACTTATGTTTTGATTACTTAACTTCAAAAAATTACAAAATGGTCACGAAATTATTTGAAAGTTTTCATTGAGCTATTCAAAATTTGTTATTCAAGTCATTGAGTTGTTAAGTTTTAAAAAATAAAATCCGGCTGACAAGCTCTAAGTGACGATTTGATGACCGGTATGGTAGATCAACGAATAGAAGAACATACATTAGATTTAAGTCGATATGATAGTTAATGTCAGAGATCAGAGAAGAAAACTGATACGAGTCACAAAAGCCCAAATTCTTGAAGGCGAGGCCCAATAAGCAAATTCCCAGCCCAATCAAGAAATCCATCCATACTTAGTTGAAAATCAGGCCAAATTGTCAAAGTGGCCCAAGTTGTAAAGTTTTATTTTTATTTATTTATTTATTTATTTACTTAGTTTAAATTTTTATGTCAATATTCAGTCCAAGAGTCCCAGATAAAATGACCTTTGACCAAATTTCCATATTAAAATAATTAGGAGTTTTTTTTTATTTTAGTTTTCTAATTAGATTAGGACTAGTTATAAGGCCTATTTAAAGGCATGGCTATCCACCTTGTTAAACACTTATCATTATTATTAAAATTTCAGATTTGTTGAGAGCAGAATTTTCTTTGAGTTTTCTCCAAGATTTCTCTCTTGAGTTTTCTTTAGAAGTTGTTTTAACAATCTTGTGATTGTGGGAGCCATCTTCAACCTTCTTCTTGCCATTGATATTCTTTGGAGGGGAGATTAGAGCCGTTTGAAGGGAGTTGTGAGATCTTTCGAGATTTCAAGGCTTCTTAGGACTTATCTTTTAATTTCTTACTGTCAATTCTTTCTTTATTTCTGCTTGTGCCGAATCTTTATCTAATTTATTTTCTGTTCTTATTGTGTTTTCAGCCTTTTTCTATCTTAAGGAATTAGCCCAAAAATTCTCAATTTCTAGGGTTCTTGCCGATTCATCCATACTCTTTTTGGGAGAAATTAGATTGCCGAAATTTGGGGAAAACTATCTTGGTGTTCAATTGGGCAGAATCACAATCTCCTTGAGGGTTTCAAGAACCCTAACACTTATTTCTATTCTCAATTTGATTCTTTGCTGATTTGGGGATTTTATTTCAGATCTGAAAATTCAAAAATCTAATCTTTTAATTTTCTGTTTCGTTTCAGATCTAATTGTTTAGGGTTTTCATAGGAGTTTCTCGTGACTTGGCAACTCGATCTTGGTCCGCGCGCAACCCCGTATCAAAAACTGTTTGAATTTTGGTTCTTTAATTTATGATGTTCAAAGCTATTTCATAGGAAAAATTGAATTGTGAAAGAGAAAATAAATAAGAGCTTTCAATTTGTACAGACAGTGTAAACAAAAAAGGTCATACAACAACGATTGTAACAAACTAATATTTTAAATGTAAATTTTTGAATAGTTTAATGAACATCTTCTAACCTTTTAGAGTTGAATGATCAAACATGTAGTTTAACCGAATAAAATATTCTGCTTTTAATAAAAAAATATTTAAATAATAATAATAATAAAGAGATTCTGTAAAATGCGGGTCGGGTGCGCAATTCGGGTTATAATGACCCGATTAAAAAACCCAAAATTAAAAGTGAAACTAAAAAAAAACCTCTGCAGGATATAGGGTTAGGGTTTTGCAGTTTGCACACTTCCAGAGTTTTTTCAAGTACGTACAACAGAAAGAGGAAGAGATGTGGAGATCAATGTCGGCAAGATCCAGGCTGTTGATGGTAGCACGGGAATTTGGTGTTACCCAAATGAACCAGGTTCTACGTCGTAAACGTTTACATTCCTTCCCCAAAGCATCGCTCTCTCCAATCCTTCATCGTTTTTTCTCCCATTCATCCGCGAATCCAAGCGATGATTCTTCCCCTGGTTTCACAGATCCCCAGTTGGATTTCATCGCTGGGATCGAGACTAGCAACACCCAAGTTCCCTCTTTAGAGGGTCTTGCCGTTGATGAGACCGGAATGGACAGTTTCGTAACTGGAGATTCAAAAATTGACATGGAAGAAGAAACCCAAGCTTATGAGATTGATGGTAACAAGTTAGAAAACGTGTTGTCTTTATTGCAAAGTAGAGTTGATGGGTCTTTAGAATCTAATCTTAATGCTATGGATTTGGATTTACATGAAGATTTCGTTGTTAAAGTTGTTGAAACTCCGTATATTTTGGGTGAAAATTTGATTAGGTTTTTGAAATGGGTAATGGAGAAACCTGGGTTTGATGTGACTGCTACTGTTGTTGATTCACTTGTTAAGATTATTTGTAGTGATGCTAGGATGAAGAATGCTTATGGTTTGTGGGATTTGGTTAAGAAAATTGGGGAGAAAAGGGAGGGGGTTTTGAATGTGGGTGTTTTAAATGAGTTGATTGCTTTGTTTTCGAAGTTGGGTAAAGGGAAGGCAGCTATGGAGGTGTTTGATAAATTTGCGGATTTCGGGTGTGTACCGAATGAAGATAGTTTTTATTTCACTGTTGAAGCTCTATGTCGACGGTCTTTTTATGATTGGGGTTGGTCTGTGTGTGAAAAGATGCTCAGTGAAGAGAGCTTGCCGGATGGTGAACGGGTTGGGAAGATTATATCTTGGTTTTGTAAAGGTGGTAAGGCTAAGGAGGCTCACACGGTTTATTTTTCGGCCAAGGGGAAAAACAAGGTTCTTCCTCGTTCTTCTGTTAATATCTTAATCGGTTCACTCTGTAAGAAGGATGAAACGGTGAAGTTAGCTTTGGAGATGTTAGATGGATTCTCCGGAGATGAAAGGAAATATGCAATCAAGCCGTTCTCGGCTGTTGTTCGTGGTCTGTGTCGGACGAAAAATGTTGATGAAGCCAAAAACGTGATTCTTAAAATGATTGAACAAGGGCCGCCTCCTGGAAACGCGGTTTTCAATTCAGTTGTCAATGGATATTCAAAGGCAGGAGATATGGAAAAAGCAAAGGAGGTGATGAAACTGATGGAGACTAGGGGGTTGAAACCCGATGTTTACACATACACCGTCATAATGAGTGGTTATGCAAACGGTGGCCAAATGGATCAAGCTTGTGAAATATTGTCAGAAGCCAAGAAAAAGCATACTAAGCTGAGTCCGGCAACTTATCACACTCTAATTCGTGGATACTGCAAAATCGAAGAGTTTGACAAGGCTTTGAACCTATTGGCCGAGATGAAAGATTTCGGTGTCCAACCTAATGTCGATGAATACAATAAATTGATCCAGTCTCTTTGCTTAAAGGTCTTAGATTGGCAAACAGCTGAGAAACTATTCGATGAAATGAAAGAAAATGGCTTGTATCTTAACGGAATCACCCGAAGTCTTATAATGGCAGTTAAGGAGCTCGAATCAGAAGGAACAGACATCATGGAAGCAACCACTAAAGCTTAAAACTCTTTACTGATTTTAGGGAAATGGATGTAGCATGCCCTACCTTATTGACAATAGATGAAAAGGTGAGGCATATTTACTTGAACCAATTGAGACCATGTGTTTATTTTATTTTTAGGGATGCATTTTTGAGGGTTCTTTATACTTTAAAATTGGAACACAACTTTGCTTGTAGAGTTGGTTTTTATTTCCTTTTGCAAGTGAGAATAAGCAAAGACAATGGTTTCAAGTCAATATGTGTCAATTTATATTAGAAATTCTGTTTGTCATTTATATTGTTTAACCCATTTGATGAACCCAATGTTTGGCCTATTGGCGAAGGGTGTTTACATACCCATGTTGTGGGATTGAATCGTGGTGTTTGTGTGACAGTGATTTGCTTCTATTGGCGGTACGTGAGTTGTAAAAAGGAACGGTTTGGTGGCTTTATTTCTTTATTTTAGACTATAGTTTAGGAGATTATATGGTATGGATTAGGGGATTTTATATAGTTTGTCACATTTGGTTTAAACATTGGATGGATGATTCTATGGTTAAAAGTAATTTTTAGTCCTTAATTTTATGAACTTCGTAGATTTATGTTTAAACTTGTTGGGTTTTTTTTTTTCGGTGCTTCTATTTATGGTGTTTTTATGGCTATTATTTTGAGAGGAACAGGTCGAAGAATCATGGACATGAATTGTCTTTAGCTGTCTGGTTTAATAACACCCATTAACTCAATTTTCTCAGATAGTCGTTTGAACCATTTGCATTTGCAATTAATGTTTGTGGTTGACATATTAAATAATTTAAAACTACGTTCATAGAACTAATTCTCAAATCTAAATTCATTTTACTTCGATTTAATAAAAAAAATTAATCCAACCCAAGAAAATATTTACTTGTCATTAACCCAAACTCAAATCTAATTTACAAATAAAACAATCAAATTCAATTGTTTAAACTCAGATTTATTTGACCACAAGATGCCTAAAATGATTGTTGAACTTTGGGCTGCCAAAATCTTAATGTCCCTTTATATCGATGTTTATTTTTAGTGTAGTGCTAATACCTTCTTTTTTGTCTCCTGTTACAATATTATTATACTATCTTATCTTACTATTACCGTTTAATTTTTTTTATCTTATACTATAATATTACTATATTATCTTATCTCACTATTACCGTTATTTTTATTACAAGTAAATGTACCGCTAACTCAAAAGAATGCTCATTACTAACCCCACTCAAAAGAATGCGGCGCTTAATCCTTTAATTCATGATTACAACTAGTGCTAGTTGCTTATGCCGTAGCTAGACACAGCAACCAACCATTTTGTTTGCATGTATCTGATAGCAAACCATCTAACAACAATGATACTTGAGCTAGTTGATGAAATCGATTAAATCACGAATCAGTCAAAATTAAATTTTATTATTAATTAGATTATTTATTTAAATTCATTCAAAAAATAAAAGAGTTTAGACAAAATTGTAAAAATATAAGCTTGTTTTCTAAACCGGACAAGTTTTCAGTAAAAATTTTTTAACCCCAAACTTGGCCTGAATCAACTATTTTACTATTATTTTGTTATTATATTAATATTATTTTATTATTATTATTAATTTTAATATTGTTTAAAGACATTTACATGTTAAATTGCAATCATCATAATTTTATTTAAGTATAAAAACTATTTTTTATGTATTTTTAATTTGCTGAAAACATTTTTTAATATATTTGATATATATTTTTAAAATTTATTTATATATGAAAAGTAATTTAAAAAAGAGTAGATATAAACTACACAAATAGTCGATTTTAGCATTTTTAATTTAATTTTTTTAGGCGAAACCAAGTAAAAAGAAAACAAATCTAAAATATTGAATCAAACTAAAACACATAATAAATACCAATCTGAATTTATCTAATCAAATTAAAACAACAAACCAGTGGATTGTGAACTGCAAAAAATTCATCATTATATTGAACCAAACAGAAACATAATTGATTTTTAAAACAAAAGGATTAATTAAAAAGAAGAAAAAACCTGGGAATAAGAGTACTTCAGCATTGGACGAGACTATATGCTGTACTTCAATTGGGTGACTGGAAGCATCCAAATACTTTGAAAATTCAAACAAACAACAAAAGAGAGATAGATCAGATAACAAAATGAAACGGATTTCAACGAAGATTAAATTCAATCCAAAGTACTACTAATTAGATCTTTCCAAACTTTCATTTCATCAATCACTGAACACAAACCACTAAACTGAGAGATCTACATCTAGAGAAAACATAACAACACAGATCCTAAAAGCATAAATCATTCAAAGCAAATCACCATATACATTATTTAAGCTCTCTCTCCTCTAATCCTCCGAGCCAGTTGAATATCTTTAGGCATAATAGTAACCCTCTTGGCATGAATAGCACAGAGATTGGTATCCTCAAACAGGCCAACCAGATAAGCTTCCGCCGCTTCTTGTAAAGCCGCCACCGCACTACTTTGGAATCTCAGATCCGTCTTGAAATCTTGAGCGATTTCCCTTACTAGCCTTTGGAACGGAAGTTTACGGATCAAAAGCTCGGTACTCTTCTGGTACTTCCTGATTTCTCTCAACGCCACTGTTCCTGGCCTGAAACGGTGAGGCTTCTTCACTCCTCCGGTGGCTGGAGCTGATTTCCTCGCGGCTTTCGTCGCCAGTTGCTTACGTGGAGCTTTTCCACCGGTTGATTTCCTGGCTGTTTGCTTTGTACGAGCCATTGATTAACTCTAGTGTGCTTGGAAAGTTCTAGAAGACAATGGAAGATTTTGTTTGGTTGCTGAGAAATTCGATGGGAAACTGATGAAGAGAGGAGTGGATTTGAGAGCATATATAAAAGAAATTTTGAGAGAGAACGCGGGAATTTCGAAAACTTTTCAAAGATTAAATCTGGACGGTTAGATTGTATTACATGATTCATCAACGGCTGTGGATACTTTTAGAGTTTACGATCCGTGTGCTGTGTGAATGACCAATAGTTTTCCTTTTTTGAAATTGTCACGGATCTTGAACCCTCACACTGGTTGGTAATTACCTCTTCGTTGTGACACTAATTTGTCATTTACCCTTTCCTCCTCAAATGATCCAAAGTATACTTAATTTGTGAGTTATTTTTTAAAGGAACAAAATTTTAAAAATATACTTGACAATTTAATTCGATATATAAATTTTAATTTTGTATGGAAATAATTAAATTTTCATAAATTACTAATCTCATTACGAATATAACATCGTTTTAAAATTTTTATTAGACTTGGATCCCGTCAAGTCTAAAAATCCATTTAAAAAGTGAAATAGTTTAGGTAAAAATAAGTACTTAAAAAATGAGTTTTTACAAAAAATAAATCCCATTTTTTAAACGGATTGAGCCTCGAATAAGATTTTTTATCTCATGCCGACTATCCCAATCCGAATCTACTTAAAATTTTTTGCTCTTGTTTTCCTACCATTTTACTATTATATTACTATTGTTTTGTTATTATTGTTTAAATATTGTATAACTCTTTTAATTTGCTGGAAAACATTCATTTTAATGTTTTGAGTGTAATTGATGTATTGTATTTTTTAAATTTATTTTTATATAAAAAAATTTAATACGAGTAGGCAGAGTGAGCTCGTTTAGTATTTGTTATCTGGTTAGACTTAGGCAAAATTTTAGACCCATTTTTTGAAACAAGCCTAGAAAACGAGCTTAAAATTTGGCACGACCCGACCCACAATCAGATTTAGACATAGCCTTTTAAGAGTTATTCACATAAGAGTTAAACCTTTTAAAATTGTCATATAATGGCCTAACGTTTACAAAAGTATTCAAATAAAGGCCAAACCTTTCAAAATTGTCAAATAAAAGACAAACCTTTTCGCAAATGCTCAAATAAGGACTTTTTAAAGTTCATATATCATGTTTTAAATTATGTTTTTATTATTTTCTTTTCTTTTCAAGTAATATCTAATTCAACTATTATGTGTTTTATTTTAAATATGTTAACATTCACTTAATTTTTACTACAAATTTGACTAAAGTGCATGAAAAGTCTTTATTTGAACATTTTTTATAAATATTAAGCCCTTAAATGACTATTTTAGAAGTCTTGATGCTTATAAAAGTAGCAGATTGGACCCAAACCCAAATAATTATATTTTTTAATATTAGGATAACCAAAATTCATTTGTTTCCTAATATGATTGATTCAAGATCAATTTTTATTTATTCAATATGGTTAAAAAGATTATATTTACCTAGCACGAACTTTGTGTTTAATGTTGCACTTGTTACATTAACGGTTTAAAGTACCACATGAATACTACATCATGATATATGACAAACAACGCAAATTTAAAAATTAAAACTAAATAAAAGATTATAACAACTTTTTTTTGTAAAATTAGAAAACTAAAGAATCCATTATCCTCTATAAAAATTTTAGGCACTTAAACTCTAACTAGATCATATACATAACTTCATTTTCTATGAGAATAACCATCCATTAAATATACTCATAAAATGTATTGAATTCACATTATTAACCTTTAGAAATTCACAAAGACTTATACTAGCTGTACCAAATAACAAAATTAAAACATAAAACAGCATAACTTTTTTGAACATATAGATATGTACTAGCCTGAATAATATATCTCCTGCACATTTAATCTTTGGATTCATCTTTGAACTGCAAAAATCATATTCCAGCATATATCATCTGTAGATGCACTGAATGGAGCAACCTAAAAAAAAAAGGTACAACAAAGTGTTAGAACAGGATAAAGTTTCTAAGTACTAAACCATCTAGTTTCTGAGTACTTACTAAGCCCATCTCTTCTTCGAGGTAGAATCTTTCGATACACTTCGAGTTTGCTTCTTAATTCGCTTTGAATCTTGACTAGCTGATACTTGCCTTTGCCTTGAAGATGGTGGTTTAGATCTTTGATTCATTGATATTTCTCTTAATGGAGTAGCCGGTTCAGGCATCGAACGGTATGCGGTCTGTCCCGTAAAAGAGCTTGTAACTTTTGCAGGTGCTGATTTTTGTTCTTTGTCTAAAGCAATGTCATTGTTCTTGAAACAAACTTCCTCAACTTTGGGAACCGGAGCTTGTGGTTGGATCTTTGGTAAGCAATCCGAATCAGATGAGGAAGGACTAGTAGTACTATCCATGTCATAAAGGAGGTTATCTGTCATGACTGGAGTTTGCCAATAGTTCGGACTTGAGGTGGAAGAGGAAGGTCTCTGAAGCCTTGTCAAGTGGACAACCTGTATGTAAATATATGTATGATTGAAATAAAGGATATGGCAACGATCGACACCATATTAATCATATCGAGTCTGAAATTTTATTGCATCTAAGCCTCTAACACATCAATCATACAAGAAAATCATCAAGAGAAACTATCCATAAACAAGAAATTGTTGCAAATCATCCATCATGATAGTCCATACTTTTTTTTATTGTTTTTGAACAATAACATTCACATTTGGCTCTTTTTTTTTCATTCCTGTGCATGGAAAGGCTGATTAATATTCTTAGTTTCCATATTATACACCAAAATGGAGAATTAGATAGGGTTAAATCACTATTTGGTGCTTGAACTTTTTTGTCTGAGTTAATCCCTGAACTTGGCAATTGTTCCCATATCAGGGCATACACTTGACAACTGTTCTTACATTAGAACTTGAATTTTAGGGTTTTCAAGAAAATATCAATGACTAACTTAGACCAAAAAAAAGTTCAGACCTCAATGTCGGAACAATTGCCAAGTTCAAGGCTTAACTTGGACAAAAAGAAGTTCAGACCTCAATGCGGGAACAATTGCGAAGTTCAATGCCTAACTTTGACAAAAAAAAAAAAGTTCAGACCTCAATGTGAGAACAATTGTCAAGTTCAGGGCCTAATTTGGATTAAAAAAATTCAGGCCCCAATTTGAGAATAAATGCCAAGTTTAAGCCCCAAAAAGTGATTTAACCCAATTAGATATTATAGTTGATTTCTATAGAACTTGATAGAAAAAAAAGAATTGCCATAGGTAAAAGAAACAAATGGATAAAGTAGGTTCCTGGATATCATGCAAGGTTTAGATTAGTTGTTTCTTGCATTTATTTCCTAAATTTAAAGCTAAAGCTGTGCTAAGAACGACTTACCTTTTGTTCTAGAACCACCATGTCCTTCTTCAATCTAGTGATTGTCGTGCTCTTTCTGCGTATAATGTCCTCCAACTCCGATATCCTCTGTTATCAGAAAATGTTAACACTCGAACTCAAATAACCGAAGGACAAAGTATAGCAAGCGAAAAAGGTGAACAAAAACGAAACATTACCTTCGAACTAGCCATATTGGTTGATTGGACAGAAGTGTTTAGTTCCTTTATGATAGCATCCTTCTCTTCACATTCCCTCTTAAGATTGAAAATATCCTGCTCTATTGCAAGATTATTCAACTGCAAAAAACCATGCACATCAAAAAACTAAAGAAAACTCGGAAGCCAATGTCAATGAACATAAAACGGGTTCCGGCACTCCAAAAGACATAAAAATCCATCATCACCTGGATTTCAGATGCAGACGTGACACTTGAAGCCCAGTCTGACAAATCAGACATGCGGCGCTCCTCTTGTTCAGTCTCATTTGGTAATGGCGTCACACTCCCACTAGAGTTTTTCACCATATAGTTACCCTGACACATCAACAAAGTAAGTGACCCGAAAAAGATAATTTTACTCATGACTTCCATAAATCCTGTTCTTACTTTAAATTGGTCGCGATGTTGATAGCAAATCCAACAACCACAGTCATCAACCTTCATACTCCCAGAGCCAAAAGTTTCATTCAATGGAGTTCCTACTTCTATTTTAGCCCCAGTTCTGGGCTTCTCGTCGCCGTTATTCAGCTGTTCGCATAGATTGTCTACCTTCTGCTGCATGCTTGAAAGCACCTCATCCTAAAAATCCATTTATATAAAACTAAATCAGATTGATTTTTGCCAATTCCGCACAGAAATGACTCAAAAAGACGCTTGAATTTCCAAAAATTCAACATGGAAATGGGTTTTTTTTGTACACAATAATAGCAAAATAATCAAATCCAATACATCTGAATTTGAATTTCAAGTGTTCACTAACCAAAAGGGGAAAAAAGACTGTTATAAGTCAATTAAGTTGAGCAATTATATTTGTAACTGATAATAGAGATATGTATATGGGTAATCATTAAGCAATTTAACAACATAGATATTTTCTTAATCATATATAGTTGAATCAAAACTTCATTAGATTAACAACAATTGAATTAATTGAACAACAAAAACTCCAGAGATCAATAAATTAGAAACCTAATTAAATTTAAACAGGAAAATAGAAAAACATACCCTCAACTCGACCGATTTTCTTAGGTGGCTTATCAACCAATTCTTCTTAGACTCGGCAGTTGCGACGCCGATCACCGCCACGATCAAGAACCTCTCAATAGGACTAAATAGCTCCCAAGCCACGGCCTCCTTGCAGCCCAAACCGCCTCCTACAGTTCGAGCCGAGCTGGCTTCCTCGGCATTTACAAGACGTCCTTGGAGTGAAACCCTCGCCAGCCGCGTAGCAGAAGAAACAACCGGCCGGCTCAGATCGGCGAAGTGAACAGAAAGCCTCCTCCGCCGTCGACGGACAGGAGAGAATGGTGAAAGTGAAACCCTTGATGATGGAGGTGCCACTGCCATGTCAGCTGAAACGGCTTCTTCCATGGCTAAACGACGACGAAGAAGAAGAAAAGGAGCGTTGTGTGTATATAAAAGATTTGAATTGATTTGATTTTTTTTGCTAATTTACAGTGAAATTAAGGAAACAAATTTTGAATTTTGATCTTTTTTAAGTAAGAAATTGTTTATCGCCATTTAAGAAGTGGAATTTCAAATTTATATCTTTTATATGGGAGGGAAAGCGTAGAGACCTTGAGGAAGGTGAACGTTAGAACTTTGAAAATGCTTTGTTGGCTGTTTGATATGTCGACACGTGTAACCATTACAATTTTACACTTTTTTATATTTGGTTACCATCTATAAAGTTTTAAAATTCAAAAATTTTACAACTTTCCTTCTCTTTTTGAATTGGATTCCATCGGTTGGAATATGGGTTGGAAAAATTGTTTTGATCTAATTAAATTGAAAGTTATTATCTAACATTTTAATAAAAAATTTATTTTTTGTAATATTTTTTTTTAATTTTAATAATTTTTAATGTTGCGGAGGATGTGGTTGAAGAATATTAAGATAAATGTTCAAAAGTTAAATAAAGAAGTTAAATATGTATAGTCACGACACCAACACTATATTGTAAAAACTCCATCTTAAGATCGTAAATTCTCAAATCAAAAGGAATATTTCTTCCTAATGCTGCCATGGAATTGACAACCATATTTGCTATACGTGGAGTAAACATCATCTTCACATGCCAATTCTTTGCTAAAAGCTTTATGATGATTCATACCAAACTCCCTTCTGTGTCATCTGTTTGACCATTAAACATATTGGCCACAACTAAACAATCACTTTCCACTAATAATTGTTTTACGCCTCTTCTCAATCCATTAAGTATTTCAACAAAGTAATAACATCTGAGTACCTTTGAAGAGAAGACAGTGGAATTGGGTTATACATACTCATTAAAATTGAATAAATGTCTTGAAAGAAAATGAATCTTTCCATATAAAAATATTTTAAGGTGAACAATTTTTTTTTGACAATTTATTAAAATTATTATTAAAATAATAATAATACAATTTTATTAATTTAATAGATTTTTTAACTCATTCAACTTATTTATATCAATTCTCTATCTAAATAATCCAATTATTAGACAATTGATGAGCCTCTCTCATAATCCTTATTATTAGACCATGAATTAGTAGGTTGATGGACCTCTACCTTTCTTCAAACAAGGTTTCTATGTGATGATCATTATCCATTTTCAAACCGAATATTTATGTTTAATCCCTCTTAAATATCTTAAATAATAATATTTATGTTTAAAGTCAAATTGTACTGAGAAGATACGATTTTAAATTTTAAAAATGAAATTATTAGGAGAAACAGTCACGAATCCTAAACCCTAAATCCCAAATATGGACCATAAAGAAAATATAAAGTAAACCCAAAATAGAAAAAATCAAATTACATAAGTTTTATCAAATAATTAAATAATGAGATAGTGTAACTAATAGCTATTGAAACTTATCCAACTTTCCAATGTGGTATGTATCTATACTATACTTTAAAGGTTTGATAATTTTATATAAGATATAAATAAATAAATATAGTGAGATTTGAACCTAAAATATTGCGATGTTAAATGTTTCAACATTATATAACTTAAAATAAAACTTTATTTTATTTTTTATATCAATTTTCCACTTATATCATTACAATTAGTGTATTTTGGAAATTTTCAATTAGATAATACCGTTAAATATGAAGTGATATGACACATCTTTTGGACACGTAGCAACACATAATTGCACTACGTGTTAAAATAGAAAGTACTTATTTTATTGGATAAATTCCGTTTAATGTCATTAAATCATTATTAAGTTTTATTACTGAAAAAATTTATTAATAAGTTTATGTTTTGGTTACTAAAATTTAAAAAGTTTCATTTAAGTCACTAAACTATTCAAAAGTTTCTTATTTGAGTCATTGAGCTATTAAGGTTTTTTTTTTCTTTTTGAAGTTCGACTAGTGAGCTCCAAGTGACAACTCGATGTGTCGATCAGTACCCATCGATGAGTAAAAAGAACATACCTTAGACATGAGTCGATCTTACAATTAGTGTTGGAAATCGGAGAAAAAAGCTATTTGCATTTTGATTCGCAAATTCGTAACATTTAAAACTATTTCATAAAAAATGAACTATAAAATAGAAATGGAAAGAGAGCTTTAGATTGATGCAAGCAGTACAAATAGAGAAGACCATACAATAACAATTTTAATAACCCAATGACTTGAATGAAAACTTCTAAATAACTCAATGACCATTTTGTAACTTTTTGAAGTTAAATGACCAAAATGTAAACTTACTAATAGTTTAATGATCTTAATGTAGTTTACCCTAATTTATTTCTAGCCAAAAAATGTGCTGAAATGTGGCACCACATAATTATACCACATGTATGATATAAAATATTCAAAGAAATTGTGAAAATCAATTAATATTTGAAGTATCAAAATTAAGATTTTATGTAATAAGGGGATTGTTTTGCAGAGACATTCCCTACTAAAAATATGCTTCAATTACTTTATTATATAATTTATATATTAAATTAAAAGAATGAAAAATTAATAATGTTTTGTAGTAAGTATGAAGAGGGAGCAAAGAAAGAGGCATAAAATAAGGCAATGTCTCTCCTTGTCTGAAGCCATGTCCTGCGCAGCGCACATGATCGGCTCGGCTAATCTTGGATTTTGTTTTAAGCATCATAGATTCAAAGTCAACACAAATTGACTCCCCTAGTTGCTACCTAGCCGAATAGCACAGCCTGGCTGGACCCAGCACAAGCCGAATAGAATAACTTGCCTTTTAAGAACTAAAAAATATAAAAAAAATTGAAATTTAATTTGGGTTAATATGTTGTTTAGTACCTGAGTTTGACATTTTCTTCTAATGCAGTACCTATGTTTTTTTCTTTTAACGTGGTAGTTGTATTTGACAAAAGTTATACATTTTAATACATCAAGATAAGTGTGTGTGGAGTGTGCCTCATATTTATGAATCGAAGTTGTGATGAGGAATAGTCGACATCCCAACGAAGCGAAGAATGACATCCTAACGAGGGACATACAACGCTGAGACGTGGTAACATGTTTTCCAATTTAATTGGGTTTTTTTCTCCTAGTTAAACTTTGTTGTTATTTTTCAATTAAATTCTAATTAGTTTATGGCTATTTTAATCATATTTAACCTACAAATAGCCTATAAAAGAGGCTGTTATAACCTAGAATAATAATCTTCATCATATTTGAGATTAAAAGAATTTTGTGAGTTTTAGGAAATTTCAGGTTTGAGCCAAAGTGCTTTGTTCTTTCAGGATTTAGGGTTAACATCTTGTACTCTTTCAATTTTTTCTCATTTAGTAAAGTTTCCTTTGCTCATGGTTTTTTGTCTCTTCTTTGGAAGAAATTTTCAACGTAAATATTTGTGTATTTGATCTTTTTTACTTTTACTTTTACTTTTATTTTCTCATTACATATGCGGGTCGATTCCCAACACTGAGTTAATTTAAAACATTAATAGTTTAGGGATATGATTAGAACATTTTGAAGTTTAAAGACGAATTTAGAATGATAGTCATAGATTGTGGATGTCTAGTGCAATTAGCCAAGGTTCGAATGTATGAAAGTTCCAAATAAGGAAATAGCTATAATATTTTATTTGGGTAAACTACAAAAATAGTCACTTTTGTTTGCCTTATGTTACATTTTAGTCACTTATGTTTGAAATGTTATGTTTTAGTCACTTATGTTATTATTTTGTTACGAAGTGATCACTTTTCCGTTAAGTTCCGTTATCTCCCTAACGGTAATCTTATGTTGCAGTCCAACTAGATTTCAAATTCATCCGGCTAATACATACTTCATCCGACTAAATTATGCATTTGATTTACAATTATAATGACGTTCTTCAACCGGGGGAAGGATGACTATCCTTTGTAATATACATCACTGAAACTTTTAATATCGTACAGTTGTTATTAATACTCGGATTTATAACAAGCCATATGGAATGTTTAGTTCTGTTTTATTTTAATACCACATGAACGATGTCAACATTAATATTTGAGGCAAACTCGTGGATTATATAGTCAATGAAAGTTGGTAATATTGTAAAGTTGTTTTTAATACTTGGTTTTATAACAAGCAAACACCTGGAACAAGAATGTCTAAAATTTGCCCTCAACGTTTGCACATTTTTGCATGTAAGTCCTTATACAATTTACATTCCTAACCCGGAGGACATATGAGTATATCTGTTAATACATACTTCATCCGGTTAAATTATGCATTTGATTTACTATTATAATTACGTTCTTCAACCGGGGGAAAGATGACTATCCTTTGTAATATACGTTAATGAAACTTTTTAATATTGTACAATTGTTATTAATACTCGGATTTATAACAAGTCATATAGAATGTTCATCCTCACACTAATATATATAGATAAACTAAAATATATATCTTGTGGAGCAAACTTATAAAGTAAAATTTTCATAAATTATGCATAAGGTATTCATGGTAAAGACAACCACATATGAAATTAAAATTGATTACTTTCATTTTGTAGACCAAATCAGCAACCAGTTGAAGTAAAAAAAAAGAGTATAAATACACTATCAAAGTAATGCAGTACCTGTTTATTTCTTTAATGCAGTGCCTGTTTATTTATTTCTCTCCTTTTTACAATGCCAATTGAGTGAAAATAATTGTTAACTACGAGACAAAAGATTCTGATATTTCTAGCATGAAATTGCTCATATTATTTGGTAATTAACTTCAAATTTACATGTCTGTTTCATATTTTATTTACACCCATGATTTCTTCCTCGTCCTATTCGGCCCTGTTAGCTTCTTCTAACCAGCTCTTAGTAGGAGTGGATTGACAACGCATAAGCAAAAAAGCATTTTTAGGTGGGACTATAGTAGCTTGATCATCAACATGATCGATGGAGCATTTACGAGCAATCATAATTCTTAATATGAATCTGCAAGCCTGAGAAGATTACATATTTCAAAAACTTAATATCAATAAACATGATTTTGTCGCATGTCTAAAAGAACATTGAAATAAATAACTTATGGAATAGAGGTAAATTTGAGCAGAATATGACCAATTCTCAAAGAAAATTAAGGTGCACATAGCATAGAAGGGGAGACGTAGGGATCATAATGTAGCCAATAAGGATGAATCAGACTAAAGCATTAAAATGATTTGTGCAACAAATTAGACACAAGGGATGTACAGTTCAGATATAAAACATAACTAAATCTATAGCACAAATCTCATGTCTCGACGGAAGCAGTGAAACTGAGCCAAGACATCATTAAAACAATCTAGTTTTGACATTCTTTAGACTATTTCATGCAGAAAAGAAATGTCTCACTATAATCACTTGCTTATCTAGACATGCTTTGTGCATCCTTGTAATAGCCCGATTTTAGGCTTAGTCGGAACAGTGGTTTCGGGACCACAAATCCGACGAAAAAAAATGTAATGGCTTGAATTTTCAGAGGTGTCGGAACGGTGATTCAAGATCACTAAATTCGACAAATGGGTAGAAAATATTATTAATTTAGTAAGTATAAGTTAAATATGAAGTTAGGAAAATTTTTGAAATAGTGAATAGTGCATTAGAAATAAATATTAAAATAATTAGAATCGAAATGAGGTATCAAGACCTCGGGGATTTTAAACTGAGCCATAAATATTTTATAAATATTTATGGAGTGTTAAAAAGTTAGTAGTAAAGTTTCGTTAAGAAATTTTAAAGTTCCGATAATTAATTGAACAAAAAGGACTAAATTGTAACAAATGTAAAATTTTGGGAAATAATTAAATAGCTTAAATGATAAAAGGAAGAGGGCTTAAAAAGAAAATAGACCTAAGGTCTATTTGGGCTAGACGGCAGAGGCATGAAATCAGCAAGAAAGTAAGGAGAATTAAGGGCAAAATTGGAAAATTGCAAAATTTGCTTGATAAAGTTAGGACCCAAGTGGAATTATCTAGATTTTCTCTTCATTTTTCTGAATTCTCATCAGCTAAAACACCATGGAAGGGCTTCTTCAAGCTGGTGGTTCATATTTTTATTACAAGTAAGTTCAATTCTTGACTATTTCTTGAAATTTTTGTATTTTTATGACTTTTACAACTAGGCCCACTTGTTAAATTCATTAGTTTTTGATTTTATGAAAGAAGTTGAAAGTTGATATGAATATGTGCTGGAAGTATATGATGATTTAGCATGAAATTAGAGCTTTAAATTGTTCATATGCTGATTTTATTGAAAGAATTGAATAGAAAGTGAATGTTTGGGACCTAATAGTAAAAGAGTTTGAAGATAGAGTTATATGTGGAAATTCTGAATTTCAATAGTTGTGTAACAACTTATAATGTCTAGTAAAGTACTAATTGAGAAAATTAGATTAATTGAGGGGTTAATTGAGAAAGGACCGAATTGTATAAACTGTGAAATTTGGGGCAAAATGGAAATCAACATTTTGCACTAAAGCAGTTTTGGACAGCAGCAGTAGTGTAACTTTGAAAAATCACCAAAAATTGTAGAGATTGAATTAGAGGATGAATAAAATATGAAATTAAAGCTTATTGAGTCTAGTTTCTTATAAAAGAAATTATGTGAGCAATGGAATTGTAAATCATGAGATATAATAGATTTTGTGAGACAAGGTCAGAATGAATTCGGGTTCCCCTGTTCTGACTTTGGAAAATCATTAAAAATTGTACATAAATTATTATGAGTTATAGTTTATATGGTTAGAATCCTTAATGAGTCTATTTTTAGAAGAAACAAGCTAAAACATCATCCGAATTCTGTACAATGAGATAATTAATTTTTAGTGAAGAGTGGTCGGAACTGTCAGACAGCAAAACAGGGGAAACTTTAAAGAATAAAATGTACTATTTGGCTGAACCAAAAATTATAAAAATTTTATGGTATGAAGATATGTGAGTCTAGTTTCAGGGAAAATTAACGGATCTTAATTTGGAGCTCCGTAGCTCCGGATAAAAATAATTTAGTGACTCTGACTCGGATAAACAGCTTTGAATATACATGTTAGTGAATATTGAAATTATGGTTAATGTTGTTTAAGTGTGTTATACACATTAAGGATGTGGAATGGAGAGGAGGAGGAGGAAAATTGGGAAATATATGAATGATTCGTGTATAAATGGTCATATGTTTGATTATAACTCATAAACGATGAAATATGAATGATGCTTATTTTTGTGCATTATTGGTCATGGTTTAAGCTCATGTGTGAAAATAAAGTTTCATAGTATGTGTGTATGGTATATTCAGTATATGATTTGGCATGAAATAATACCATGAATGGTTTATGAATTAACACATGTTGGTAAGCCTGATATATGAATAAATGATTAAATTGAGCGGAACGCCGGATTTGAGTACTTCTGATCAAGTGATAAAGTGATAAGTGGTAGCTTTAGCTACACTTATCTGATCAAGTGACAAGTGGAAAGTGATAAGTAATAGCTTCGGCTATACTTATCTGATCAAGTGATAAAGTGATAAGTGATAGCTTCGGCTATACTTATCTGATCAAGTGACAAGTGGAAAGTGATAAGTAATAGCTTCGGCTATACTTATCTGATCAAGTGATAAAGTGATAAGTGATAGCTTCGGCTATACTTATCTGATCAAGTGACAAGTGAAAAGTGATAAGTGATAGCTTTAGCTACACTTATCTGATCAATAGACAAAGTGATAAGTGGCTGCACTTATCTGATCAAGAAACAAAGTGATAAGTGGCTACACTTATCTGATCAAGAAACAAAGTGATAGGTGGCTACACTTATCTGATCAGGGACAAGTGATAAGTGATCATACGTAAGACCATAGTTATACTATGGCAAAGTGAAAGTGAAGTACTCAATTTTCCGTGACCGTTCTCTAATTTGATTAAGGATGGTAAGTGACAAATGGGCCCAAAAGAATTAAAGTAAATGGATAAGTGGTAGTGTATTTATATCAGGACGATGTTGTTATTCAAACTAAAGTGATATTTTCATTGCTAAATTGAGAATTTCATAAATGTGTTATTGAATGGTATAATCAATAAACATTGAGTTAAATGGTAAATACGTATTAGTTTTGAATTTGATGTCATTGAATTGTACGTGAATTAAATGGAAATTTCTAGTGATATGATTTAAATTATGAGCATGAGAAATTGCGAATTGAATGAAATGGAAATGAAGCATTAAATTGCATGAGTATGTATCGGGTCTCGCAGGCCCTAATTATTATGATTATAATATTTTGAGGATATATTGTGAAAAGTTATAGAAACATGTTAATTATTTTGAAAGTTTTAATTTTGATGAAATTTTATAACTCGGTTAAATACGTTTACAAGTGTATGTGTTTTGGTAATGCCTCGTACCCTATTCCGGTGTTGGATACGGGTAAGGGGTGTTACAATCCTTCTTCAAATAAAACTCCTAACATTTGCAAGCATGTTTACCATCTAGTTTGATGCAAAAATAGTAACAAGCTGATTTCAAGGATTGCAATCTCCTAATCATATATTTCATGTTGAGCTCCATATTGGGAATATCTTGAAAGTTAGATTATTAGGAAGAACAAAGATACAAACGTTGGACAAAGGAATTGAGTGGAACCTAACATAATCAAACCTGACATAATCAAACAAATTGTTAGAAATTTCAGACTATTCTAAATAACACAATATCAGAAAGCAACAAAGAAATAAGGCAAAGACCAACAGTATGTAACTATAAAAATTCAAAAACATACTTGATGGTGTCTCCAGAACAGCTCCCTATGATTGATACAATTGAAGCAAGGAACTTGATGTTTAACCTGATGCTTGAAGTCTCTGCTGTATATTTTGTTGTACTTGATTGGGCTGCTTTTTCAAACCTAACTGTTGCTACAACTGAGTAGGCTGTGATTGCATCTAAGACATCAGTTGCTGCTGCTGTTGTGGTTGCTGAGATGTTTGTCCTCGTATTCATTAATAAGAAAGATTTTCATTTTTTGAATAAAGTATACAACTTGAATCCATTTTATATCAACAATAACGATAGTACAAACGATAGGGTGATAGATTACGAGTTTCCATACAAGATTTCGCACATACAAGAAAGGATGACTATCCTTTGTAATATACGTCAATGAAACTTTTTAATATTGTATAGTTGTTATTATACTCGGATTTACAACAAGCCATATGAAATGTTCAATTCTCTTTTATTTTAATAACATGTGAACGATGTCGACATTAATATTTAAGGCAATAAAAGTTGGCAATATCGCAAAGTTGGTTTTAATACACAGTTTTAATATCGTATAGTTGTTCTTAATACTCAGTTTTATAATAAGCAAACACCCGGAACAAGAAAAATCTAAAATTCGCCCTTAATGTTTGCACATTTTTGCATGTAAGTCATTATACAATTTACATTTTTTAGAACCCGGAGGACACTTGAGTATATCTGTTAATACATACTTCATCCGGTTAAATTATGCGCGTTTGTGAGCAAGTAAATTTTTTCTTGCTTCCTTGTTATGTGTCTTGTCTTTCTTCCTTTGCTTTGTTTTCTTTTTTGTTGCTGTCAAAAATCCCAACATTTTAATAATCCCAATGCTAGTGGGGTTAGTTGAATTTTTTGTGACGATTTTGATTATAAATGTGTTGTTTTTCTAGTTGAAAATAGAGCAAAATGAGCTATCAGCCATAAGCTCCCTTACTGCACATTTGTGTTTTCTGTGTTCTATGTTTTCTTTTTTGCTGCTGTCAAAAACCCAACAAATTTAGAATTCAGTTTTCTCCAACCTATTTCTCCCATCAACCACCTCTTTGGTCTTTAGTCTAGTTGAATCAATGAAGGATTATAGAAAGGGGGTTAAATCTCTTTTTTGCTGCCACTCCGGGAACAGGGGGTCATCCTCCAGAAGTCTCCTTCCAACGATTTCACTTAACACTGAAACGACAACAGCAATAATACATCCAACTGCAAGAGATTACAGATCTGTTCAATATAGTTGGGCTTCTTCTGTAAAAATTCAAGCTGTTGTAAAAATTCAAGTTGTTATTCGTAGCTATTTTGTAAGTTTTAATATTTTTTAGCTCTTTCACTTGTTGTCTAGGAATTCAAGCAGCTCAAATGAAATTCAGTTTTAGTCTTTTGATTCATTGAACTTAGTCTAAATTCTGCACCTACATTAGTTGTTAAATGAAATAGTAAGTTACTTAGCAACAATTTATTTGTAGGCAAGAAAGGCTCTCCGGGCTTTAAAAGCGGTTGTGAGGGTTCAAGCCTTATTTCGTGGTGGACGCGTGAAAGAAAAGGCTGACAAGGTGTTCAGGTGCATAGAAGCTATGATTAATATTCGGATTCTTTATAATAATATAAAAAGGTACTACCTATCACCATTGGGATGCATGTTGGCAAAACAAAGTCTCAGTTTCAGTCTAGAACTGAAAAGCGCAACAATAGCAGACCAAGCTACATGAAATTAACGAAGTCTGCCGCGACAAAACAAATAGTTCGTAGTCAGTATTGTAAGTTGTAACTTTTGCTGGTTCTGATCAAGTGTATATGATTAATTTATAAAAAATTCTTTTAATATTTGGTTCTAATATAAATATATATTTAAAAATATATATTTAGAACTTGTTTGAAATATTCTTTTTGGCCTTTGGTTACCCAAAGCTAAAAAAAACGAGAGGAAAGAAATTAAAAAGAGACCGAGAGAGAGAATCGGTAAAGAAATGGGAGGAGATTTGGAATACACGTGATATATCTGTTAATACGTACTTCATCCGGCAAAATTATGCATTTAATTTACTATTATAATTATGTTCTTATCCAGCCTGGATAGATTGATTGATTTGCATTTTCTTCAATTAACATATCTTTGTTTAATCCTTCCCCCGGTTGAAGAACATAATTACAATAGTAAATCAAATGCATAATTTTGTCGGATGAAGTACGTATTAACAGATATATCTTGTATATTCCAAATCTCCTCCTATTTCTTTACCGATTCTCTCTCTCGGTCTCTTTTCAATTTCTTTCCTCTCATTTTTTTAGCTTTGGGTAACCAAAGGCCAAAAAGAATATTTCAAACAAGTTCTAAATATATATTTTTAACAATGTATTTATATTAGAACCAAATATTAAAAGAATTTTTTATAAATTAATCATATACACTTGATCAGAACCAGCAGCAGTTACAACTTACAATAATGACTGCGAACGATTTGTTTTGCCACGGCAGACTTCGTTAATTTCAAGTAGCTTGGTTTGCTATTGCTGCGCTTTTCAGTTCTAGACTGAAACTAAGACTTCGTTTTGCCAACATGCATCCCAGTGATGATAGATAGTAGATTTTTATATTATTATAAAGAATCCGAATATTAATCATAGCTTCTCTGCACCTGAACACCTTGTCAGCCTTTTCCCTCACGTGTCCACCACGAAATAAGGCTTTAACCCTCACAACTGTTTTTAAAGCTCGGAGAGCCTTTCTTGCCTACAAATAAATTGTTGCAAAGTAACTTACTGTTTCATTTAACAACTAATATAGGTGCAGAATTTAGACTAAGTTCAATGAATCAAAAGGCTAAAACTGAATTTCATTTGAGCTGCTTGAATTCTTAGACAACAAGTGAAAGAGCTAAAAAGTATTAAAACTTACAAAATAACCACGAATAACAGCTTGAATTCTTATAGAAGAAGCCCAACTATATTGAACAGATACTAAATCTCTTGCAGTTGGATGTATTACTGCTGCTACCGGTTCAGTGTTAAGTGAAATCATTGGAAGGAGACTTCTGGAGGATGACCCCCTGTTCCCGGAGTGGCAGCAAAAAAGAGATTTAACCCACTTTCTATAATCCTTCATTGATTCAACTAGACCAAAGACCGAATAGGTGGTTGATGGGAGAAAGAGGCTGGAGAAAACTGAATTCTGAATTTGTTGGGTTTTTGATAGCAGCAAAAAAGAAAACATAGAACACAGAATAACACAAATGTGCAGCAAGGGAGCTTATAGATGATAGCTCATTTTGCTCTATTTTCAACTAGAAAAAACAGTACATTTATAATCAAAATCATCACAAAAATTCAAGTAACCCCACTAATTAGCATTGGGATTATTAAAATGTTGGGATTTTTGACAGCAACAAAAAAGAAAACAGAGCAGAGGAAGAAATACAGGACACATAACAAGGAAGCAAGAAAAAAATTACTTGCTCACAAATGTGCATAATTTAGCCGGATGAAGTATGTATTACAGTAATAAAAAAGAAAAAAAAAAGTAGAAGAAAAAATACGGGATACAGAACAAGGAAGCAAGAAAAATTTACTTACTCACAAACGTGCACCAAGAAAGCAATCTAATATGCTTAATTTTTCAATAAGAAAAATAATACATTTATAGCTAACTACATCACTTATTGCTACCTACCAGAAGCAGCTTAGTAACTTTAAAAACATTGCTTGTACACACAAACAAGCCATCTATGTTGGGTTGAAACCGAACAACCGAAACAAAGCGAAAGCACAACCGGTGTTCTTTCTCTCCATATAACTCCTGTCAAAAATTATGGCAAGCACAATCGCACAAGATATGTTCTCTAGCAACCTTAATCAACCACAAATCAACTAATGCAACCACAACAAAAATAAATAGATAGAGACACCGGTATTTTTACGTGGAAAACCCCTTTAAATCAAGGGTAAAAACCACGGGACTTTAGAGTCCGATCAAGAGTTCCACTATCATCAAATGTTCAACTACAAGATCACAATATCAAGCCTACAACAAGCATTCAACTCCGACAAGGCTAACAATATGTAATCTTTAGCAAAAGAGAGAAAAATGAGAGAATATCCCCAAAAACGTAGCTGCTGAAAAATGGGTATTTCCGACGCTACAAGTCTTGGATGAAAAATCCGACCGTACAAAGTCAAGAACACCTTATCACCTAGCTGCTGTCCAAAAATCAGCTCAATCGAACCACGGATGGACCTTCGATCGAGGAGTTGATCACTGCTGCACCAAGCTTGAAAAACTGATTTTTTTTTTCTATTCTCTCTTTTTCTCCAACGAGCTTCAATCTCACTCTCTGTTTTTTTTTCTCTCTTTTAAATTGAGAATTTGACACTCAATAATAATAGAAAGACAAAACATTATGGCAGAAAATATGGGTTTCCCACATAGTGGGACCCATACCCAACAAATCTCCCCCTCCAACTATGTGGGGAATGCCTCCATGCCGGAGGTCAAACAACATACTTCAAACTTTCCTCTTGGTAAGGCCTTCGTCAACATATCAGCACCATTATCATTAGTGTGTATCTTCTCAAGCTCTAACAGCTTAGCTTCAAGAACATCTCGTATCCAATGGTACCTCACATCAATATGCTTAGATCTAGCATGAAAAGTTGAGTTCTTACCAAGATGAATAGCACTCTGGCTATCACAGTACAGGACATACTTCTCCTGAGTAAAACCAAGCTCATGCACAAACTTCTTCATCCAAAGCATCTCCTTACATGCTTCGATTGCTGCAATGAACTCTGATTCGGTGGTGGACAATGCAACACACTTTTGCAGTCTCGATTGCCATGCCACAGCTCCCCCTGCATAAGTGATTAAGTAACCTGAAGTAGATCTCCTCGAGTCAATGTCTCCGGCCATGTCTGAATCTGTATACCCAACAAGAACAGGTTTCTCATTGCCGAAACAAAGTTTCATGTTGGAAGTGCCACGAAGATATCTCATAATCCACTTCACTGCATTCCAATGCTCTCTGCCTGGATTAGAAAGAAACCGACTAACTGTACCAACGGCATAAGCCAAGTCTGGTCTCGTGCAAACCATTGCGTACATCAAACTCCCCACGGCTGAAGAGTAAGGAATTTTCTGCATCTCTTCCTTCTCCTTTTCTGTGGAAGGACTATGCTTAACACTCAATCTAAAGTGCATAGCAAAGGGAGTATTCACCGCTTTAGCTTTGTCCATACTAAACCTTTGAAGTACTTTCTCAATGTACCTCTCTTGTGATAACCATAATTTCTTGGCATTTCTATCACGTGTCAGTCTTATGCCAAGAATTTGCTTTGCTGGCCCTAAATCCTTCATTGCAAAGGATTTACTCAACTCTTGTTTCAACTTCTCAATTCTAGAAGCATTCTGACCAACAATAAGCATATCATCAACATAGAGCAAAAGAATAATAAAATCATCACCAGAGAATCTCTTAACAAACACACAATGATCAGAAGTAGTCTTCTTGTAGCCTTGCTCCCCCATAACAGACTCAAACTTCTTGTACCATTGCCTTGGAGCTTGCTTCAAACCATACAAGCTCTTCTTCAATCTGCACACATAGTCCTCTTTCCCTTGTGCAACAAAACCCTCTGGCTGCTCCATGTAAAGCTCTTCTTCCAAGTCACCATGAAGAAAAGCAGTTTTCACATCCATTTGTTCAACCTCTAGG
The DNA here is from genome assembly GCF_007990345.1 of Gossypium hirsutum. NCBI lineage: Eukaryota > Viridiplantae > Streptophyta > Magnoliopsida > Malvales > Malvaceae > Gossypium > Gossypium hirsutum. The sequence goes on from NC_053436.1 coordinate 109,938,434, forward strand.
TCATAACAAGCTGCCAAACTCAGTATAGTTCTGATAGAGGACATCTTCACAACCGGAGAAAATATTTCTTCAAAATCAACCCCCTTTTTTCTGAGTATAACCCTTGACGACCAATCTAGCTTTGTATCGTGGAGATGAAGACTTCTCTTCTTGCTTCAACCTGTAAACTCACCGATTCTTCAAAGCTCTTTTGCCCTTAGGCAGTTTCACCAATTCAAAAGTATGGTTCTCATGCAAGGATTGAAGTTCGTCTTTCATTGCTTCAACCCACTGATCTTTGCATTCACTCTCCATAGCCTCTTCATAACATTCAGGTTCTCCCCCGTCAGTCAAAAGAACATATTCATCAGGAGAATACCTGATAGAAGATCGTCGATCTCTGGAAGACCTTCGAAGTGGAACTGCTGGTGGAGCTATAGGTGCTTGTTGTTGATCATTCACAACATCATCCATGGGAGTATCAAAATCACCTATAGTCTGATGGTTACCACTAACATCACCATGCACATCATCCTGGATAGGATCTGGTGAAGAGTCTAGGGGAACCGGATTCACATCGATCAAGTCACCACTACCTTGTGAATCCACTTTCTCCGTCTTATCAATGTCATCAATGGTCTGATCCTCAATGAAGACAACATCTCTGCTTCTCACGAGTTTCTTCTGAACTGGATCATAGAGTCTATAACCAAACTCACCATCTAGACTATAACCAATAAAAATGCATTGTCGAGCCTTGGCATCCAACTTGGATCTTTCATCCTTTGGAACATGAACAAATGCTTTACAACCGAACACACGTAGGTGATCATATGACACGTCATTACCAAACCAAACTCTATCTGGCACATCACCTTTCAAAGGAACACTAGGAGACAGATTTATCACATGTGTCACTGTATTCAAAGCTTCAGCCCAAAATGATCTTGGTAACTTTGCATCTGACAACAAACATCTGACTCTCTCAATCAATGTTCGGTTCATTCTTTCAGCTAACCCATTTAACTGTGGAGTCTTTGGTGGTGTTCTCTGATGTTTGATTCCCTGTCGCAGACAATACTCATGAAACGACCCTGTGTACTCGCCACCATTATCAGTACGAATGCACTTCAACTTCTTCCCAATTTCCCTTTCAACTGATGCTTGAAACTGTTTAAACACCTCAAAGACTTGATTTTTAGACTTCAAAGTGTAAACCCATAGCTTTCTTGAACAATCATCAATGAAAGTCACAAAGTAAAGTGCACCACCATGTGATCTTACTTTTATCGGACCACAAACATCTGAATGGACCAACTCTAGCAACTCTGATTTCCTATGTGGAGGATGGCTTCTAAATGAAACTCTTTTCTACTTTCCTGCTAGACAATGAGCACAATTCTTCAATGTAGCATTCTTTAAACCCGAAAGTTGATTCTTCTTCGCTAAACAGCTAAGCCCCTTCTCACTCATGTGACTGAGTCGTTTATGCCACAACTCAGTTGAGTTGTCATTCAGTGTCACATCCACCGTCTCTCGAGAAGTCAAAGCTTGCATCAAGTACAAATTTGAGCTCTTCTTTCCTCGAGCCACAACCAAGGAGCCTTTAGTCAGCTTCCAGTGCCCTTCACTGAAGGTGTTACAGAATCCCTCATCATCAAGCTTTCCTGCAGAAATCAAATTCAAACGGACATCCGGTACATGTCTGACATCCTTGAGAGTTAACTTTGTTCCATTGTTACTCACCAAGCTAACATCTCCCATACCAATAACCGAAACCAAACCATCATTACCCATCTTCAATACCCCAAAATCACCAGGAGTATAAGATGTGAAGAATTCCTTCCTCGACGTGACATGAAGTGATGCACCAGTATCAATCACCCAACTAGTCTCGTCGCATGCTAGGTTGACCAAATTCTCATCACAAATAACTAACAAATCTTCACGAGTAACAGTAGCAACACGCTCGGATTTTTCATCGTCATTCCGATCGTGTTTATCACCACCACCTTTGTTCTCTGTCTTCCACTTGAAGCAATATTTCTTGATATGACCTTTCTTACCACAATGATGACACTCAAGATTCTTGTATCTCGATCTTGACTTGCTTCGGCTTTTATCTCTACCATTTCCATCTTTGTCTCTGTTTCTCCCCTGTTCTCGATAACCAACACCTCGGACTGTGATGTAGAACCCTGAGATCTTCTTCTAACCTCTTCATTCAACACACCACTCTTAGCCAAATCCAAAGTAATAATACCCTGTGGGGCAGAATTAATGAGTGAGACTCGAAAGGTCTCCCAAGAGTCTGGTAGAGTAGCAAGCAACCAAAGTCCTAAAATCTCGTCATCAAATTTGACACCCATACCAAGCAACTGATTCATCACACTCTGAAATTCACTAACATGGTCAGCTATAGACATTCCTTCTTTATATTTCAGCGCCATCATTTTCTTCAGCAAAAACAACTTGTTATTGCCCGACCTCGAAGCATACAAGCTTTCAAGCTTCTCCCACAATGTTCGAGCATGTGTCTCTTGATCAATGTGGTTGTAAACATTTTCTTCAACAAATTGCCGAATAAAGCCACACACTTGTTGATGCTCAAATTCCCATTCTTCATCACTTTTCGAATCGGGTTTTTGAGTAGTAAAGACCGGAAGATGCAAAGCCTTCATAAACAACAAGTCCTTCATTTTATTCCGCCAAAGTTGATAATTTGTGCCATTCAACATAATCATCTTGCTCGTATTAATTTCCATAATTACCTGACACAATAACCAAGCTCTGGTACCAGTTTGTTGGGTTGAAACCGAACAACCGAAACAAAGCGAAAGCACAACCGATATTCTTTCTCTCCTTATAACTCCTGTCAAAAATTATGGCAAGCACAATCGCACAAGATATGTTCTCTAGCAACCTTAATCAACCACAAATCAACTAATGCAACCACAACAAAAATAAATAGATAGAGACACCGGTATTTTTACGTGGAAAATCCCTTTAAATCAAGGGTAAAAACCACGGGACTTTAGAGTCCGATCAAGAGTTCCACTATCATCAAATGTTCAACTATAAGATCACAATATCAAGCCTACATCAAGCATTCAACTCCGACAAGGCTAACAATATGTAATCTTTAGCAAAAGAGAGAAAAATGAGAGAATATCACCAAAAACGTAGCTGCTGAAAAATGGGTATTTCCGATGCTACAAGTCTCGGATGAAAAATCCGACTGTACAAAGTCAAGAACACCTTATCACCTAGCTGCTGTCCAAAAATCAGCTCAATCGAACCACGGATGGACCTTCGATCGAGGAGTTGATCACTGCTGCACCAAGCTTGAAAAACTGATTTTTTTTTCTATTCTCTCTTTTTCTCCAACGAGCTTCAATCTCACTCTCTGTTTTTTTTTCTCTCTTTTAAATTGAGAATTTGACACTCAATAATAATAGAAAGACAAAACATTATGGCAGAAAATATGGGTTTCCCACATAGTGGGACCCATACCCAACAATCTAAACTAGTCAACATTGAGACTATAAAAAGTTAACTTGTACAAAAGTTGATTATGTCAAACAACACCTAAAAATATTAAAATAATACCAACTTAGTTCATTTTGAACTAAGTAACTTAACAAAGTACTAAACAACCTTGCTATTACAGCAAGCATTCATGCTACAGCATGCACAATTACTAGCACGTACTTCATCCGGAGATATTACAGCTAAACAGCCTTGTAACATTTGTGCTGTAGCATGTTTACAAGCTGCATGCACTTCATCCGGAGATATTACAGCAGCTTCATGCGCTGCATGTACTTTAACCAAAAATATCATAGCAGCATGGTAAGCCAATTTTCAACATAAAACTTGCTTGTGCAAGTATCCAAGCTGTTAAATCAGCTTAAAGACAGTCTAAATGACTACTAAATCATCTAAGAACATGATTAATTCTAACCCTATCATAACATAAAAGGATTACAACCAAACTAACAAAATTCAACTATTACAAAAAGGAATTTCATCCGGATTACACAATGGACATTTGTGTGTTGCTGCTGGACTGCTTGGTCACTTGCATACTGCTGCATTATAGCCACCTTTCAACACTCCTCCTTGGATTGCAACTAAAACATGCACAATTGCTGTTGTTGGTTCAATGTTAAGTAAAATCGTTGGAAGGAGACTTCTGAAGGATAACCCCCTGTTCCGGTAGTGGCAGGAAAAAAGGGATTTAACTCACTTTCTAGAATCCTTCCTTTATTCAACCAAACCAAAGACTAAAAAGGTCTGTGATGGGAGAAAGAGGCTGGAGAAAACTGAATTCTGAATTAAATTAACTAAATCTTTGAATGACTGATTTGTAATTAGTATGACTGATTTGCTTGAATGACAAATAACAAACCACAATAATTAATTCCATAACTTCATTTGGATAATGCTAAGTTGGTTTGGATAATGCTAGCTTCTTTTGGATAAACAATTAGATAGTTTTTATGATATTACCAACTTTTATTGACGTATGTAATCCATGAGTTTGCTGTAAATCCGAGTATTAATAACAACTATACGATATTAAAAAGTTTCATTTACGTATATTACAAAGGATAGTCATCCTTCCCCTGGTTGAAGAACATAACTAAATCAAATGCATAATTTAGCCGGATGAAGTACTTATTAACAAATCTAATCATACGTTCTCCGGGTTATAGAAGTAAATTCTATAAGGACTTACATGCAAAATTGTACAAACATTGAGGGCGAATTTTGTAGTTTCTTGTTCCAGGTGTTTGCTTGTTATAAAACCGAGTATTAAAAACAACTTTGCGATATTTCCAACTTTCATTGCCTTAAATATTAATGTCGACATCGTTCACGTGTAATTAAAATAAAACAGAACTGAACATTCCATATGGCTTGTTGTAAATTCGAGTATTAATAACAACTCTACGATATTAAAAACTTTCATTGACGTATATTGCAAAGGATAGTCATCCTTCCCCCGGTTGAAGAACATAATTAGAATAGTAAATCAAATGTATAATTTAGCACAATGAAGTACGTATTAACAGTTATAACCATTCGTTTTAAGGGTTACGTATGTAAATTGTATAAGGACTTACATGCAAAAATGTGCAAACGTTGAGGGATTAAACATTACCAACTTTCATTGACTATATAATCCACGAGTTTGCCTTAAATATTAATATCAACATCTTTCATGTGTTATTGAAATAAAACAGAACTTAACATTCCATATGGTATGTTATAAATCCGAGTGTTAATAACAACGGTACGATATTATAAAGTTTCAATGATATATATTCAACGGATAGTCAAACGTAATTATTATAGTAAATCGAATGCATAATTTAGCCGGATGAAGTATATATTAATAGATATACTCAAATGTCTTCCGGGTTCCAATAAATGTAAATTGTATAAGGACTTACATGCTAAATTGTACAAACATTGAGGGCAAATTTTGGAGTTTCTTGTTCCGGATATTTGCTTGTTATAAAATCGAGTATTAAAAACAATTATACGATATTAAAACTGTGTATTAAAACCAACTTTGCGATATTGCCAACTTTCATTACGTTAAATATTAATGTCAACATCGTTCATGTGTTATTAAAATAAAAGAGAACTGAACATTTTATATGGCTTGTTGTAAATCCGAGTATAATAACAATTATACGAAATTAAAAAGTTTCATTGACGTATATTACAAAGGATAGTCATCATTTCTTGTATGTGCGAAATCTTGTATAGAAACTCGTAATCTCTCATTCTATCGTTTGTACTATCGTTGTTGTTGATATAAAATGGATTCAAGTTGTATACTTTATTCAAAAAATAAAAATCTTTCTTATTAATGAATACGAGGACAAACATCCCAGCAGCCACAACAGTAACAGCAACTGATAGCTTAGATGCAATCACAGCCTACTCAATTGTAGCAATAGTTAGGTTTGCAAAAGCAACCCAATCAAGTACAACAAAATATACAGCAGAGACTTCAAGCATCAGGTCAAACATCAAGTTCCTTGCTTCAATTTTATAAATCATAGAGAGTTGTTCTGGAGACATCATCAAGTATGCTTTTGAATTTTTACAGTTACATATTGTTGCTCTTTGCCTTATTTCTTTGTTGCTTTCTGATATTGTGTTATTTAGAATAGTCTGAAATTTCTAACAATTTGTTTGATATGTCAGGTTGGTTCCATTCAATTCCTTTGTCCAACGTTTGTATCTTTGTTCTTCCTAGTAATCTAACTTTCAAGATATTCGCAACATGGAGCTCAACATGAAATATATGATTAGGAGATTGTAGTCCTTGAAATCAGCTTGTTACTGTTTTTGCATCAAACTAGTTGGTAAACATGCTTGCAAATGTTAGGAGTTTTATTTGGAGAAGGATGCACAAAGCATGTCTAGATAAGCAAGTGATTATAGTGAGACATTTCTTTTCTGCATGAAATAGTCTAAAGAATGTCAAAACTAGATTGTTTTAATGATGTCTTGGCTCAGTTTCACTGCTTCCGTCGAGACATGAGATTTGTGCTATAGATTTAGTTATGTTTTATATCTGAACTGTACATCCCTTGTGTCTAATTTGTTCCACAAATCATTTTAATGCTTTAGTCTGATTCATCCTTATTAGCTACATTATGATCTTTGCGTCTCCCCTCCTATGCTATGTGCACCTTAATTTTCTTTGAGAATTGGTCATATTCTGCTCAAATTTAGCTCTATTCCATAAGTTATTTATTTCAATGTTCTTTTAGACATGTGACAAAATCATGTTAATTGATATTAAGTTTTTAAAATATGCAATCTTCTCAGGCTTGCAGATTCATATTAAGAATTGTGATTTGCTCGTAAATGCTCCCTCGATCATGTTGATGATCAAGCTACTGTAGTCCCACCTATAAATGCTTTTTTTGCTTATGCGTTGTCAATACACTCCTACTAAGAGCTGGTTAGAAGAAGCTAACAGGGTCGAAGAGGACGAGGAAGAAATCATGGGTGTAAATAAAATATGAAACAGACATGTAAATTTGAAATTAATTACCAAATAATATGATCCATTTCATGCTAGAAAAATCAGAATCTTTTGTCTCGTTAACAATTATTTTCACTCAATTGGCATTGTAAAAAGGAGAGAAAGAAATAAACAGACACTGCATTACTTTGATCGTGTATTTATACATTTTTTTTTACTTTAACTGGTTGCTGATTTGGTCTGCAAAATGAAAGTAATCAATTTTAGTTTCACATGTGGTTGTCTTTACTATGAATACCTCACGCATAATTTATGAAAATTTTACTTTATAAGTTTGCTCTACAAGATATATATTTTAGTTTATCTATATATATTAGTGCGAGGATGAACATTCCATATGACTTGTTATAAATTTGAGTATTAATAACAATTGTACAATATTAAAAAGTTTCATTAACGTATATTACAAAGGATAGTCATCTTTTTCCCGGTTGAAGAACGTAATTATAATAGTAAATCAAATGCATAATTTAGCCGGATGACGTATGTATTAATAGATATACTCATACGTCCTCCGGGTTACGAATGTAAATTGTATAAGGACTTATATGCAAAAATGTGCAAACGTTAAGGGCGAATTTTAGACATTCTTGTTCCAGGTGTTTGCTTGTTATAAAACCAAGTATTAAAAACAACTTTAAAATATTACCAACTTTCATTGACTATAAAATCCACGAGTTTACCTTAAATATTAATGTCGACATAGTTCATGTGTTATTAAAATAAAACAGAACTAAACATTCCATATGGCTTGTTATAAATCCGAGTATTAATAACAACTGTTCGATATTAAAAGTTTCATTGATGTATATTACAAAGGATAGTCATCCTTCCCCCGGTTGAAGAACGTAATTATAATTGTAAATCAAATGCATAATTTAGCCGGATGAATTTAAAATCTAGTTGGACTGCCACATAAGACTACCGTTAGGGAGATAACGGAACTTAATGGAAAAGTGATCACTTCGTAACAAAATAATAACATAAGTGACTAAAACGTAACATTTCAAACATCAATGACTAAAATGTAACATGAGGCAAATAAAAGTGACTATTTTTGTAGTTTACCCTATTTTATTTAGGTTGAAATTGTGATTTTATTCCCTCAAATTTTAGATTTAATCTCTATATTTTAATTTGATATAATTTGATTATCTATCTTTTAGTCCAATTAATTAACATGATTAACAATTCTAGTTAAAAATTTAAAATGTTGATGGGATTTTTTAATTAAAACTTCCTGTTTGAAACTCATCATATTAATATCTATATATATTTTTTGGTCAATTACAATAACAATGCAAAGTTCGAGCAATAAACATGATTAGCGCGACTCGAACCTAGGCCACACCTAGGGCGGTGAACACCCTTAACCATTAGGCCATCACATAGGCTTCATTAATATCTATATTTTTGTGTTAGGGAAAGTTCAAAATAGCATTTTAATAAAATAATTAATGATATTAACTACTTTTACTAGCTAATAACATTATAAAAAGTATATGAATCGTTGTATACCAAATTAAAATGTAAGGAATATATTGAAAAGGTATAAAGAATAAATCCCAAATTTAAACTCTTTTTCATTGGTTGAAAGCAATTTTACTTAAACTGGATCAGACCGGTTGGACTGAGAACCTATTTAGGTATCAATCCGGAAGGTACTTGTGGATCGATTAGATCTGAAACTAATATGAACCGGTTGAATTGATTGAACTGATTTTTTTAATAATTTTTTAATTAGATCGATTGGACTAGTCAAACTGGCAAACTGGTGAGCAAACCAGTTCGACCACCAATTTAGTTTATAAAACATTGGTTGAAAGTTGTCAAACCTTTATCAATATAATGTTTTATATTTAATTCCACAATTGATATAAAAAAAATTTATAACTCATATATAAAATTTCAAATATACTATTAACTTTAAAAAAAAATGTTGATTAAGCTTAAACTAAGTATACATAGTTATTGTTTCAACAATAAATAAAACTCGAGATTCAAACATACTTAAACGTGTATTATAATTCAACTTATTAATTTATGGGGTTTATGGTTGTAATTAGAATTATATAAATAAAAAATAAAAATGCTTTGTAAAAATTATCCAAGTGAAATATAATTAGAGGTGTGCATGGGCCGGGCGGCCCGGCCCGGCCTGAAGGCCCGCCCGAAAAATGGGAGGGTTTGGGTAAAAATATAGGCCCGAAAAACAGGCTTGGACAAAAAACGAGGCTCGTTTAGAAAACGGGCCGGGCCTCGGGTAAGATTTTTTTGGCCCGGGCCCGGCCCGATTTTAATATTAAATTATTTTAATTTTTTTTTTATTTTAAATTTTAAATAACTTTAGTACTTTTACTTTACTTTTTTTGTTGTTTTGATGTTATTTTGATATTGTAAAACTTTTGTTATTAATATAATTTAATTCTTAATTTAGTTTTAATTTGTTTCAATTTTTCAATTTTAATATAATTACATTTTATTATATTTTTAATTTATGTATTATTTTAATAATTATTTTAGTCCCATTATTTATTTATTTTTTGTTTTAATATTTGTTTTTATGTTTTAAATGTATTTGATTTATTATATTTTAAAGTTTTTTATTTAATAAAAAAAGCAAAAAAAAAAATTAATATGACCGGGCTGGGCTGGGCCTACCATTTTTTCTCGGGCCGGGCTTGGACAAATTTTCAGGCCCATATTTCGGGCCGGGTCGGGCCCGGGCCTTGAAAACGGGCCAAAATTTTTTTATGGGCCCGGCCCATGCACACCTCTAAATATAATTCACTAAACCTTAAACATTGTATCAAAAGAATATTTGAACAATGGGTGAACGTTCTATCAAATCGAGTTGAATCAGAAGAAAAAAATTATAGTTAATCGAGTTAAGAAGTCATGTATTATCATTCTAACTCAATTTGAATTTTTTTAACCGAATTGAGTGAAATGAAATTCGAGTTGAATTAAATAAATTTGTTTGAGTTAAACTAAAAAATTAAACCGACTATAATAAAATCTTGTTGGCAATATGACTAATTTTAAGTTAAATAACATAAATACTATACATATATATAGATAGATAGATAAGAATTCTTTTAAGAACAAAATAAGAGGAAAAAAACAAGATAATTAGAATGAAAAATTTGATTTGATAATTTATTTTTTCAAAACTTTAAGTTTACCGCTATTTTTATTGGAATAAAATATTTTATAAATATTTTGAATTCTTAATTTTTTTTAGAAGGATCAATTTGCATATTTTTAGACTTGGCAGGGGCCCAAGAGGTACTTACATAAACTTTTTATTCAAGTTGTAAATTCCAATTCAACTCAAACTCGAAAAATTGAATCACTTATTAGAATTATTACAAAAAAATTGAATAACTCAATTCGATTAACTCAAAATTTGATAAAAATCTCGATTTTTCAAATCGAGTCAAATTTTAAACACCTGTACCGAATCCAAACCATTAACTAATTACGATTATTGAAAAACATATATGTTGAAGAATAGTGATGCCAGTTATTATCCAATCAATTATAATTTGCCTTTATTATGAACTACATTCTTGTGCTAATTATTGACCATACTTGATAATAAATCTAAAATTTCAAATTCTCTAAATCTTTAATTTTGTTGGATCATGTAACTAATATTTCACTTACACCTAATCAATGCATTCAGGCTGATGAAAAAAATTAAAAATCAGATATTTCTATTATTTATGAAATATAAGTTTAAAAACAACGATTACCCAAAATTAAATTAAATTTTATTTTTCTTTTAATATATAATTTTAAATTTTTTTATGTTTGATAGTTACATTGCAAAGGTGGATTTAAGGGGCCCTTAAAATGAAAATTTTGACATTTTGACTTTTTAAATTTTAAAAAAATTTAAATTAGTAAAGGTAAAATTATACTTTGACCCTCTAGAAATGATAAGAATTTGATTTAATCCTTTAAAATTTATAAAGATATAGACAATTTAATTTATGCCCCTACTTTTTTTTTCCTAGCTTTGCACCTGTTACATTGGATCACGATTAAATTTAAAATTGAACCAGATCAAATGATGAAATTGGTGAAAAATGTTCTCAAAATTATTTTCTCCATCCATAATATTTGAAATTTAAAATTTAGTCCCTATACTTTAATTTTGACACATTAAGTCCCTGTAATTTATTTATTTAAAAATTCTGATTCCTCCATGTAAATTTTCCTTTAGAGTTAACGGTGTCAAAAGTAAAATAACTTCTACATCCTCAACATTTACAATTTTTTTTCAATTTGGTCCTTACCCTTTAAAAGTACATAAAATTTTTTGAATTTTTTTTCATATTTTAAATAAAAACATAAAAATTAAAAAATATATATTTTAAAAATTTTAGAAAGACTTATTGGTTCAAAAATAAAGACCAAATTGACAAAGAAAAAAAAACTGCAAATGTTGAAGACCAAAAAGATATTTTATCTTTGACACCGTTCACTTTAACTACAAATTAGACGGACCAAGATTTTCAACTTAAAAAAAAAGTACAGGAATTTAATGTCTCAAAATTAAAGTATATGGACTAAAATTTAAAATTTAAAAGAATACAGGGACCTTTGATATATTTAAACCTATATTTATATATATAGCACATGTACGTAGCACATGCTGAAGGTCAATCATGCAACAACAGGAAAGCCATGATTGATGTTCAAAATTTCTAATATATCATGATTTTAAAAACAAAATTATAAAGAAGAACATGCATTAATCCTCTTAATTATGATCATAATTAAATCTCTTGATTCTCTAAACCCTTATTATTTTATTCAAAAATTTTCATTCAATCTTTCTTTTCAATGTAGATTTAAAATCTGTCAAAATCGAACATCGTGTATTGACTTGATGATTAGACTTGATGATTAGAGTATTCATTGTCTCAAATGCGGTTTAGATTCGAGCCGCCTTAATCATATTATTGTTAAAGCTTTCTTCTCGTCTTATAAATTCACCAAAAAAAAAACTGACTAAATCCAAATCAGATTTTCCCCCAATTTATTTTATTTACTTCAAAATCAAAATCCCAAAATTTAGGATTTAAATAAAATCATAACAGCTAAGTGTATCAATTATTACTATATTTATGTGAGTTGTCCAAATTTACACTAATCTTTAATTAATTAAATTCTTATAATATTTTAAATTAAAATACTTAATTTTACGACCAATTGGACTGATTTGAATATCACTACACCACAGACTTAGTTGGACTTATATTAAAAAAAAATTAAAATAACAGAGTTATAATAAATAAAAATAAAAACATATTTAAAAATTTAAAATCCCAAAAAAAAAGAAAATCATGCAGATCAACAATTAATTAAAATTTTAAATTTTAAAAAATAAAATAAAATAAAATATCATAATTATAATTATAATTATAAAGAATCTACAATTAAATAACTATAACCAAAATCAAATATATAAAAACCTATAAATTCTATGTAAAATAAATTCAAATATAAAATCATGGCATAAAGATAAATTTTGAATTTTTATAATTTTTTATATATAAGATAAATTGTGTCACGTCAACATAAGGTACGCGTGAATTGAGTTATTACGTCGATATTGTTAAACGATTATTATTTTAATTAACATTTCCGTTATAAAAAAACCAATTTGACACTTTTTAAAAAGTTAATAATCGAATTTAACTTTAAAAAAAAGAACCAAATTGATAATAAATATAAACGTTGAAGATTAAATTAATCATTATACCTAAAATTATTAAGCTAGCTTAAATGTATTAAATTAACAATTTAACTGTCAGATTTTCTGCCAAATCTTAGGAGTGGAAAACAGACATAAATTAATTTAAATTCAGATATGTCTGAGAGATTTCATGTTCCCAATAAGGAAGAGTATCTTATGGATAAGGTTCTCCTAACATATGACTTTCCTACTGCCTTGTCGGAAAACTTCTATTTATTAATTACAATTATTATTTAATAATATTATCATATCGATATTTCGTCGGAAGTTCAAGTTTGCAGGTGTTCGACAATCCTTAACCTAGGATAAAAGGTTTATTGTTTGTTGATCGAGTTGTGTTGATGTCAGGTTAAGTTTTTACCGGTTGATATTTTCGCTTTATGCTGTTCCCTTTTATTAAAAATAAAATTGTAATTCACGAGTTTTTTTCTTTAATTTTTGATACACTACTTGTAAAAGTAGAGTTTACAAAGTTGGAGATTTTTTTAAAAGACTGAAATTAAGTTATATAATTTTTAGAAGTGAGAATATATTTTTATCATGTATTAATTTATAATTTCTTTAAAAAAATTCATTTTTAGAGGATTAAAGTGTAGTTTTACCGTATATTAACCTTTAGTTTTATCTATTATAATTTTTTTTTGAGCCCAAGCCCTTGAAAGAAACATACTCTAAAAAAATAATAGGATTAAAGTGTAAATTTGCCACCATACCATAGGTAAATATTGAAATTTGTCATTATATTTTATATGAGGGCTACAATGCAAATTTACCTTTCTATTAGCTTATATGGTTTTCAAAATGATACACTTGAAATTCTAACATTTTAAGGGACCAAATTATAAATTTTATCATATATTAATTTAAGTTTTTTTATATTTTTTGGGATTAAATAATTTTTTTTTATTTTAAGGAAGTCAAGACATTTGTGCTGTGAGTCTCCCTCCCTTCACTTTGCATTTCGAAGTTTGTAACTGTTATTCCAAATAATGTTTTATCCAATATTCCAACTTGAATTCCGGAATTATTACTAAAATAACAAAAACATTTAAATTCAATTTTAATTATAAAACAAATAAAAATTAATGTAAAAATTTATTTTTAATTAAATTTATCAAAAAGTGGATTTAAATACAATTACGTCCCATCAATAATGAAGCTCATGTTGAGTTATTAGGGACATCGAAATCTTACACTTCTTGTTTGGTATCTCCCACATAACATGACAACCTCATGGCCTGTCTTCACTTCATCTTCTTCCTCTATCCATGGTTTAAATCAATTTTAATGGGGTCTCTGGGTTTTTTTTTTATATATATAGGGTGGTTGAACGGTCCAGATCAATGGAAGGAAACCCTAAATATATTTTTTTTAATATCATGTTGACTGTATTTACTTCGTAAATTGTATTAAGTAAATAAATTAATAAACAGAGTGCATGGTTTCCAAAAGGACCGAACCAGTGATACCTGTGTTGAAGACAGAGATTCAAGTACCCCTCTCGTGGGCCAATCTGCTCCGTCGTTGACGTTTACCCGAATTTAGATCTAGAGATTTATTTTTTTTTCAGTTTTTTATTTCTTAAGGTATTTATCTAAACGAGTTCAATAATTAATTTTTTGTATTTTGTAGGTCTATTAAGGGGAAAAATACTGGTCACGAGTTTTAAAGTTACTCCATATCCATGACAAAGATCGAATCCTCGACCACGAGTTTTAATTGCTAATTGTAAATGTATAATACAAAAATATATGTTTTATTAGTTTTTAAGAAGTAATTATAATTATAAGCAATATAGTTTAAATAATTGTAATTATAATAAATTATTACCATGAATAATAAGATCAAGTGATTTAAATTTAAAAAATAATTGTTGGATGTAATGGTAAATTATATTACATTCTCGATAAGAGGATATAAATTTGAAACATGAAGATAACAAGTGTAATAACTAATTCTAAATATCAAGAGTTTGAGGATTTATTTTCGTATATTATATATATATATAATTTATACATACATATCTATGATTTAAATTAAGAATATTTTTGAATTTTGTTAAATTTATTATTAATTTTTTTAAAATTTTTTATAAAGTATATATGAACGGTCATGCAAGCCTTCAGGTCTATACTATTATAAATTTAACGGTTCAATTAACTTTTTCATCTAGAAAAAAATAAATTGACCAATGGTGGTTTTGGATGAGCGATTAAGTGCGGTGCGTTTAGTTTATTTTTATCTCACATTACAGTATCACTACATTATTTAATCTCATTGCCACCGCTATTTTTACAATAACCGCACGTAAATGCACTGTTCATCCAAACCCACCTTAAATTTTAAAGGTTAAGTACCAAAGTGAATAAAAAAGAAGAATCAAGACCAAAATTACAAAAGAGGTAGACATTAGGACTAAATTGATCATTTTTCCTATTTCTAAATTAAAATGAAAATGTGATAGAGTGATGTGGCAAAACCACAATGAACGTTCTAGAAAGCACCACAAAACTGCCCAAATGGACGTTAGGGGCAAAACTGTCCTTAAAATTTCACATTTCCCCATTATAAATAAACCTCTTCTCAATTCAACCCATTGTCTTTCACTTTCCATAGTATTTTGTTTTTTTGTTTTTTACAAAAACATCCTTCCTCCATTTCAGACCAAACAAAACAAAGCAATGAAGCCAGTCTTTACCATTATATCGGCATTATTACTTGCCGTCATCGCCACCGTCAACAGCTGCCCTCCGTCAGACAGGGCGGCGCTGTTAGCATTCAGAGCAGCTCTCCACGAACCATACTTAGGAATCTTCGATTCATGGACTGGCACGGATTGTTGCCACAACTGGTACGGCGTTAGCTGCGACAGTGAGTCACACCGAGTTGCCGACATCAACCTCCGTGGTGAGTCCGAAGACCCCATTTTCGAACGAGCTCACCGGACCGGTTATATGACCGGTTTTATCTCACCGGAAATTTGCAAGTTGACCCGTCTTTCAAGTATTACTATAGCTGATTGGAAAGGAATAACCGGTGAGATTCCTAAATGTATCAGTACGTTGTCGTTTTTACGAATCCTCGATTTAGTCGGTAACAAAATCTCGGGAGAAATTCCTTACGATATCGGAAAATTGAACCGTCTCACGGTTTTAAATATAGCCGATAATCAAATATCCGGGAGAATCCCGGCTTCGTTAACGAGTTTATCGAGTTTAATGCATCTCGATTTGAGAAATAACAAAATCTCGGGTCCGATCCCTAGACGTATAGGTCGACTCGGAATGTTGAGTCGAGCATTGTTGAGTGGGAATCAAATAAGTGGACCGATCCCCGGTTCAATATCTCGAATTTATCGTCTCGCAGATTTGGACCTCTCGATGAACAAAATATCGGGATCAATCCCTGCTTCACTCGGGAAAATGGCGGTACTCGCTACATTGAATTTGGATTGTAACAAAATATCGGGTACGATACCACCAACTCTTTTGACTTCTTCTATTGGAAACTTGAATTTGAGTCGAAACGGGTTAGCGGGTAAAATACCGGATGTTTTCGGGCCGAGATCTTATTTTACTGTGATCGATTTATCGTATAATAAGCTTTCGGGTTCAATTCCGAGAACATTGACGGCGGCGTTTTATATTGGTCACCTTGATGTGAGTTACAACCACCTTTGCGGGCGGATTCCTGCCGGAGCTCCGTTCGATCATCTCGAAGCATCGTCATTTTCTCATAACCATTGTCTTTGTGGAAAACCACTTAGAGCTTGTTGATTAATTAAGTCGTTAATAATGCTATTAATTATATTTTTAATTTTAATTTTATTGAAGTTATTATTACATAGATAAATAATATATATTTAAATAACTATCATCAAAATTAAATAGGGATAAATCTCAAAACCTACACATTAATTTTGTTTTGATGTGCAATTTTACACTTAAACTTTGATTATGTGCAATTATACACATGACTTCGATCGTGATTCAAATATATACATAAAATTTTAATTTTGGTTTAAATATACACATTTAAAGGAATAAATATACTAATTTATTTTTATATTATATATATAATTATTTGTATTGCAATATGTATACTTAAAGTGATGTTATATCGATAATTATGTTACTAATCTGCATAAAAATTGAATTAAATTAATATTTTATGTATGAAATTGTACAAAATCAACGTTCATGTATGGTTTTGAGATTTATCCCAATTAAATATTATAAAGCATGATTAAACCGATAATCAAAATATACTCAGATCAATAATTGGAATATATCCAAACCTTTAATAGAGTAAAACTTGAAGATTTAAGAGTTAGTTGATTTTGCCTTGTAATAAAGTAAATTTGAAATGAACATAGAATTTAGTTTCGCAGTTTGAAAATTACGTATATTTGCGAGTTTTATCCAAAGAATAACTCACTAAGTTGCAATCCAACTTATATGCAATCTAACTTATATACATGAACTACATATTTTCTGAGGAGGAATGAAGTTGTATATTTTTATGATAACTAAAATGCAATTTCACTATTTTAATAATCTATATATTTATAATATTTCAAATGATTAAATCAAAATTTTATTATTTTTTAGAGGCCAAAGTATAATTTTATTATATATTAACTTAAAATTTTATAAATTATGAAGAGCCAAAAGTTAAATTATCCATTTTAAGAGGTAAAGCCCTTGCTAGACCCTCGATGCGGCTGTTGACTCTCACACTAAAGCTTTTAAGCGTACATAAATGATAAACAAGCCTTTTTTAAATAAACATATATTGGCATTGTTAAACCTCCCATCAATGTGAAATTCAACCTTCTTGAATTTAACTCGAGTGAATAATCAAATAACAAAGATCTAATAGGAGTAGTTTTCTATAGTAGATAATCAAATAACACAAATCTAATGGGAAGAGTTATTTATTTATAAAAATCGAACTCTTCAATTATGAAAACTTAAACACGTTAAGTATTAAAGATTAAATGTTTTTCAGTCAAAAGGTGCTAACCAAATATGACAAATTAGATGATATTTCAATTTTTTTTCTTTTTTACATTTCATGTTTGAGGTTCGTGATTGTCCCTCTCAATAATTTTGTCTCTAAAGTTTAAATATGCAGTTTCTCTTTTGGAGTACAATGCGTCTTACCATTACACCTAATAGATAAGTGATCTATTATTAATGTAAGCACAAACATGAATGAATATTGTCAATTTAAATATTTACATTTTTTTTTGCATATTCGAATGTTGTAGATTTAGATGATATTTGGATTCATATATTCTAATTACTATACATAAATGATTACGAGGGAATGACAAATATTAAACTTAGAGAATATATTGTCCAAATTAGCTCTACTTTTGCAAATAATTCATTTGAATTTAGATATCAAGCTCGGATATATGAATCATTAACTTTTTAAAATTTGTTGTCATTTTTTGACATATTAAATATTTAAATTCGAATAACTAATTGATCTAGATATTCAACGGATAATTTTATATATACATATTTAGATTTGAATGACTTACTCAAATTTAATAAGTTCAAATACAAATATTATAAAAGCCACGAAATATCCAACACGCTGTCGTCCCAAAAACATGATCAATTGGTCAAATAAGATTTTAGTTGAACGATAAAATTGAATATTTAACACTTTGAAGTCCATAATTTAATTTTTGCTTTATGTAAATATGCAAATTTTTATCAAATTTAATTTCATCCATAATTCAACACTTAAAATAATTAATTCTACTTGAATTATGTAATTAAAAAATGTCACCAAGTATTGAATTTGATACCATAAATGTGAATTATGTTATTTATGATGTCAATGGGACTGATGGTAAGCACTCCTGGACTGTTAACATGAGGTGATTATGTGAACATGATTGATGTAAATATATGGATTGAAATAATACAAGTTTTTTTTACCAAAAACAAAATTTCATAATTCAATAAACTTTTTTTATAATTTTACCGATAGAGCTCAATTGGTATGGGTATTATTGTCAATATGTGAGGATGTGGGTTCGAGTGTGCTGAAGCGCGTTATCCTCCTATTTATGAGTTTGGAAAGGGCTATGGATAATTTTAAGTATTGTGTCAAAAAGAGCAGATATTGATCAAAACTTAATAATTAGATTGTTCCAAAAAAATTTATAATTTTTATACGATTAATATTTTAACAAATTAACTATTGAGTTTATTAAGATATTTATACTTATCATGGATGTAAACTTCTGAATCAATTCGATATCTTTATCTTACCGATCTAAAATATTATCTATATTAATGTATATTTAACGATTTAATTTTTTTTACATAAAACGAATAGTTAAAAAATTTTAATTAATGCTAAACTTGACATACATGATTTACATAAATGAAAAATGAAATATGATAGTTGGATTTTGTGCAATTTTTATACTGATTTTTTATTCGATCCAATTCTCATAAAGTATTAACATAATTTTCAATATAGCATCATTTCATATTTATATATTGCCTACACAGATAATTATATTTATCCAATATAAAAAATTGATGTATTTATTTCTTTAAATGCGAATAATTGAATTAAAAATAAATATTTGAATCAGAATTAAAGTTCTACGAGTATAATTATATCAAATTAAAGTTTGTATATCAAATTACACATTAAATCAAACGTAGATATGATTAAAAAAAATCATGTATAATTGAGACAAGCATTTTTTTCCCAAAAAATTTTTTATTTATAAAGACAAGCCCAATAATTAGAAAATTTTAGAGTTCTCAAAAGAGAAGCCCAACACTTTCTACTTTGTGGACCCTAGAAGAGTGTTAAATCATACATATAAAAAATTATATTGAAAAATTGCTTAAATTGAATGCTTGACAAATGAAGGACTAGAATTGATAATATCCCATTAATTAAGGGGATAAGCCCGTCAACCATTTCTAAAGCTTGAAATACATTTAACTTGTTAACGATAAAATTATATTGAAATTTTGCCTAAATTGAAGGCTGGACAAATGAAGAACTAGAATTGATAATATTCTGTTTAATTAAAGGGCTAAGCCCTTAGCCGATAGACTGTTGCTATTATAAAAATCGTAAACCTTTTCGATAATTTATGTAAAAAAAAAACATTAAAAACTCCTGAAAAGATTCAACTACGTGAAGATATGTTGATAAGTTATATCAATACGAGAAAATATATATAAAACTGTGAAAATAAAACAGTTATCGACAACGCTTTTACATGTAATAGCATTATTGAAATAATGAAAGAAAATGAGAATCTTGAATAAATTTGTCAAGAAATATAAAAATGGAAAGTCACGATTCGAGTATAATTAAATTTGTAAAGTTTGAACCATTAGTCCAAACGTCTAAAGGTATAAAGCTAGTGAGGTACAAATGATTAGTTCTGTGAAAACAAAATAAGAAATCTGAAGTTTTTGCTAAGTTCTGACATTGATTACAAAATTATATTCTTTTGTGGTGGATACAGTAACCTTTAGATATCTTATTAGTATGACTGTTCATGAAAATTTGATATGCGTCTAATGATTATTGTTACAAGCTTTATGTAAATCATTTTATAGTGAAAGTTTGTATTAAAATCTTGAAAGTATATGGAAATTTCTAGGAATGTATTTGTGTAAGTATTTATTAAATTGATACGGGTAAATTCAACTTAGTGAATAGCAGTTGAAGAAAGATTATAAATTGATCCAAAATATCTATATGTATTTTCATATAATCATAGAAAGATTATGATTAACGTTTGTTATAATTATGGTTGAAACTCATAAAGAGATCAAAATATATTTTCTCTAAATTCTTCTTCACTCGTGACATTTAAAAGTATAATGATATAAAACCGTTCAAGTGATCACTTGAAAAGTTAATATTCAAAATATTGAATATATAGAATATAATGTATTATGTGATGTTGTTATGAGGGGAGTAAATACGCGCTATACTTTTTATCTCTTAATCGAAGTTTTGTCCCGTTGGATTTTCTTGATAAACTTTTTTAATGAGACAACATGTTATGCGTATTATAAATATGTGTATTTTTTTTCCTTCACTAAGAAGCTTTTTCCCATAAGATTTTTATTTTAGTAAGCTTTTAACTAAACATATTATCTATCATTGGACATCCACAGAAAGAGTGTTATAAATATTTTATTATTAAATGGATGTTCATCAATACCGATAATAATCGAATTAAAACTCAATAAGTAAAAAATATAATTCTTAAAATTAAAATGAAATATTTTAAAACCAAAATATCAACCTCTCATGATTTTCACATTAACAGATTAATAGAACAGTCAAATAATGATGAAAATGCTATGACAGACAGGTCACTGGTTAACATAAATATAACAAGAAAAGAATCATGAATGCAATTTAACAAAATAAATAAATAAATAAATTTTTTAACACTGTTGAGTTAAATTTATATGCACAGTGAAACTGCAAATTCTCTCTCTATACTGCCGAGCCAACCTTACCTAAATTGTTTTTAAAATAATATACGTGATCATTATTGATTTTTGATTTAATCAGTTATTTTTATTTTAATTAAATAATTTATTAAAAATTATAAGAGTAAAAAAATTTAAAAGAAATTTAAAAATAGAGAAAATTAAATTAATTGATTCGACTATTAATTCAACTATTTTTAACCTATTTTAACTGATTTCGCACGATTTCTTCAAAATCAAATTCAACCCTTTATCCGGATTAATATATTAATTTATTAATAATTTAACTTATTTAATTGATCAATCTAATCTCAAAAGAGAAAATTGACGAGAAATTAAAAGTTGCAATGAAACTGTAAATTTTTTCTTTTAGATTTAAACATTGAAAACAAAAATAATGTTACGACGATTTTCATATACCATAAAACAAAATAAAAAATATTTTATTTATATTTAAAAAATTTAAAATTAAATTTTTGATTATTATTGATTTCGAATTTAATATTAAATTAAACCATAAAAACAAATATAAAAGTAGAAGAGAGGTAGAAGCATAGAAATAG
Organism: Gossypium hirsutum; assembly: GCF_007990345.1. Lineage (NCBI taxonomy): Eukaryota > Viridiplantae > Streptophyta > Magnoliopsida > Malvales > Malvaceae > Gossypium > Gossypium hirsutum. The sequence continues at coordinate 109,960,328 of NC_053436.1, forward strand.
TGGTTAGAGTGGGTTTGTTTTGTTTTGGGGACAGTAAAAATGAAGAAAAGTACATACTCTGGTGAGTATATTTGTAAGCTTTGATATGACTTTTCATAAGCAATCTTTTTTACTTCTTTTTGCTGTCTGCCTGTCTCTCTCAAGTCTCATGTCACCAAAACTTTTCTTCAAGTAAAGCAGCTCAAAAAATTTTTTTTTTTGATGGGTATAAAAATTAATATAGGGTAGTGTTGTTGGTCCTAATTCAATTCACTAGACTAGTTAGATCGAGAAGCGATTGAAGTATCGATTTTGTAAGATATATAAAATTAATTTATTTGTAAGTTGGTATGGACAGATTAAATCAATGGTTAAATTAATTTTTATTTTTTAAAATTTTTAATAATTTATTTATTTTGAACTGTTTAATTTGATAATTGATCAGTTTTAACTACTAATCCAATTAAATACTGTAGGGTGAGAAAAAAAAGAAGCTAAACGCACAATGTAACACCCCGAACCTATCCAAGTAGATTTTGACCTAAATTTGGAGAACTATATTAGCTACCGAAGTGACTCTCCATTAACTCTCAACTTAATTTTCAATACACCACTTATTTACAACAATAAAATTTAAGGGTTTGCAAAATAAAAATAAACTTAATTTTTAAGGAAATTGATTTAATAACATAATCAAATTATAATAAATCTAAATCCACGTAAATAAAATCTCATTGCCTATTTCTCAAGTTCTCCAATATCTATTCAAGGATGAGCCTCGACAAGTCATCTACCTTATCGCTGCCATCCGCGACATATCTATCTGTAAAGTAAAAGAGGAGTGAGTGAGTTCATTGCAAACTCAATGAATAACTAGGAATCATTAGTGTATACTTAAAATATAGAGTTTGAAGACTTAGCAAACAAATAATTCCTCATTCTACTTTTTATATCTAATTATTAGCAAACAAAAAGAACTATCTTTGTATCTTTCAACTAAATAGCTATCAACTTTATCAAAAAATCATTAAAAACCCACCAATGAAAATAAATCACATCATCATTAGAGTAAATTAAAATTTTCAAAAATATGATCTCAAAGCAAACATTTAATGAAATTTTTTACTAATTCTTGCTTTTAAGAACTCACCAATGAAAATAAATCACATTATCAATTAGTAAATGAACAGCCTTTGCTACTATGAGGAAAAGGAAGAGAGAGAGATTTTCTCGTCTTAAGGTGAGTTTGAATAGACGGTGTATTTACCTATTGTTAATGTAAAATAGCGGTGGCGATAAGATTAGATGTTATAACAAACTGTAGTGTAAGACAAAAAATAAAATAAAATAAACTAAACACACTACATTCCACCCATCCAAACTCACCATTAAGCTATTATTTCTCGAATCTCATTAGTTAATGAATCATCTAATAGTGCACACACTCCTTTCCACTTGAATTCCAACCTCAATATCTCCCAAAGAAAGTTTCAATGAACTTAATAATAGGCTAAAATCAATCTTTAGAATCGGATTTCCTTTCTTCTAGCTATATTTCAACATTGAATGAGTTATCTCGAGTTACTTATTCAAATAATTATAAGTTTTAAATCAGATTAATCCGATAGATGTTTCATTTTGGAGTCACGCAATAAATTTATTAATAAATAAAAACTAAATTTAAATGATAAATTCTACATCCCCTCAAATTAGAATTACATGCAAGAACTTGGTCCACCTTTGATCAAAGAGGAGTCTCTTACTACGAAGCTAAATCCAAAAGTAAAAGAGGGAAAAAAAGAAAACAAACAAAAGGCTAAAACTATGGAACACCTTTTTATGTGTCATTGAGAGGATTCATTATCTTGTTCATTATCAGACCCTGGTTCATCTTCTTCATCAAAAGAGTCAATCCCATAAGCTGAATGTCCATTCCCAAATGCCCTAATATGATCTTTTAGAGACCTTTTATGCTTAAAATCAGACCCACAACTACAATACCATAGCTTCCCACAATTCTTCTCATGTGTCCTCCAGTCACCTCTCACAGCAAAGCTCTTCCCACATTTCCTACACATAAATGCTTTAATCCCATGCTTCCTCTTGTAATGTGTTTGAAGGGTCCTAAAATCTTTGAGTGGCTTTGACCTTGGATGGTCAATGTTGTTCCTACACCCTGGTGCACAACAATAGCACGGCAACCTTAACATTGCTGTCGGTTGAGTTCCCCTTAAAGATTCAGGTCCTTTCCTATATTGAGAGCCATGCCCCCACATATGCATCTATAAAATCAAAATCAAAATCATGCTTTATTGCTTGAATTAATGGCGATGCGTGGAAAAGAAGAGATTAGGGTTTGTACATGTATTTGCTCTAGCTATTATTGTATGCATTAAAAGAAGAGAAAACTCTTTGAATTAAAATGGGATTTTAATGTAATTTCATTTCACAAATTTTGACTTTACTTCACAGAAAAAAATTTGGGGTTTTTAGGGGTTTGATGAAGATCATCTGATAAGCCCTGAGGATACTTACAGTTCTAGGCATCTGCCAAAGTGTGAAACACAAACTTCAAGGTACAAAAAAAATAAAGCATAATCTTTGTGTTGTTCAATCACATAATAAAAAGAGAAGTTTATAGTGATCTTATATTCTCAAAACTGGACCAGGTCTATATAGATTTATTCTTAATTTTCAAATCCCAACACCCTCAAATCATGCAAAAGTAAGAGATATGGACTATATGAAAAAGATTAATATATATACATAAATGTATATAATAATATTCAAAGTGTCAAAGCAAAAAAATAAAAAGAAAAAGAGAAAGATATGCAATAATAAAGTGTAAAAAAAAAGAAAAAGAGAAAAAAAACCCTAAGGACCCATATGTTTCTTATCTTATAATCATAACCAAGCTTAAAAGTGAAGTGTTGAAATCAAACTGGAAAAGAAGGAAAAAAATGGGTTTTTTTTTTCCTCTTTTAGGTGTTGAAAATTAAAAGAGACGGCTTCTTTTTTCTTTTTTAATTAAAGGTTCCATTTTTATTGAAAAAGTACCTGCATGTTGTTGTATCTGTTGAAGGTCTTGAAGCAAAGTGGGCAAGAAAACTGTGTAGGTCCAATTAAAATCTGGGATGGTGTTGGGATCCAATATTGACCTTTGTTGAGTGTATTTGAAAGATACTCAGAAGCAACAATGGTATGATCTTCTTTATCATCTGTTACTTCTTGTGGTGAAAACCTTGACGACACCATCATCAAATCATTAGAGCAAGAACTAGGGCTTGGGAGTCCTAAATGAAGAGCAACAGTTAGGGTTTCATCATTATCTTCCAAGCTTTTTTCTCCATTTCCATGGCTGCACTAAAAGATGAACTATCTTGTTGTTGTTGTTGTTGTTCTTCATCATGCCTTGTTGGGAGTAAAGGAAGAGCTTCTTTCAAAGGTGGGGAAGAAGGGTACCCGTTGTAGCCATTGATAGGAGCAAGTGAAGGTGGGGTTGAAGATGATGGAGATGGGAAAAAAGGGTTAAAAGGGTTGAGATTGAACCACCCATTGAAGTAATTAGAGTAAGGATCAGAATCAGACATGGTTGATGATCACTTGAAGATGAAGATTTAGAGTTTGAGAGCAAAAAATCCCCACCCTAATAGTTTATATGGGGAGACTCAATAGGATCCACAAATTTTGAGAATAAAAAAAAGGGTAATAAAAGTGGAGGAGAAGATAAATCTTAGAAGTTGAAAGAACAAGATAATGTTTGAAGGATACGGTGTGAAAAGTGAAAGAAATTCACACACACACACACATATATATATATATAACAAGAGTGATAAATAGAGGTTGAAGAAGTAAATTAATTGTAAGGAAAAGTGGGGAAGTAAAAAACAGGTAGTAATTGGTTTTATAGTTTTGTCTCCCTACTTAGCTCCTTGGTTGCTTCTTTGTCTTAATTTTCTCACAAAAAGACACATACAATGTACAAATTAGTGACTACCTAGTAAATTAGACATTTGTTTTTATTATTATTTTTAATCACATGTGTGGTTTGAGTTTAGTTTTTTTTTTCGAATAGGAGGTGATATTCAAATAAAATTTTATTAATAATGTCGATTTCAATTTGATTTTCACTTTTAATTACTTTTTGTAGTTATCGATTGAATCTTAACTCGTTTGACATAGATATTATTGTCGGTGTGACATAGATATTATTGTCGGTGTAAGAGAAAGTGAACAGTCACATTAACTCAATTAGCCAGAGTTCTAGCAATTAACAAACAAGTTATCAATATTTAAAAAAATAAAAATAAAAAGAGATATATGGTAATTTTTTAATATTATTTGTGGAAATAATTACTATATTTTTAACTAATAATGAAAAATTTTGATATAAACTTGAATATAAATAATAATAATATTAAATTAGAATTGAATATATAATTTATATTATTTGGTTTGAATTAAATCTTTTATCATACATATGTTTGATGCGAATTCAAACCGTGATCTTGGTCTCTTATTCAATATTATATAAAAAAATTATGTTTATATTTTTATTAAGTAAATAAATCAAAATCCAAAAGATTAAATTTTATCTCAATTTAAAATTACAAATTAAATTTAGAAAAAAACTCGATGAATTGAATTCCAAAATCTAGGTCAAACTTTTTAATGATTGAACTTCGCTCCACTTTATTATATCTACTGTTCAGCACAAAAGAGTAGAACGGAACAAGCAAATTAATAATGAATTCAGTTAATGGGTTAAGGTAAATAAAGACGGTGCTATCTCAGTATTTATTAGTAGTGCATTGATTCAGGGAGTGTTTTAGACAACACAATGCAAACTGGCTGTAGGGTTTTGCAGTGAGGCTTGGTAAGGATAGGATTTCCAAAATGGAAGCACGAGCTGCATTAGAATGTCTCCAAATAGTATGGGAAGTTGGTATTATGTTGTTAGAATTAGAATGTGATAATATTATACTGGTTGAATTAATCTTGAATGGAAATGCCGCTAATAACAGTACGTCAAAATTGAGATTAATCTATTAGTTGTTGTGTCACAATTGGAAAGAACGAATTTGACATGCTTCAATGGACCACAATAGAATTGTTGATCACATGGCAAAGATTGTAAACTTATACCGTAATTATTTGCAAATCTTCAAGGATCGCCCTATTTCAGTTAAAGCTTTGTTGACTGAAGATATGGTTGGTTTAACTTCTTTTGAATGTTAATTTTGTTATCTTTGTAATCGTTGTTCTTTGGCGGTTTTCTTCCACCGAAAAAAAAACTATTACCTTAAAATAATTTTGTAAAAGCAACAATTTATTGATTGAATTAAAAGTCGATAGTTAATTTTATTTAAAATATATATTGATTGAGTTGAAAATCGATAATTAATTTGATTTAGAATATAGCAAACCAATTAAAATATCATCGAGAAAAGATTAAATTAATAAAAAAAATAAAAACCGATTTTTAATTTTTATAAAAAAATAATAAATGATAATGTCTAGAATTTATATTAAAAATTATACCAAATGCATAGTCTATCAAATATATGTTATATTTAATACTTATTATTTGAATTTATTTTCAATTCAATTAATTGGTTTAATCTATTATTTCATTTTTAGAACATTGCTCTATTTTTTTTTTTACATTTGTCAATAATCTCTTATCTCGGTCGTAAGAAGATAATATTGTAGACATGAGAATTTGAGTTTTATATTAAGTAACCCAATTTTCATCTCTTAATTGTAAAAAAAAAATACACAATTGCATTCAATTCAATTCAATAATGATTATTTAAATCTACTACACATGTAATTACATCTAAATCCACTTGTAATTTTATTTCAGTTCTCCTTCAACAAAATTTCTAACATTGCCCCTGCTTGTAAGAATTAGAACAATTAACCGATGTGTTCCAATTACACCCAATTATATAAAATTCATTGATTATAATGATTACTTAAATACGTTACATACATATACATAATTATATTCAATCTCACTTATAATTTCATTTCTACTCCCTTAAAACAAAATTTTTAACTATGCCTTGCTTGTAAGAAATAAAAAAATTAATCGAAATATTTTAATAACACTCAATTTAATAAGATGTATTGTTTACTATAATTATTCAAATACACTACATAAATAATTACATCCAAATTCGATTATAAATTTGTGGTGGTTTTAGTTTAATTGGCCTAGGGAAACAACAAAATAGACTCGAGTCTCAACTGAAGTGAGTTGAGGAAAGGCAGCAGCAGGTGCTTTGGTGGGCGAGCTCCTGTCGGGTTGGCTCAGTACCAACTAAGAAACAGTTCCCCAACCAACTTCACTGTTTCAACCCTTTCACATTTGCATTTCATTTTGGCTTTACATTTCACTCTATCTCTCTCTTCTTTACATCTCAAGCCCCACTTCCGACAGGTTCTAGAGTATATAATAATTTTATTATTCTTATTAGATAATAGAATATTTTTACAGTAGAATTCATGTATTTTACTGTCTATCAATATATATATTTTTAAATTTGTTGGGTAAAAGTATTATGAATGAAATTGTATTACGAGTTAAATTATATATTCTCTTTAATTTAAAAATAAATAAATTAATCTCTGTATGTTACATCTAAAAGTAAACTAGTTATTTTGTTAAAAATTTCATCCATTTTTATTGTTAAAATTTGGTCTTTACACGTCAGCATAAGGTACACGTGGCACACCACGTGTAACTGTCAAGTTATTTTGTCAGCCATATTAATTTTTTACAGAAAGGATCAGTTTACTCTTTGATCTAGCTTATAGAGGCTAATTTGCTCATTTTTTAAGTAAATGGGAAAAAATGTAATCTAACTTCTAGTATAGAGACCTCAATGATATTTTTATCAAATTTATAGCTATTTTTCTCAACAAAATCATTTTCAGGATTTGAATTGAGTTCTTTCCATGTAACGTACTTTACGATTTGCACCCAATACTTTTTGACAAATAGTGAAGTATAATGTGTGAATGATTTAATTCTCTATGTTTGTTTTATTGTCAATGAAGATTTTAATTTTTTCGCATTTGTTGATATTTCTCCTAACAATGTTATATCTAAAGTTCGAGCTAAGTTCTCTCACTGGAAGTCTAATGTGTTAATTGTGAAAATTATTTCTCTAGGATTTAATTCTATATGTTTATTTTACAGTTTATGAATATTAATTTTTTGAAAATTGTAGATATCCTTCCCAACAATGTTATCTCTAGAATTCGAATGAAATTCTCTCATTGAAAATATAATATGTCATATCACTACAACCTGTACTTATTAATAAATAAATAAGAAGGGTTTTTTTTTTGGCAAATAGTAATAGAGTTTTTTAATTAAAAAAACTACCAAGCGTTTTTAAATTATATTTTAAAAATAAAAATATAATTGAAGAGGATGCTTATATGGTATTAAATGTAATTTTTAAAATAATAATTAAAATTACTAGAGTACATACACAAGTACAATACAAATATAAATATATACTTGAACAATTATAACATAGGGTCCGACATAAAACTTAATAGACGAAAAATTGAAAAAAAAAAAAAAAGAGGGACAACATCTATACATAACATACGCATGTGATAAAACTAGAGACCCACATCAGGGGTGAGTTAGGAATTTTATAAGGGTGGAATTATTGAAAAACCTTAGGGGTGAAAACAAGATTTGTTACTATTTATTAATTAAAATTTATCAAAATTTAAAGGCTTAAAGAGGGAATTATACCAAATCAAAAGGTGACCAAGATCTTTGTCAACTCTCTTGGTTTCACCCTTAATTACATATGATGAAACTCAAATCTAGTTACTCAAATACAAAAAGGCTCAGCCTTAACCAAGGGCGAATGCAAAAGGGATGAAAAATTTCAGTTCGGCCCCTTTAAGAATTATTAAATTATAAATTCATATATGATAAATTTGCACTTTAATCTCCAAAATAAAAAAAATTAATTCTTTTCAAAAATAATAAAATCATAAACTAATACATGATAAATTTATATTTTAACCTTTAAAAAATTATAATTTAATTACAATCCCTCATAATTTTTTATTTCTAAATTCGCTTCATCATCATTGATATTTTGAAGCCACGAGTCAAAAATGAATTTCATGCATGCATGGTGAGTAAACAATGAAAGTGGAAACTTGAAAATGTAATGACACATGATAAGTGGAAGATGAGTTTGACAATTGACATTCATGAATTCCAATGTAAGTATATTTGTCTTCCATTCAACAAACATGCTGCTATGGTACACTAAAAACACCATTTCTGAACAAAATACTCGAACTGCAAGTTCATCTCTTTATCATCAATTTATATTTTTATATATCAGTGGTGAACTGTGATATTAAGTTTTAGGAATTTAATTAAAAATTTTAAAATTTTATAGATTTAATCAAAAAAATTATAAATTTTTGGATTTCATGAAAAATTTCAAAAGTTTAAGGGGTTTATTAAAATTTTTAAATTTTTTTATAAAATTTAATTAAAATTTCCAATAAATTTCAAAAATTTTAAACAACTTAAATGATAATTTACCAAAAATTTTAAGGCTCTACATGTACATGATCAAATACAATGTTAAAAGATTTAGATCGAAGCTCAAATTGATATCTTTATATATTTTTGGTTCAACTGGTTGATCCTATATAATCTTTTTTCTTGAGAAGTGATTCGATCCACAATGAAATGTGAAACCTAATAAAAAATAAAAACCATAAATTGGTCCTTAAATTATACTTAAATTTCATATTATTTTTTTATATTTTGTTAAAATGAAATCCAAACTATCAATTTTGTTATATTTTACGTAAAAAAAATATATACAATGTCCGATAAAAGCACGTTATGTGCCATATTCTTATTATATTTTTTAAGTAAACTGATATAAAATTGATAGTTTAGAACTAATCTAAAAATGGTTAATATAATAAAACTTAAAAAATATGAATTTGTAACATCGATTAGAGTGATATAAATTAAAAAATATTTTGGGTAAATATAAAATTAAAAATAAATTCCAAAATAATAAATTATTTATTAGTGTTGAATGTTGATAGAAATAAATAAAAAAGGGAAGAAAAATGAGAGATATTTCCAAGATGGGGGAGAGTACATGTTACAATAACATAATATTTTAGTTCATGTTCCCAAGACAGCACGAGTGTGTTGGATGTGTGTTTTTGTTTTTGAGTAATCTCTTTGAAACTTCACTGTCTATGTGTTGTTCTCTCATCTCCAAACATTTGCCTCTGTTTCCTCTATTCCGTCTCATAAAAGGCACCAACCCAATTTTATTTTTATTTTTATTTTTAGAAAAATGTTTATTATTTTTTTTTATCTTTTACTAAAAACCGAAAGATATCTAAAATTATGGACAGAGTTCACACTAATGATGTTTGAATAGGGCTAGTTGGACTGAATGGGTCAATTGGACCAGGAATTGATTAAAATATTAGTTTAGAGATTGTTATCAGATTGGTTGAACCTAGATCTGTCCATGGGTTAGATAGGGCCTTGACAAAATTTTAAGCCTGATTGAGAGGCTTGAGCCCCGCTTGAAAAAAGAATCTAAAATTTTGTCTAAGCTCGGCCTGGATAAAAATATTAAAACTCAGGTTCAACCCGTATTCAATTTTTTATATTATTATATATATTAAATATAATACATCAAAAACACTAAAAACATTAAAATAAAAGTTTCCTAATAATTTGAAAAAAATCTTTATACTTAAATAACACTAATATATGTACAACTTAACAAGTAAATTTATCTAAAATAGTAACGAAATTAACAATAAAATAAGAGTTATACAATATCTAAATAATAACAACAAAATAATAGTGAAATGACAACAAAACAGTTTGAAAACAATATATATATTTCTTTTTGTGAATTCGGGCCGGGTTATGCCCGAGCCAAAAAAGCCTTACCTGAGGCTTGGCCCGTTTTCTAAATGAGTCTTATTTTTTGCCTAAACCCTCCCACTTTTCAAGCGAGATTTCAGCACGAGACAGGTGGCCCGACCCATGGAAAAGTTTAGTTAGAACCAGAATTTTGTTGTTTTATTATATATATTTTTAATATTTTTAAAATTTAAAGTTTTTTTAATCGAATTGGTGGTCTAGCTGATTCAACCACAGCCTAATTCTAAAAATATTGATTCACACATGTTGTGACTTAAACCCCAAAATAATTTTTGAGAAAAAACTCACACAAGGTGGAACCCGAATATAAAACATCAAGTTTTCTAACACTTCAACCTATACTATTATTTAAGGATTTGATTGAGTTAATCTCAAAATTATCAAAAACCCATTATTTTTGTAAAGCAATAAACACCATTTTGAAGGTATTTTATTTTTATACTTTTCTATATAAAATCTAAAAGTTTTGAGTTAATCGGGTTGACGAGTCCTATTTTATTATTCAAACTTAATTTAAAATTTTTAATCGAATCGAGTGAAATGAAATTCAAGTCGAACAAAGTGACATTGTTCGAGTTAAATTTTTAAAAAATAAACATGTTAAATTAAAATATTGTTACGTATAACTAATTTCATGTTAGAATATATGAATTTGAAACCAAATATATTTGAAAACTTTTTCAAAGTAAAATAAGAAAAAAAGATACTTTAGTATGATAATCTTATATCATTAATTAACTTATTTAGGTCCCAAAATTATTATTTTAGAAAATTTTATATATTCTTTAGATTTTTTTAAATTTTTTAAAGATTTTTTTAAAAGTATAAATTTTGGAATTTTTATAAATATTTTGAATTTAAAAAATTATTTTAAAATTTTAAAAATTATTTGAATTCTTTTTATAATTTTTGTTGAGAGAGTGATCAATTTGCTTAATTTCAAAATTGACAAGGACCAAAGGGGTAATTACACCTATTTGTTATCCGAATTATAAAATTCAACTTGATTTGAACTCGAAACTCGAATTATTTATTCAAATTGACTCGTAAATATCAAATAACTCAAAATTTAAAAAAAAATTCAATTTTTTTCAAATCAAATCAAATTTTGTTTACCTCTAATCACCATCAATTTTGGAGTTGATGAAAAAAATTGAATAACTTTTATAAAAACAATGGAGAAACCCAAAAGAAAGCCTTTTCTTTTTCTGTAAGGTATCTCATGAAAAAGTGAATTTTGATTTCCAGAGAAATCCAAACAAAATCCAAATGGAACTATTTTTTTTCCATGATTGAAATTTTGGACTCTCAGGGAGTTTACTTCTCAATTTTTTCCCCATTATTGAGTTTAATTCTTGATCATATAAAAATGGTTGTTTTGTTTTCCGGGTTTTTAATTATCTTTATAAAATGAATTTGATCCAAGAACTCTGTGAATTTTTTTGGCAAAATTAAAAATATATATGATTTATTACCTTTTATTTGGATTTGTTTTATAAAAATTTAGGATTTTTACTAATACTTTTGTTATAATAAATGTCAATAATGGTAATAGGAATGATCGCAATGCAGTAAGAAAGAAAAAAAATAAAAACACATAAATTTTACATGAAAAACTCTTATTGGGAAAAACCACAAGTAGAGGAGGAGAAATTCACTATGTTGAAAAACACATGATACAAGAGGAATTCGACTACATCTATTTAAGGGTTAAACAATCTTGTTATAATCAATGTCTACAGATCCCCCTATTTTGCCGCTTTAACAAGTGACGAGATTGGATCACACAACTCTAACAACTTTTAACGGAGTTTCTATAAAGAAAATATCAATTTTCAATGAAATGGTGTTGTTCACTATTTGTTTGAATGTTATTTAAAAATGATTTCTCCATTTAGTTGGCGATGGCGACAACATGAAGGAAAAATACAATACATATGTATTGCATTTAGGTATTTTGAGGGAAAAATATTGAATTGGAGTTTATATCCATGTGTAAAAATGAATGGAACAATAAATAATGTGGATTAATTTTATTGGCCAAGGCTCGTAGTTTAAGTAGTAGGAAGGGTCTATATAATAATATTTTGCTGACGTGTGATTATACAATAATTCAAAATTTTAAGGGAAAATATGAAAAATCATAAGGATTGTCCAATTAAGAGAGAAAAATATAGAGATTTATAACCATTTTTAATTGTTAGACATTTTTTAAAATGTAAATTTTTATCATATATTTTTTAAGTTAAATGTGATTAATGACCTAATAAAACTTATCATTTGGATAGATGAACATTAAAAAGAAAAAAACAAAACCAGAGAATTGTAATCAAGAGAACTCACATTACATTATTTTGCATCTTTGTATATGAAAGCATATAAACATTAATTGATTTAAATTTACATGAGATTGAAAATTCACGAAGTAAATATTCTTGAAAACATAACAAATCCTTTATCTATGAGTTGGCATAACAACAAGGCTTGCAAGAAACCAACTAATGATTTCTTGTAGCAATGATCCCTTCTCTTAGTACTTCAACATTCATAATGCATATATTTCATTAAATAATTAGGGTTCTTTTAACTTAGTACAAATATTGATAGAACGTAGGCAATTTATGGTAGTAAGGAAAGGGATGGGGTGTAGAAAGAGGTGATAGAGACTTGTAGTAATATAGAGTTGGAGGGAATGAAAATAATGGGGGAGGAGACTTAGAAATTTACGATGTAATTGAAGGTAGTGGAAGACCTGGAGACTTGTTAATGTAATGAGGGGAAAATAAAAGAGATAGAGGAATAATGGGTCTTTATATGAAAATAAAGATCTGTGGAGTTTACTTGTAATATGATGGAGGTGGTGGTGACTTATACACATATGGGGGTGGAGATTCATACTTGTATAGAGGAGGTGGTGGTGACTTGTACATATATGGAGGTGGAGGTGGTGACTTGTACACATATGGGGGTGGAGGTGGTGACTTGTACTTGTATGGAGGAGGTGGTGGTGACTTGTACACGTATGGGGGTGGAGGCGGAGACTCATACTTGTATGGAGGAGGTGGTGGTGATTTGTACGCATAAGGAGGCGGAGGTGGTGACTCATACTTGTATGGAGGTGGTGGTGGTGACTTGTACACGTATGGAGGTGGAGGCGGAGACTTATACTTGTATGGAGGTGGAGGCGGTGACTCATACTTGTATGGAGGAGGTGGTGGTGACTTGTACTTGTATGGAGGAGGTGGTGGTGACTTGTACACATATGGGGGTGGAGGCGGAGACTTATACTTGTATGGAGGTGGAGGTGGTGACTCATACTTGTATGGAGGAGGTGGTGGTGACTTGTACTTGTATGGAGAAGGTGGTGGTGACTTGTACACGTATGGGGGTGGAGGTGGAGACTTATACTTGTATGGAGGAGGTGGTGGTGACTTGTACTTGTATGGAGGAGGTGGTGGTGACTTGTACACGTATGGGGGTGGAGGTGGAGACTCATACTTGTATGGAGGTGGAGGTGGAGGTGGTGACTCATACTTGTATGGAGGAGGTGGTGGTGATTTGTACACATAAGGAGGCGGAGGTGGTGACTCATACTTGTATGGAGGAGGTGATGGTGGTGACTTGTACGCATATGGGGGTGGAGGTGGTGACTTGTACTTGTATGGAGGAGGTGGTGGTGACTCATACTTGTATGGAGGAGGAGGTGGTGACTTGTACACATATGGAGGAGGTGGTGGTGATTTGTACACATATGGAGGCGGAGGTGGTGATTTGTACAAATATGGAGGCGGAGGTGGTGACTCATACTTGTATGGAGGAGGTGGTGGCGACTCATACTTGTATGGAGGTGGTGGTGGCGACTTGTACATGTATGGGGGTGGAGGCGGAGACTTATACTTATATGGAGGAGGTGGTGGTGACGACTTATACTCATATGGCGGAAGCAATGGTGGCTCGTAAATGTATGGTGAAGGTTGAGGTGATATATAATAGTATGGAGGTGGTGCATCGTAAGCAGGCTCATCCTCAGTAGCTGCAATATTGATTATCAAGCACAATGCCAAGGCATAGGCTAAATGTGGCCAAACCTTGGCCATTTTGGGGAACAAGGCTCTTAAAACTGCACTAAGTTTCACTTCTATGCCAAACAAATAAAGGACTTCCTATTTCTGATTTGTGATCTCCCAATGGAGGGCTTGAAGTTTATATAGTAATCTCACCAATATTTTAAAGAATGTTAAATTGGTATATATGAAACTTCCAACTTCTAATTAGCCATTAAATTAAATCCATATGTGCTCAAATGTTATATGAAATTATTAACTATTGAAAAATGAAATTGACATTCCACTAACTCGTGCTAGACTTTTGTACTTCAACCATGAAGTAGTCAACAGAATTTGTACTTGAAATGTTCTTAGCAAATAGTCAACAGAAGTTGTACTTGAAATGTTCTTAGCAAACGTTACATATTAAAAATTATGCATAACTTTAATTTTATATCCAATTTCCTATTTCACAAGATCGAAGTACCCTTAGCATTATTATAATAGACTTTATTTTTAATTTTTTAGGTCTAATTATAGATTGGCACCTCTACTATGTGAAAGTTGGGATTTAATCTTTTTAATTTAATTTTGTCTAATTTGGTTCATTCACTTTTTTAATGTTCTTAATATGTCTAAATTGATAACACCGTTAAATTGATGTTATAGAATTTAAAAAAAAAAGCCTTTAACATTCAATTGACATATAAATTTGTTATTATTTGAACATGATTGATTGGATATTCATGTAATCACTATGTGACAGAATAACAGTAAAACAAATTCGCTACTTTAAGAGCAATAACTAAGAGTGCTATCATTGTAGACCTATTAAAAGTATTATAAAAGTATAGAGATCAAACTATGTTCAACTGAAATAAAAAGATTAAATCTCAAATTTTTAGTATAATAGAAGGACTAGTATAAGGAATTAAACTTTTTTTAAGGAATCAAATTTGGTTTTATCTCCCTATTTCAATTTGGATATTGTGTAATAGGAGATATAATTTCTTTTAGGGTTAAATCATTATTTTGGGCTTGAACTTGGTAATTGTGCTTACATTGAGGTTTGAATTTTTTTTTGTCTAAATTAGTTATTGAACTCGGTAATTATTCTCATATTGAAGCTTAAACGTTAGGGTTTTTAAGGATTAACTTAGACAAAAAAAATTTCAAGCCCAATGTATAAATAATTACCAATTTTAGAGCTTAATTTAGATAAAAAAAAGTCCAAACCCTAATTTAAGAATAGTTACCAAATTTAAGGCCTAAATAAAAAAAAACAAGTTTTCATCATGGTGAAAAAGTAAGAATAGAAGCAATTTGAAGAAAAGAAATTTATGAAAGACTTAGTAAACGTTTGCCTAAGTACTCCAACTGAACAGGTAAACTCCTCCCTTGGACTACGTCACAGTGAACATATATAATATTTATAAATTTCATTTTGGGTTTGTTCGCAATGTCACTTTGGTATTTTATTAAAATTATAAATTAAAAGTAGACCAAATCACTGGTAGAGTGATAACAACGTTTTGATATCAACTTTTATTAATTTTTGTTGATTGAGTTTTAATTCAATTAGTATTGATATTGTTGTTAATGTAAGAGGATGTGGATTTGAGTGTATTGAAGTTATTTATCCTCTTATTTAAGGGTTGGAGAAGGGCTATAAATTATTCTAGATTGTATAAAAAAGAACAGATATGATAAAAATTTATACTAAGAATAATGTTAAAAAAAACCCTCTAAATAACTCTTACGGTTTGAGTTTTGACTTTGTATTTTGATTTTATCTATTTAATATGTACTTTAATTATATAATATTTTTTATTTTTTTTATCTTAGAAAAATCTATCACACTCTAAATCTTGTAGAGTCTACAAAACTTCTTTAAGTGATTTATGAGATAATTTTTCTTAGTATATATATATATTATGCCATCATTATATAAATAATAACAGTATATTTATAACTCATTAAAAAAATTAAATCAACTAAAAATTAATATTTTAAGTGATTTATTTTTTTAAGTATATTTGAAAATCGATACTAAAAACAAATGATAGAATTTTTCAATATAAAAATGGAGAAAATGATAAGATTATAAGGAATTACTTATCACTCAATATGATTTTTTTTTTCAATTTTTTTTCTTTTAACGTTATCCTTTAAATACTTCACCTTTAAATTTAAAAAAAAAATATTTATCAAATAATCTAATTTTATTCCGTAGTTAATTTTAAGTAATATATCAAACATATTTTATAATTCAAATTCAATTCTTAATGTTTTAGTACTTAATTTTTCAATAGTCAAACAACACCTAATTAATATATAATATTATAGGATATATATTAAAAAAAGTAAGGAAAGATGTTAAGCTATCGATATTTTAAGTTTTTTTTTTCCAGGGAGAGTTATATACTAATTAGATTTGGGTATAATTGTTTGTAATTATGTACGTGTGACATGTTCAGGTAGTTATTATTATTAGTGAACTTCATTGAATTGAATGTAAATGACGAACCCCAATTATAATCTTCAATTTATAGAGGGAGAGTGATAATTGAAGTAATTACACTCAAATCCAATTACATTTTGGCATTATTTAAGTTAATGTATAGCTAGTGACTTTAATGAACTTTGGGATAGGAAAGTAAGTGGGGATAATGTTGGACCTTGTAAACATTTTCAGAACTTGATGTGTTTTGTCATGGATTAATGGACATGGGATTCAAAGGCTCGAAATTTACATGCAGTTGGGGTAGCTTATTACTAAGGTTGGATTGGGGAGTTTGTAAAAGAAGGTAGGACAATGTGTTTCCTGAAACTATACCATTTACTATTCAGAGGTTAGGTTTTATTAAAATATAAAGACATAAAAGTAGGACGAATTCAACATGATGGTACTGAGGCTGCGTAAGAGTGGAATAAGTTAATTTTTGAGAGTCTAGGGGTTCTCAAGAAGATGATCACGGTTAAATTGAGGGCGTTCAACATGTACATGAAACATTTAAATCTTGTTGCTTGGTTAATTTAAAAGCCAAATTAAGAGAAGAATTATAAAGAATACTAGACTGCAAAGAAGTACAAACCCTAAATCTTAAATGAAACTAGTTTCATTGCATGTCGGAATGTAAGTGATAACATCATCACCTAGGCAAGATGGGATGGATAGCTATCAAATTTTATTTGGTTTCTTGATCCAAATTTTCCGAGTAGAATAATTAGAATCATACTGCGTTATATTTCTCTAATCTTTATGCGACTGGAGGAATTGGACAAGGAGGTTGGTCATAGTGTTGTACACAAGACTAACGGTATTAGTCAAATTAGTCACTCCATCGTTAAATGATAATAAAAAAATTAATGGAGCATTTATATGAAAAAAATTTAGGTAACTAAAATAGAAATGATTCTTATTTAGAGCGACTAACAGGTAGTTTATTCAAATTTCAGTATAAAAAACGTAGAAATAAATCGTTAAATTTTTATTACCATTTGACAGTTAAGTGACCAATTTAGTTAATTTCATTGGTTAACTTAATAAAAAATATATTTTAAGTATAATTTATTTAAAGTGATTAATGAGATGATATTGTCTTGTTCCTATTTGCCACTAATTGCAATAAAAAACAATACAAGGCAAACAAATGCTTGCACGATTAGATATATTGAATGGTTAAGCACTTTGTTTATTTATTTATAATATTTGGAGATACAAGTCAATGGCTCTCGGTAGTCGATTGATCAAGAATTGAGAAGTTTGTCTATGGATAAGACATGGTTTAGATGGAAAAATGTGAAGATTTTTCCTTTTAAAGTTTACATTTATTGAATTTTTGTTATTGAAATTAAAAAAAATACTATTTGTCGATTGAGTATTAGTTTAATTGATATGAACATTGTTGTTAATATAGGAGGATGTGAATTTGAGTGTAATGAAGCGCATTATCCTCCTATTTATGGCTTGAAGAGGAGTTATGAGTAATTTTAAATATTGTGTCAAAAAGAACAGA